>NC_087347.1:103438252-103753252 GCF_030014295.1 Loxodonta africana | reverse complement strand
AAGCCTCTCCCTCCCTCCTCTCCTAACCACAAAAGAATGTGTTCTTCTCAGTTTAAACTATTTCTCAAGATGTTATAATAGTGGTCTTATAGAATATTTGTCCTTTTGGATCTGACTAATTTCACTCAGCATAATGCCTTCCAGGTTCCTCCATGTTATGAAATGTTTTACAGATTCATCACTGTTCTTTATCGATTGCATGTGATATTAATGATATTGTTTGATAATTTCCCCATTTGGTTGGATCACCTTTCTTGGGAATAGGCATAAATATGGATCTCTTCCAGTCAGTTGGCCAGGTAGCTGTCTTCCAAATTTTTTGGCATAAAAATTACATTAGATTGTAAAATTTCAAAAATAACATTACAACATTCCGAATTAGTGGCATTATGTTAGAAAGGTTTGGAATAATTTAGACTTAGGGTTTGAAAAAGAATTATTTATATCACCATAATGGATAGTCAAGGTATTTTGCATTGACTAACAAACTAGCTGAAATTCTAAGTTATATGCAGTCTTGATTGTGATAATGTATTTTCTGATGCTACTGGTTGACTTTATTCCTTGTGATATAGTTTTCTCTTAAAGTTTAGTTGCGTGGGCTAGAATTACCTACTAAGTACATTTCTACTCCTCTTTTCTTATTACAGAGCCCTGGTTACACAGTGGTTAAGAGCTCAACTGCTAGCCAAAATATCAGCAGTTCAAATCCACCAGCTGCTCTTAGAAACCAACTGGAGCAGTTCTACTCCGTCCTATAGGGTTGCTGTGGGTCAGAATTGATGACAACAAATTTGTTTGGGTTTTAGTTTCTCATCACAGCATATTTGATCAAAGACGGAAGTGAAGGAATACTGTTGCCATTGAGAATATTGTAGTGGGATGATTAGTTTTTGAATGATATTTTCACATAAAAATATCTGTTTTGTGGGAATCACCAGGTATGAGAAACCATCTTACAAAGTAATCTTTCTTATCCAACTGACAGTCAGTAGTAAAAAAAAAAAAAAAAGCACGTGTAGGATATTATAGACTGAAGTGTGCAAAACATTTGTGTGTTAATTAAAATTTTAGAGGAAAAACTCATTCACATGAATTAATAGCAAGATTTTTAGCAGGTTGCATAAATGGTGACAAAATTTACATCTTTGTATTCAAGAAGAGAATGGAGTTGCTTGGTGAAGATCGCTACATATGTTAAATTCTTTCACCACGTGCTATAAATATTAAAGATCTGCGACTATAAAATTACATGAGAGCAAATGACTCTTGAGTAATTACAAATACCTGTTCTGCTTCTACTTATCACTTATTTCCTAAAAAGTAGCATAGAAATGAAATGCAAACATAATATAAAGAGGATAACTTCCTGTTAAATGATGCTTTATCATATAATGGAATATTGCAGCCTAATTTAATGCAGGACTAAACCAACATTTGAAGAAAATGAGAATTCCAACAACCAGTAGCCTCTATACCCTGTTTACAATGTCCCTCTCAAAAATTATGCTTTCTTTTTTAATTGTTCCTGTGGACTACCAAGAAGACTTTAGAGTCAAATAGACTTCACAAATTATAGAAATCAAAACAAGCAGATAATTAGTAAAAATACTAGCACAAATCTGTGCAAAAAAGAAATTAAGCTCTGCTAGAGTTTTTATTATCAACCCAATATACACCCATGATACTTCTCATCTTCTTGTCTTTTGAGGCATCCGCAACCCCAAACCTATTTGTGTTTTGACTTCTTTTTCCTGACATGGATGCGCAATGGATGTACACCTTTCAACACACTTTCAAAGGGGAAAACCACTGTCTGGTTCTTTGGATGTGGCCACTCAGTTACTGAGAAGTGACTGTGTAGCTGCCACAGGGACACAGAATGTTGGAACGAAAGAGACGGTGCTCCTTGGAGTCTTAAGATGCTCTCTGAGGATCTTCAGAACTCCAGACCTCCCAATCAGCAGCTCAGCTTTAATAGGTTTTACGTATTGGCCTTCCAATTTAGATGATATCTGAAGACTGCAATTATCCAAATACAACTTGTCATTTTAAAGTTGAACTTGTGCCTAAAAGTTTAAGTGACCTAACGAAGGGCACCAAAATGCTAAAGGGCCTCGTATTTTTTCAAGGTACGAGTGAGAAGGGGCACTGGCAAACTCTTCAGGAGGAATAATACCCCATACTTTTACTATAGTTATATGCTACATCCCATTCTCCTTTTGGAATTTCTGAACTCTATCATAACCTTATGGGACCATATATGCAGTCGGACAGTGTCTGACTGCATATATGGTCCCATAAGGTTATGATAGAGTTCAGAAATTCCAATAGGAGAATGGGACATAGTGGACTTAACCAGGCATAGGCAATTCAACACATGTATCTCACATCTCTTGTTGAAGCCAGTGTTGGGGATGCCATTTCTCCCACAGCCACATGCCATGCTGCCCTGACCTGAGTGGAGCTTTCCTGCGGTCCTGAGGGGTGAGGAACGGGCTCCACTGACGTCATCAGGTATATGGGAGGGCATGCAGGATGTTGGGGCACTGGCCAGTGGAATTCTCCCAGCACCAGGCCAGGGTTGGAGGTTGGAGCTAGAATCAGGTTCTAGGTGAGCAGGCAGGGACCCAAGTGTCTGGATGCTGAGAGCTATCAGTTGGGGGACCTGGTGGCAGGGCATGTGCATGTGTGTCTGTGTCTGTGTGTGTGTGCATGCACACGTGCACATGTGTGAGCATTCTCACAGGGATCTGAAGGCTTGGAAGGTTGGATAGTCATCTGAGGTTGGACGGGCAGGAGGTGCCTGGAGCAGGGACCCAGGGGTCCCAGCTGGAGGTGGTGTCTCGAGCTGCCACGTGTATAACTGTACAGTACGTACCCAGTGAAACCCAGTGCCGTCAAGTCGATTCTGACTCTTAGCAACCCTACAGGACACAGTAGAACTGCCCCACAGAGTTTCCAATGAGAACCTGGCAGATTCAAACGGCCAACCCTTTGGTTAGCAGCCATAGCACTTAACCACTATGCAACCAGGGTTTTCGTACAGTACATATATAACCTATATTATGTTATCAGATGTATTAGCTGAAATATATTACTGGGTGTGTACAGCATCTTGGCTATTGAGTCAGTACAAGTATACTACAGTGTCCCAGATAGCTTTGCTATGTATATAATATGGTGTTCCTACAACTCCAAATCAGATAATGTCTTATTTCACAGAATGTATTGTGGACATTAAGCAACCTATGACTGTATTTCCAAAGCATGTCTTTTCTTTATCATGTTTGATCCCTAGCAGGGATTAAGTTATTCCCAAAAACACACAACTCATGAGCTATGAGACCAAAATGACAATGGTAGTCATTTTGAATCTTAGTTCTTCTTCAGCTCTGTTCTTAGTAAACTGGAATATGGTTACTCATAACTCCCCAGGGAGCAGGAGCAGGTTACTTTATTTGAAAATGACAAAGGATTGGCCTCCATTGGTATATATTTCCAAATTGAATGGAGCAAAATTAAAAGATAATAAGTGTTGAGGATTCTCTTCCTCTTCTTCTATACCTTGGGCTAGTGCAAAGCCACGTCCACGGTAGGCTTGTTTGCTTTTAAAACCTATAGGTTCCCTCGGGTGGGCTTTCCTAAGGCTACACTAGGGGATGGGAACTGTGTGTCGGGGGAGGGGGTGTGGAGAGTGTGAGCAAGTATTTTGATCACATATATGAGGCCTAGTTCTCAAATCAGCTTTATTGATCTCTGTCTGTCTTCTTTTTCATTTAGTTCCAAATCTAGAAAGAAATAAAACAGTTATATATTTAACTCTTTTAAAATCCCAAGTTAATATTATTCAAATATGGCAAATAGCAGGGATGGGCAAGAGTCCTCAAAGAACTACACAATACCAATACTACCTCAGCCTGCTCTTGAAATTCATTACATTATTTCAAAGGGGCGGACCTTCATAGAAGAAGGCCCTATTTGAGATTCATTCTGAAAGTGATGCTTAATAACTGGTTTGCTTAATCTGAGTACCACTGTGTTGTAGCTATCTAATTGAAGATTTTTCTTAAATGATGTCCCTTCAACTACACTATGGTTCAAGTTCAATACCTGGGAGTCATTTTTACAGTTACTGAATAACCAACTCCCATATCAATTCTATCTTCAAAAGAGCTTTTGAACCCATACATATCTCTTCATCACCACTGCCATTACCCCATTCGAATCAATTATTATCTGTTTTCTTGGAATTTATCTCTACTTGATAAATACCTGACTAATCTTCCTGTTTGTTGTAAATCCATTCCCCACATAGCACCCAGATTGATTAAATCATGTCACTTACTTACTTAAATTTCTTCAGTGGTTTCCTATAACCCAGAGAATAAAATCCAAGCCCCTTCCTGTGATCTATAAGGTTGTTTATGGTCTGATGCCAGACAACATCTTCCAACTACATTTTGTACCACTCTCACCATCAGTAATTACACTTCAAACACTCTGGTTATCTTTGTAAATCCTCATGGCCTACACTCAGTTCCTTGACAGTGCTGAGTATTTACCTGCTTTAGGACCTTCTTACACTCCTCATGCCTACAAGTCTCTCTCTCTCTCTGTTTCTTTGAACTCTTACAAAGCTCAGCTTAATATCACTTCTAGGTCTTTCTTGAGGTACCTTGGTGATGCAAATGGTTTGCACTTGACTACTAACCTAAAGGTTGGCACCAAGGAAGAAAGGCCTGGTGATCTGCTTGCGTAAGATTACAACTAAGAAAACCTATACAGCAGTTCTATTCTGTAACACATGGGATCACCATGAGCCAGAATCTACTTGATGGCTATTGGTTTTTAGGTCTTTCTTGACCATTCAATCTTAAATAGGTTCCCCTTTTTCCTCTCTCATTCTCTTTTTGTCATATTCTATTCTTTTATCTCATAGCACTTATCAACATTTTACATTTATTTGTGTGTTGCTTGCTTTTACCTTGAAGACAACTCAATTCAAACCATAGATTAAATTATGTCTTATAAACTAGCAAATACTGAAACAAACAAACAAACCCGTTGCTATCAAGTTGATTATGACTCATAGAGACCTTATAGGACAGAGTAGAACTGCCCCATAGGGTTTCCAAGGAGAACCTGGTGGATTTGAGTTGCCGACCTTTTGGTTAACAGTCGTAGCTCTTAACCACTACACCACAAAGGTTTCCTACACATAGGAACATTTGTATACATATATGGTATATCTAAATAGGTCATGTACAGTGATTACCTTGTGATAAAAGCTAAATATTTCCTACGAGAGCATCTAATTTATTAATAGAAGTGTGCTTGCTGCGCCTACAAGAAGAAGAGGAAGCTTCAACAGCAGCAGCAGCAGCAGCATAACATGACTCAAATAGTAAATGGATTTAAGTTAATATATCTATCTCCACAATAGAAGCAGGATGTTCAATGTTTGTTGGCTAAGTATTTGCCTTTCATAGACGGAGCTGAATAAAAAACAAAAAACCAAACCCCTTGCTCTCAAGTTGATTTTGACTCATAGTGACGCCATTAGGCAGAATAGAACTGCCTCATAGGGTTTCCAAGGAGTGACTGATAGATTCAAACCACTGACCTTTTGGTTAGCAGCCTGAGCTCTTAACCACTGTGCAACAAGGCCCCCCAAGTTGAATAAGCACTGCCAATTAATGCCACCATGACTTTTTTTTTTATGCTTCAATGAGTAACCAAATCATTTTTGGGTGTGCATGTTTTTTTCTTTCTTTCTTTTTCTTTGTTGATACAGTTAATACAAATACAATAAAATCTTGCATAACAGGAGCAATTTTCTCTATAAGGTGACTATATATGTCTCTTCTGATGCATCATATTATGATAGTAAATGAAATTTCTCAAAGTTAAATCTGAATATCAAATACTAAAATAATGTTTAAGAATACTATGGGAACAAACATTAAATAATTGTTTATAGGCTAAAACCCCCACGTGTCTGTCAGTTTGTTGTACTGTGGGGGCTTGTGTGTTGCTGTGATGCTGGAAGCTATGCCACCGGTATTCAGATACCAGCAGGGTCACCCATGGAGGACAGATTGCAGCGAGCTTCCAGACTAAGAAAGACTAGGAAGAAGGACCTGGCAGTCTACTTCTGAAAAGCATTAGCCAGTGAAAACCTTATGAATAGCAGCAGAACATTGTCTGATATAGTGCTGGAAGATGAGCCCCCCAGGTTGGAAGGCACTCAAAAGATGACTGGGGAAGAGTTGCCTCCTCAAAGTACAGTCGACCTTAATGATGTGGATGGAGTAAAGCTTTCAGGACCTTCATCTGCTGATGTGGCATGACTCAAAATGAGAAGAAGAAGCTCCAAACATCCATTAATAATTGGAACCTGGAATGTACGAAGTATGAATCTAGGGAAATTGGAAATCATCAAAAATGAAATGGGACACATAAACATTGATATCTTAGGCATTGGTGACCTGAAATGGACTGGTATTGGCCATTTCGAATTGGACTATTATGCAGTCTCCTATGCTGGGAATGACAACTCGATGATGAATGGTGTTGCATTCATCATCAAAAAGAATGTTTCTAGATCTATCCTGAAGTACAACACTGTCAGTGATAGGATAATATCCATACACCTACAAGGAAGACCAGTTAATAAGACTACTATTCAAATTTATGCACCAACCACTAGGGCCAAAGATGAAGAAATAGAAGATTTTTATCAGCTGCTGCAGTCTGAAATTGATCGAACATGCAATCAAGATGCATTGATAATTACTGGTGATTGGAATGTGAAAGTTGGAAACAAAGAAGAAGGATCAGTAGTTGGAAAATATGGCCTTGGTGATAGAAACAATGCTGGAGATTCATAGATTTTTTCAAGACCAACGACTTCTTCATTGCAAATACCTTCTTTTACCAAGATAAATGGCAACTATATACATGGACCTCGCCAGATGGAACACACAGAAATCAAATTGACTACCTCTGTGGAAAGAGACAGGGGAAAAGCTCAATATCATCAGTCAGAGCAAGGCCAGGGCCGACTGTGGAACAGACCATCAATTGTTCATATGTAAGTTCAAGTTTAAACTGAAGAAAATCAGAGCAAGCCCATGAGAACAAAAATATGACCTTGAGTATATCCCACCTGAATTTAGAGACCATCTCAAGAATAGATTTGACGCATTGAACACTAGTGACCGAAGATCAGGTGAGTTGTGGAATGACATCAAGGACATCATCCATGAAGAAAGCAAGAGGTCACTGAAAAGACAGGAAAGAAAAAAAAGACCAAGATGGATGTCAGAAGAGACTCTGCAACTTGCTCGCGAACGTCGAGCAGCTAAAGCGAAAGGAAGAATTGATGAAGTGAAAGAACTGAACAGAAGATTTCAAAGGGCCTCTCGAGAAGACAAAGTAAAGTATTATAATGACATGTGCAAAGGAGCTGGAGATGGAAAACCAAAAGGGAAGAACATGCTCAGTATTTCTCAAGCTGAAAGAACCGAAGAAAAAATTCAAGCCTTGAGTTGCCATAGTGAAAGATTCCATGTGGAAAATACTATATGATGCAGGAAGCATCAAAAGAAGATGGAAGGAATACACAGAGTCATTATACCAAAAAGAATTAGTCGATATTCAACCATTTCAAGAAGTGGCATATGATCAGGAACTGATGGTACTGAAGGAAGAAGTCCAAGCTGCTCTGAAGGCATTGGCGAAAAACAAGGCTCCAGGAATTGATGGAATATCAATTGAGATGTTTCAACAAACAGATGCAGGACTGGAGGTGCTCACTCGTCTATGCCAAGAAATATGGAAGACAGCTTCCTGGCCAACTGACTGGAAGAGATCCATATTTATGCCTATTCCCAAGAACGGTGATCCAACTGAATGAGGAAATTATAGAACAATATCATTAATATCACACGCAAGCAAAATTTTGCTGAAGATCATTCAGAAACGGCTGCAGCAATATATCGACAGGGAACTGCCAGAAATCCAGGCTGGTTTCAGGAGAGGACGTGGAACCAGGGATTTCATTGCTGATGTCAGATGGGTCCTGGCTGAAAGCAGAGAATACCAGAAGGACGTTTACCTGTGTTTTATTGACTTTGCAAAGGCATTCGACTGTGTGGACCATAACAAACTATGGATAACACTGCGAAGAATGGGAATGCCAGAACACTTAATTGTGCTCATGAGGAACCTTTACATAGATCAAGAGGCAGTTGTCTGGATAGAACAAGGGGATACTGATTGGTTTAAAGTCAGGAAAGGTGTGCGTCAGGGTTGTATTCTTTCACATACCTACTTAATCTGTATGTTGAAAAAATAATCTGAGAAGCTGGACTATATGAAGAAGAATAAGGCATCGGAATTGGAGGAAGACTCATTAACAACCTGCATTACGCAGATGACACAACCTTGCTTGCTGAAAGTGAGGAGGATTTGAAGCACTTAGTAATGAAGACCAAAGACCACAGCCTTCAGTATGGATTACACCTCAACATAAAGAAAACAAAAATCCTCACAACTGGACCAATGAGCAACATCATGATAAATGGAGAAAAGATTGAAGTTGTCAAGGATTTCATTTTACTTGGATCCACAATCAACAGCCATGGATGCAGCAGTCAAGAAATCAAAAGACGCATTGCATTGGGTAAATCTGCTGCAAAGGACCTCTTCAAAGTGTTGAAGAGCAAAGATGTCACCCTGAAGACTAAGGTGTACCTGACCCAAGCCATGGTATTTTCAATTACGTCATATGCATGTGAAAGCTGGACAATGAATAAGGAAGACTGAAGAAGAGTTGACACCTTTGACTTGTGGTGTTGGAGAAGAATATTGAATAAACCATGGACTGCCAAAAGAACGAACAAATTTATCTTGGAAGAAGTGCCACCAGTATGCTCCTTAGAGACAAAGATGGCGAGACTGCGTCTTACATACTTTGGACATGTTGTCAGGGGGGATCAGTCCCTGGAGAAAGACATCATGCATGGCAGAATACAGGGTCAGTGGAAAAGAGGGAGACCCTCAACGAGGTGGACTGACACAGTGGCTGCAACAATGAGTTCAAGCATAACAACGATTGTAAGGATGGCACAGGACCGGGCAGTGTTTCGTTCTATCGTGCATAGGGTCACTATGAGTCGGAACCGACCGACGGCACCTAGCAACAACACAACAACGACAGGCTAAAACTCATTGCTGTCAAGTTGATTCTGACTCATAGCAACTCTATAGGGCAGAGTAGAACTTCCTCATAGGGATTCCAAGAATGTAAATCATTACGAAAGCAGACTAACACATCTTTCTCCCACGATTCAGCTGGTAGGTTTGAACTGCCAGCCTTTCAGTTAGCAGCTGAGCACTCAACCAATGTGTCACCAGGGCTCCTGGTATTTGTAGGCTAGGGAAGTTAAAATTATATTTTGGCCAATCACAGAAGGAAGGAATGGATGGTGGGAGTAACAAGTGAGAAGAGAAAGGGAGTAGAGAGTGGAGTGGGCTAAAAAATATTGAAGTTAAAATTCCTCATAAGTTCTATTTGATCGGGGCACATTGATGGTGAGTAATTTGCTTTCTGCTTCGTCTGGATAGTAGACAGGGTCCTTGTGTACTGTATTTCGTGAAGTTAGACTACTCTTTTCTAGGTAAACTACATTTATAGTAAACATTCAAGTGGTTTGGTGTTCGGAAGAGAAATTAAAAAAAAAATTTAAATGGCCTGAGTTTAATTTTTATGCCTTTATTATTTTGGTGTTATTAGCTAGCGAAAAAGCAAAACAATATAAAAAACAAAGAAAGAACAAAACCAGTTGCCAGTTGCGATATTTTGAAAGCAGATTGCCAGGCCTTTCATACAAAGTACCCCTGGGTGGGTTTGAACTGCCAACTTTGCGATTGTGGTCAAGCACTTAACCATTTGTATGTACTACCCAGGGACTCCTACTAGATTCAAATGTCATTTAGCTGACACTCTTAGCTTGCATAGTTGTGCCTGTCACCTGTATGGAGTCCCTGTTCGAAATTTCTTTTTACGTACCTGTCTTCTTATCATTGTGAGTTGTGTCTTTAACATTGGAGGAAAGAAAAATAATCTGCCAGGTTTCCTTCCAGTCTGAACCATCTTCTATCCTTTGTAAATGAATTCAAAGAAGTAGAATTGGAAAGCTGGGGCAAATTCACGTGGGTGTTTGCACAATCATTCCTGAAATGCATCATTGAAAAGGAGCGAAATCAGAGCAATTAGGGAAGAGATATTTATTAGCAGAACCAATAAAGCTGTTTTTACTAGAGGGCAACGTACTGTAACAAAAGCAAGCAACAAACAAATAAAAAGCTAGAACATTCGCAATTAACTTAAACTCTATAGTTTAAACCTAGAGTTGCTCTTTTGCAGGACTTTTTCAGTGTTTTAAATTGAATCTGATGATTGTTTTTCCAACTTTTGAAAGGATTTGCCTTAGAAAAAACAATCTGCATGTCACTGGGAAGACAGAAAAGAAGATCATAAAGTAAGTCTACAGACACGCTGCCTAGTTTTGTTGTTGTTGTTAGCTAATTGACTCATGGTGACCCCCTGTGTTACAGAGTAGAAGTACTCCATAAAGTTTTCTTGGCTATAAGCTTTATGGAAACAGTTTGTCAGACCTTTCTTCCGCAGAGCTGCTGGGTGGGTTTGAACTGCTAAACTTTAGGTTAGCAGCTGGTTGCAAACTGCTTGCACCACGCATTTATCATGTAGTAGTAAGTTTTTTTTTTTTTTTTGGTAAGTTTATCTCAGGCAGGGCAGATAGAGGCTTACAATTGTATGGGTTGCAGAATATGAACAAGACAATTTTTTATTTCCATTCTCCTGAATATCATGTAATAAATAGTCTTATAAAATAAGGGAATCTTGCCATGCTTAGCTAAATTTATAAAATCAAAACATTGTGGAAAACTGTAAGCTTGCAAAACTTTTAAGCCCTGGATTCTTCTTCTGAATCACCGGGGTCAGCTGATAGATTTAAAGTTTCTGCCTGAAGTTTTATTGAAAACAAAATATAAAATTAAAAACAAAGAAGCAAAACTGGCATTATTATTGGTTATAATCTTTCAGTGCAACTGTAAGATTTTTGATAGAACCATGAGTTCTGAAAGGCTGGAAAAATACCCTTTTCAGATCTGTCATGAGTTTGCTAAAAAATAACCAGTTGCCAATGAGTAGATCAACTCACGGTGACACCAGGTATGTCAGAGCAGAACTGTGCTCCATAGGGTTTTCAACTGCTGATTTTTTGGAAGTAGATTGCTAGGTCTTTCTGGATGGAGTTGAACTTCCAATCTTTTGGTTAGTAGCCAAGTGTGTTAGCCCAGGTGAACACACTGTCGTTGTTTTTGGGTGCTGTCAAAAGTCCTATAGTGACCCCATATGACAGAGTTCAACAGCCCTATAGAGTTTTCTAAGCTGTAATCTTTATGGAAGCAGATCGCCAGGTCTTTCTCCCACGAAGCCACTGGGTGAGTTTGAACCACCAAACTTTTGGTTAGCAGCCAAGTGCTTAACTGTTGCACTACCAGGTTTCCTTGGTTAGGTCTCAAATAAGATTATTGAGTTTTCTTGGCAGCTTGGCAGGAGCCTAAATGAAGACTCTCAGAACAGGGGTCCGTGGACTCAGGACGGTCTGCGATGATTTCACCGAATTGCAGTAAATAAGATTAAGAAAAAAAATTATTTTTCATTAGGTGCATTCTTATAAAAAGAATTATCCCTTATTGAGAGGTTCTGCACTTCCTATTTTTTTGGTATTAAAATGTCCTTTCTTTTATGGTATAAAGATGATAGTGCATACAGTGTTATTTCTTACATTTAATGTCTTGGCAAAATTAAAAATTCAATGATGAGTGACAAAATTTCTAACATTTTGGGGAGATGCTTTACTGGTTTACAAAACGCCAAAGTCTAGGAAGTCCAGATTAAGAGAAGGGTAGCCTGATGTAAAAGAGGTCCTTCTTTATGCTTCTTCTTGATTAGATTTTACTGTGACATTATGATCACTAAAATTGGTAACCCTGGCCTGATTTTATGGGAGATTAGAAACCAGATTTAGGGGAAGTTTTAAAGTGATTAAACATTACCCGAAGCTTAAGAATTTTTTTTTTTTTTGTAAAATTTGGCCAATATAGTTATGGCCTAAATATTGTTAACAGAGGGCCACTGTCAGATTCTAGATGTGTCTCATAAACAAATACTACATTTTATACTGGCACAGTTTGTTTGTTTGTACATTATTTATGCTTAACTCTGACAAGTGATAGAAACAAAGTAGATTCTGCACCTTTAGAAAACATGTTGCCCAGTTAACAAGAATATTTTTGGTAGTTTATATGCCAGAGCTAATCTGGGTTTATATACCTTATAAGCATACTTCTAAAGACTAAGCCCCTCTTAATTTCAGAAGCTGTTGTACCCATAGCCCAACCCTTGCCTGGCCACTGATTTTTAAGTTGTAGGAAGGCACTTGAGAACTATGACCTCTATTACTGATTGAAATGACCTCCAAAAGAGATGTATTTATAAAATTATTAAATATTTAGAGGAAAAAGTCTTTACAGTTCCTCTAAGTCAGCATTACCCAAACTAAATTGTATTGCAATTTGCTAAGCTATCTAAATTCTGTGCAATAGACCCCAGATACAGGAGAGAGGAGGAAAAAAGGGGATGTGGGTGGGAGGGAAGACGCTTGAATAAATATTTTGCATTATTATTCTGGCACCAACTCCATCTGCTATGGTAATATCTGCTATGCAACATCTATGGTACCAAAACTTGGCTATTTTACTAGGAGGTTCATTTTATTATTAAGTGTTAAAAAATCTGTACTTTATTAAACAACAGGTGCTATTTAAAAATTAAATATCCACCTTTATTTTTAGAAGACTAGAAGTTATATAACATATTATTCTAATAAATTCTTGACAATGACTTTATCAAAAACAAAAATTATTTAGAATAGTTTTCTTTTTCCAAGAGATGATAGACAGGCAACTAAAAGTCATACGTCTAAATAGATATCTATTTCGTACAACTGTGACTGCACACTCGTATCAAATGGGAAGTTTTCAACCATGCAGATGTCTGGCTCAACTCCCCGGGAGATTTTAGTTTAATTTGTTTGGGTTGGGACCTGGACCTATGGATTTCAAATATTTTTTCAAAGCTCTCCAAGTGATTCTAAGAGCTCTAGAGGGATATATGTTCTATCCTAAGGCAGTTGGCTTTGTAGAATTCTACACAAAAAAGTTTTTTTTTTTTCCTTTACATATTATTTGTTCTTAGATGATTTTGTACCAAAGATTATATTTAGGGTGGGTTCTAAAGAAATAAGATATGAAAAAAATATTTTAGAAGTGAATTTTGGCACTTCCTTTCTTCCACGCCCTTACAACCTTCTCTCCATATATCATCCTTTTATATCCTTTGGTCTCTTCTGGAGCTGATTACCAACTCCTACCGCTGTGAACCCTCATCCAGGAAAACGCTGGTGCCTTTACTCTTCTGAGTGGGGTCTTTTGCATACTTACATATGTTCAATTTTTAAAAACCTATTGAAATTCAATACAAGATCAGGAGATATAGGAATGAATGCCAGAGGAGTGTGGGAAGTAGGGGAGGATCTTTTCTCAAGGAATTGGAGCTATTTCAGGATCAGACTATGTATGTAAGTAAATATATATATATATATATATATATATATATATTTACCGTGGAGTTGCCGTGGAGTTGATTCTGACTTATAGTGACCCCATGGACAGAGTAGAACTGCCCTACAAGGTTTCTAAGGACCGGTTAGTGGATTCAAACTGCTGACCTTTTGGTTAGCAGCCGAGCTCTTAACCACTGTGCCACCAGGGCTCCTATTTATACTTACGGTACATATATATATATATATATATATATATATATATACCATGTGTGCTACACCATGTTACAGGGTGCAGGAAAAGACAGTATGATAATGCATCTTTCTTTTTCACTATATGGTATGCTGCTCCCATGTGGATAGATGGGGTTCATTTGGAGATATGAGAGTTCTCACTTCTGGGCCTTCCAGATTCTGCCTTTATATATGTGACTTCAAGGACAGTTTCTGCTGTATAGCCTCTTTTCTCACCTCCTGTACTAGCCAAGCATTCTCACTACCCCAGCAACACAGAATCTGTGCAGAGGATAGCTACCAACACAGCTGAAGACATCTACTTATTCTTTGTCCTGTCGCCTTCAATTCCACCTTAAATTCATCTTTCTTCCTTTCCTCCTTCTTTTTAATATGCGTTCATTTCACCAACATTTATTTAGCACCAATATGCTAGGCACCAGGTAAAGAGAAGGATATAAAATGATAACTCATGGGAGTGCTGTTAAATGTTCCTTTTGAAAATGACATATGCTTTTTTTCCAACAAAGCCATCAACATTTTGTATTAATGTTAGGAAATGTTTCCTTTCCACGATTAAACATTAGAAGTCACCCGTGCTGGTTGTCTTACGTTTGCCTTCCCAGTACACGCTCTCCCAGGGAGGCTGATTCCAAGGGCTGCCTCTGTCCTCTCCAGCAAGACAGACAGCAGTGGTAGAGCAGATGGTGGGAGGAGAGTGGAATCAGGGTATTTGTTCCTCCAGTAAGTTCTCCCTGGTGAGTGGCTGTGGGTATGCAGTGGCCCTCTAGATCTCCTGTGGATGGTCCTCTGCACGCAGCTCCTCTCTGGCTTTTGAGAACCGCCCTCTCCTTGTCTCTTCAGGCCTCAAGGTGTAATAACTCTCAGCTGTCCCTAACCCTGGTGCACCCCAACCCTAGGTGGTTTCCTTGCCCACATCTTTGTAATTAATCCTTTTATTAAACTCTTCTTAATCGCCAAGCTCAAATGAGACATCTGTTTTGGATGTGACCCTGCCTGATACACCGTCTTGGGGTATTTATCCCATTTTTTACATTAAGTGGTCAAGGTGTATATAGATGACTAAATACCCTTTTTCACCCATGGTGTGTTTAGGGAGAGAGATCTGTTACTTGCGCTTGTCCTTTTACTGTCCCTTTTTCTCCAGGGAGGGTTTTACAGTTCCAGTTTCTCTTCAATGTTCCTCCACCAAGAGTGCCATGATTTAAATATTAACAGATTTCCAGGGACACAGAGGATATCAAGGAATGTATGCATTCTCAGAACTAAGCAGGCCCATGTGAACTTTAGGGAGTGCGGACTCAGAGCTGAGGGTTCTGTGTTTACTACCCCTCCCACTCTTGAAAGCAAATGTTGGTAAATTGTTTCTGCTCAGCTGTGCATTCTCTGAGATTAGAAAGGTATCTGGAATTCAGGGAAAGCATCCATCTTTTTATTTTGTCAAGTCACTGAGAATAGTTCCTTACTTTTTATTAAACATTGGCTCAACTGCTATTGTTTTTCTCTCAGATTTGGACATGCTAACTAAAGGCTTTGGCTGCTAACTAAAAGGTCGGCAGTTCAAACCAACCAGCAGCCCCACGAAAGAAAGATGTGGCAGTCTGCTTCCTTAGAGAGTACAGCCTTGGAAACCCTATGGAGCAGTTCTCTGTCCTATAGGGTCACTATGAGTGAGAATCGATTGGATGACAGTGAGGGCATCATTTGCTTTTCATTTGTCTATTACTTTGAATAAGTTTGCATGCTTGCATATCATCCTGGTCAAAAGTAACTTGTTCAGTTCTTTCTAAGAGCATTTATCAATCTTTTTTTTTTTTTAATGCTTAATAAAAACAATTAACTCCAAATTCCAAGACAATTTTTTAATGAAAATCAAGCAGCCCATTCATTTCCTGTGTTTTCATATGACTTGAAAAAATTAAAATTATCTGTAGAGAAAGCATGGGAATAGATGTTACCTTTTAATCTACTGTGAGAAGTATGTAACATGTTGACAGATGAAAAACATGGGGGATAGTTTATAAACCTCCAATCATCAAATAAGTGACATATTTGAGTCAATCAGTTTAAGAGGTTACCGGTCCACTGATGAAACCATTTGAAGAAAATGTGCTGTTTGATGTTACAGAAGCCAAGAGCGGAATAAATGTGTCATCTGTTTTTCATTTTAATTCACTATTTCAGAGTATTTACTGTGTATTAAAAAAATCTTTTCTTTACCCTTGCAAATCTTTTGGACAACCTGGAAAGATTCAGAACCATTTAACACATATCTACAAAAGCACATTCTTAGCTGAGTTATTTTGTTCCTATCTGGTACTATTAAGAATGGTGTATATGAATTTTTTAATTTGTGTAAGAAAACTGCCATTTTACTACTTAAGTAACTGGTGATTTTTAAATGAAATCTGCTAAAAATATAACAGACAAAGACTTTTAGCTTGGAACAAAAATGAATTAAGGTGTTTTTTTTTTTTTTTTTTTTGGTTTGTTTTATTGTACATTATCAATCTCAAAAGTATTTCTTGTTTGGGGCCCAAATATTCCCTTTAAAACATATTCCTTTTTAAAAAATATATTCCCTTTAAAAAAAAAAAAACATTTGGAAGGGACAATCTTCTCTGCTTTAAGAAACTAGATTATTTGCTACTATTGTCCATGAGAAAAGGTTGTTAGATTAAGAGATTCTTTGAATTTAATCCTCCTTCTAATCCCTATTCCTCCCTTGCAATTAACACCCAATTACTGTTTTTTTTAAAACCCCTCTCTTGGCCATAGAGTTGCTTTAAAAAAAAAAAATAAAAATAAATTAATCCCTCTCTTCTCTCTTTTCTCTCTCAGCCGCCTGCCCTCTCACCTCAGGCCACTCCCTCGCACCTCACAGATCCATCCTGCCCTACCTCTTGACAATGCTAATTTCCTCTTCGCAGTTTGGCTACTAAATCTTACACTCCGCTATAAACAGGCTCCTTGCAATGCCTCTGGGTATCCATAATGCATAGCCGAAAACACTCTAAATGCCACCGCTCCTTATTCACGGATTCTTAGCCAGGAGCAGGGAGGGAGGAAAATATCAGTGTCTTACTTTAAAGCCATTGTCTTCCACTGGTTTTCATTAAAGGGACAGGAGAATACAATGTAACACTCCCAGGTTTTCTGGAGTTATTTTCTAGGAGGGAGGGTTTTTGCCTCACCACATTCAGGCGGCAGGGTTGGAAAGTGGTGAGGGAAAGTGACAGGGTTGTTGAAAGTCCCCAAAAGGGATCTTGTAATTTCTCGAAAAGAAATAGTTCCACAAACAGGAGACATGATTACATAGGCTTAATTAACAGTTGAAGGTATTACGGAGGGCTTATCATGGTAGGATACATGTTTCTTTCTTTAATGAGTAAATGACCCATTCCAGTGCACAAGTGCATATCAGAAGCACATGGCAAAGAAGAAGCTCGGTGGTGGTAGATCTGATCAAAGTTTTTCAAAACTGACTCCAAGTATTTGATGAAGAAGATTAACATGGAGACAATTTACCAAACAAATACAGCATCAAGAGCCAAGAGACATTCTAAGGGACTTCAAGGCTCCAGCTTGCCCACATAAAGAATATCATTAAACAGAAAGAAAACAAAGACCAGAATAAACGTCTAGTGTGCTGAGTCCATAGAGGAACTTAACTGCCGATTGATGATTTTTTTGTTCTATTTTTTTTTTGATATACACACCAGAAGATGTTTTCCATTTTTTAAAAGCAAA
This sequence comes from Loxodonta africana, assembly GCF_030014295.1. Classification (NCBI taxonomy): domain Eukaryota; kingdom Metazoa; phylum Chordata; class Mammalia; order Proboscidea; family Elephantidae; genus Loxodonta; species Loxodonta africana. Next base: position 103,735,526 of record NC_087347.1, on the reverse strand, counting down.
CCTAGCAGTGCATCTGACCTGGGTTCTAACTGCATAACTTCTCTTAAGTGTTTTAAAAGATTTCTGGACCAGAATTGGTTAATTAGTGCTTTGTGTTGCACTGTGTTACATATGACCTAACCAGAGATAAAAAGGTTTAAAGGTCTCTTGTAACCCTGCAATGCCATTTGTAACACAAAAATAACCCCCTTTCATTACTGGCGTGCCACTGTAGCAGGCAGGTTATTTTTTCCCTTCACAGCAATAAGGGCAGCTTTCGCATCAGAAGAATTCTTGGCAAATTAATGCGCTACCTCTTGGGCTAATTAAATTAGAAAGGATCAAAAATACAGAGCGGCTTTTGTGGTGGACACAATGTCGTGCTTCATGCATCTTGCTCAGAGAGGAATTTCTGCCATTTAGCCCCCTTTTGCCTCTAGCAGTGTTCTGGACTCTCTAACACAGTCAAGTTCCTAATTTGCCTCAATGAGAGAGAATTATTAACTGATAATAAGAAAAGGAGCATTCACAGCTCCAGGCAGGGCTGTGTGGAAAAGGGTGCTCTCCTCAGCACCTGAAGCGCATGCAATTTTTATTAATTCCTGCCTAAAACAATGCATTCAGGAGTAAAATTGCTGTGCAGATGACAAAAACAATTATGCCTTTGATTCGTTCATTCTAAAAAATGTGAACTACTTTAGCTCAAATGTAACCAGATTAAACAACTAAAGTGGTTGGTCCCCTTTCTTTAAATCCAGTTTGGATGGCAGCAACTGTGTTTTATGTAGAGAAGTTGCCACCGCCACTTAAACTGATTGTTCCTATTGAAATCGCTGAGTGCCCAAGTGATTTTGACAATAATTAATATTGTTCTGTCTATACTGTGGTCCTTTGTTTGGAAGACGACACTGATGATGGCGTTGCTATCTTTATGGGCATTAATCCCAGAAAGAGAGATGTAGGCTCTTGCAATCAATCCTTTCAGAAACTATTTGCTTCTGAAGACTTTCTGTGATTTGCTGCTGTTTATGGAGTCTATTGTTTGCAGGTCTGTCTCTCTGCCTCTTGAGTATCATGGTAGATTTGCTCCAAATGAGGTACCTCCATCTCTCCTTGATGCAACATCACTAATGGCCTTTTCCTTTCCACATATTGTTATTTCACAACAACCAGAGGCTCTTACAGTTGATGTTTGCAGAGTTTCTTCTGCTTTTCCTTTGGAGGTGACTATACGTTAGTAAATGAGCCCTGGTGGTGCAATGGTTAAGAGCTCAGCTGCTAACCAAAAAGTCTGTAGTTCCAACCCATCAGCCGCCTCACGGGAGAAAAGACCTGGCGATCTGCTCCTATAAAGGTTTATAGCCCAGGAAACCCTATGGGGCAGTTTTAACCTGTTCTGTAGGGTGGCTATGAGTCAGCATAGACTCAACAGCACACAACAACATACATTAGTGATCACCACTCATCTGTCAGTTTGTTGTATTGTGGTAGCTTGCATGTTGCTATGCCACTGCTATTTAAAAACCAACAGGGTCACTCATGGTGGACAGGTTTCAGTGGAGCTTTCTAGATTAAGACTAGAAATAAAAGTCTGGTGATCTACTTCTGAAAATCAGCCAATGAAAACTCTAGGGATCACAGCAGAATACTGTCCAATATTCTAGAAGATGAACCCCATACATTGGAAAAAAACCAAACCAAACCCATTGCCATCCAGTTGATTCCAACTCATAGTGACCCTAAGGATACAACAGAACTACCCCATAGGGTTTCCAAGGCTATAAATCTTTTTTATGGAAGCTGACTACCATAACTTTTTTCTGCCTTTAGTTTAGAAGGCACTCAAAATACAGTTTTCACAACAATGGACTCCAGCATAGCAATGATTTGAAAATGGCACAGAACTAAACCAAACCAAACCTGTTGCTATCAAATCAATTCCTTGTCAAGTCAAGAGTAGAACTGCCCCATAGGGTTTCCAAGGCTGTAATTTTTACGAAAGCAGACTGCCACATCTTTCTCCCATGGAATGGCTAGTGTGCTTAAACAGCGGGCCACCAGGGCTCTTTGGCACAGGAATCCCAAACCCCAGGCAATGTTAATTCTGTTGTACATGGGGTCACTGTGAGTTGGAGCCGACTCGTTGGTAACTAACGACAACAACAACATTCGTGAACTCTACTGTCTTCCGGGTTCTATATGTCCATAGTGGTTAGAGCCTGGACTAACGCACATATAAAGCAATGTTAAACTGAACACATTTCTTTGTACATGAATGGTAAATTTCAGTGTGTTGTAAAAAAAAATTCTGAAAAAAATGTTCCCGGTTGTGCCATGACCATGCTTATTCTTATCATTGGCTTGGTTGTAATTTTTGTTGGTAAAAATTTTCCCAAAAAAGTCTTGTTATGCTTTTTTTTTTTTTTTTTTTTACGTGTTTTTAATCATTTTTGAAGCTCCTTCCAAAGTAATAGACATTAGTAATTGCTTTTGGATATAATTTCTGCTAGGGTCTTTGACTTTTTATGAGATTTTCATGGTAAACATAAATGCGTGGCCTTGATCTGCTTCAGGACTTCCACAGTCAAGTACTGTCTTTATATTCTGATCAAATCCGTTTTTTTGTCTGTGTAAGCTGGAGTAGTTTCCAATTCACTGGTGAAAATTTAAAGGCCGTTGATGATATAAGTTATGTGTCAAGCCAATGGCTTCTCTGAGATCCAAAGCATATTCCAATTTCCTTTTCAATATTACCTGTTTGAATCTCATATATAGTGGACAATCAATTTATTCTCTATGAACTTGTCACCCTGCTTCTTTGCAGGGTGGTAGGAAATTGTCCTTACCTAGTTTGGTCTTATTAGTCATTTAATCATGTAGCAGTAGCCTTAGAACTTTGAAATTTATTCACTCTCTCTGAGCCACGCCTACTCTTTCGATACTCATCTTAAGGACCACTACATAAAGTCTTCTCAGATTTTACCATCTCGCACTCATAACATCACCCCCTCCCATCCCTCTAGTATTTAATTCATGGAATACAAAGTTTGGTGATTGTTATGTACTAAAAAGCCTTGGTCTGGCCATTGCAACTTTATTCATGTGTGATCTTTTAATTACTTGAGGATTGATATCATGTAGTATATTTTCTTTTACTGCTCATAGCATCCATCTACTACTTTAGATACTAGTTAAATTGTTTTTGCTATGTCAATTGGTTTATTTAGGGGGAACCAGGGAAAAATTCTATTGACAGTGTTAAACATTTTTGTAAAATGAAAGCCTAAGATGCTTATGGGACTTTGACCTTATGTAGCTGAGATTAGTTATAAAGTCAGAGTATAAGAAAAAAATTGTATTAGACAAAATTACCTTAAGAACCCTTTCTTAGGAAACTGCCACATTGGAGATCAATGGATTCTATTTTCTTAATAAGTCCAAAACAGCAAGGTTTAAGAATTTCAACCCAAGGATCAAAGTAGTTGTCTTGCATTTAGTGTCTATGTTGTAGAAAAGAGTGGTTCTCTCTAAACAGTGGAGTCACCCTCAGTGCTGAAAGCTGTTTAATATATGAGAGACACTCAAGAACTGGGACCAGCTGAAGGAAGACAGGTTTCATAGCTCTTATTTCATGCGCATTCTGTGGAAATAGCTGGCAGAAACGCGTCACTACATAAATAGATCTTTTCCCGTTTATTTATTTATCTTTTGGGCCAAGTAGGTATAGTTGTGATCACAGAACATAAATGTACATCATGATGTGGTTCCATCGTGCAATTTCTCTCTTGTTTCTCTCTGTGCTGCATTGTGACAAGGATGTGTTCAGTGCATGGACTCAGCCTGTAAATGCAAACTTGGGTCCTTTTTTTTTTTTTTTTTTTAACATGGCATCTTCTTTGCACTCTTTTATCTTCATTACAGCTACTTCCACGTGCGGTCAAGCTACATTTTGAAACACAGTCCTTCATATGGAAAGTATTTCACTCCTTTAATTTTGTGCCTGGTGGTACATTTAGTGATCGTACACTTTTTCTGCCTATGGGGTTTACTGGGAAGCTGCTGTACCATTGACTTTGAGTGCTGCCACCAGGCAGGAGCCTTTATGCCTATTTAAAACTGAAGAAACAGGCATGTGCTGCAAATTACTATTTTCACAAAGTATTGTATGGGGTGTCTGAATTTTTGGCAGGGAAAATAGAGATTTTGAAAATTTTCATTTGTTACACATATGCACCAATAGACCCCAGTGGGGACTCAGGGGTGTAACTGGTGGTACTTCATATGTACCACTAAATATTTAGGGTAAGCTTGTGGGAGGGGGCAAGAAAAAGAAAAGAAAAAAAAAAATCTATATTACCTACCAAAAATTCAGACACACTCAGTGATTCAGCATGCTTCCATTAATGCGAATACATGGTATCAATGAAAAATTCAAAGCAGAAAAATAGCTGGGTCATCAAAGGGTTAAATCCCGATCTTGTCAAGGAAAGTGCAGATTAAGAAGATGGTCACATACCAGATCAGAAAACAAAAACCAAAAAAAACAATGATGAGGTTTCAAGTTGTCTTCAAGGAATCTTGTAGAATTTCCTAACTGTTCTACAAAATTAACAAACAACAATAACAACAACAAAAACCAGGTTTGTGTTAAACTTCTATGAATTTCCCAGCTTTGCTGTTCCTAACTCTCACAAGAAAACTGGCTGCCTCAAAGTTTGGGAAACCTAGGATGGGAGAAGTCTCACACTTTGTAGGAGGTCCTCTATCTTCAGAAAATAGACTTCCAGGTGTTGGATTTGTAGGGTTTATGGCAGCTGTTACCTTGAAAATTGTCTGTAATATTTTAGGGTTGGTTAAAACATAAGATAACGTGGAGCATTAATAAATAGATATTCTCAGGTCAAACTAGTGAATTCTTTCTTTGATGAAGGGGATTTTTCAAAATCATAACATAGTTTAAAATGGTTGAGATTTATTTAAATCCTCTCATCTTCCCACAGTGATTGCATGTGAAACACATGCTTCTATACAATACACTTTTAACAATGGCGTGCATGTTCTTCCAAAAACTTCAACATTTAACTGTGGGAAAGAGGCCACTTCTTTTCTAAACGACAGCTGCCACACCCTAAAGTAGTTCTATTATCTATTCTTGATCTTCACTGCTTTTAAGCCTTTGGTTTCTCTACGTACATGCTGGACTCAGAGAAACAGAATATGTCTGAATACTTTCCTTCTCATATTTGAGAGTGCTGCGCTTGAAAATATCATCTGCATGTGTTTTATTTTTATTTCAACCATACGCGCTTTTATAAGTATTTGAAAAAAGAAAATATTTTAAAGATTTGAAATAGAAAGAAGGGAAGATATATGAGTTACAGCAGCCCCAGGGTAAGAGTATCTCATACGCTAATGATTCATCTGGAGTTTATGTGTCTATTTATGCTGTCATTTATTTGGGGGAGGGGTGGCTAGAGAAAGAAAGCAGTGTATTGCCTATTACCTAAATACCAGAGGTTTCTGAAAGAAAAAGGGGGAGAAAAAAAAGACACCCTGAACATTATCCGTATTTAATTAGGAGCAATCATTATATAATTATTCACATTAATTCAGTTTCTTACAACAGTCTTACACTTATTGGCACTTCCTCTTTTTCCCCTCTTTGTTCTAAAAGAAGGGAGCAGTGTTCTCTATTATTTAAGAGGGAAAAATAAAAAAGGTTTATTTTCCGATGAAACTTGTACAAAAACATCCACATTTGATGTGACTCATAGGGTCGGTCATAGGGTGTGTTATTGTTACACACGATCTTGATCTTTCTATAATTATTCGACACTCAGATAAGTAACAGCGTCTTTAAAGAAGCCAGAAAACTTGAACGTACGTCTTTCTCATAAATGCAAGATTCCAATCATCAGAGCCCAGTTTTTCACTTGGAGGGAATGAACGCAGCATGTAAAGAGAGCTGTATGTGAGGATATAAAACCACAATTGCATGGGAACATTATTAGTGAGGTAGCATAAATGCACCCCCCTCCCTTTTGCCTTTGATCCCATCCCTCTCTACTTTGCTCTTGCTTTAACTTCTCCCATGATTTCCTCACCACTACACCCTCCGGGGAAACCCTGGTGGCATAGTGGTTGAGTGCTACTGCTGCCAAATAGAACATTGGCAGTTCAAATCCACGAGGCGCTCCTTGGAAGCTCTGTGGGGTAGTTCTACTCTGTCCTGTAGGGTAGCTATAAGTCAGAACTGACATGAGGGCAATGGGTTTGGGTTTTATTTGGGACCCTTCCGTCAGTGCAGAGGACATTGTCTTAAAAACAAAACAAAAAAATTAAAAAAAAAAAAAAACCCTCCATTTTGCTTTTCCATTAACCTTTCATTCTATTCCTTGAGTTCAAAACTTACTGAAAAGGTAAACTGTGTCATAAATAAGTGAAGGCTGGTATGAAAGGATGAAGTATAATTAAGTCAGTATATCAGTGAGACAGTTCTACCCAGAATAAGAATTCACACAGCTTACCCAGAAAGTTAGCTTTCTAAGAGATGTTTTAGGAAATAAACAGTTGTCCTCCTTTCTGTATGTCTTAATAGAGTCCGGAAAATGATTCTGCTCGTGAACACACAGATTCACTTTGGCTATCGTTATAAACAAAGAAGAGAGGGTGATGAGTCTATACAATTTCTTGGCGGTCACCTTTTTTCATGAATGTGAGATACCTGAAGAAGCAAAAGCTGGGGAAACGAATTGAAAAATTATTCGTTTTTACAATGCAGAGGCAAGAATAAATTAAAGCAGATGCACAATGAAAAGTTTCTTTTCGACTTCACCCACACGTCCATTTCTCTGCCTCTTGCAATTAAATAGAAAAGGAGGAGAAAACTATTTCCAGGTGTCTTCACTCAGTTTCTGCGTTTGCAAAAATATCGATATATGACTTTCCTACTGACAGGGGACAAAGAAAGAGAATCTCGTCTCTTGTGACCCTCTGTTACAAATATAGTTACACAATGGCGTAAAATAGTTCTTTTGAGTCCCAGATTTGTGACTACAAAAAAAATGGGCATTCCTTTCTTTTTCTCTCTGCCTGAAAATCAAGTCCACCCTGTCTCGGCCACATAAATAGAACAATTTTCCTCTGTGAACTGCTTGATGAGGCTGTGGCCAGATTCATATAAATGTCATAAAAACAGAGGACAGAATGGATTATTTTATGATTAAGATCTGTATGGATCTTTGTATGAATGCAACGTGCTTTGGCAGGGATCCGCTGCACGCACACTAGCTTTAGTGTGTGTGGTGGAAAAAAAATGGTCTGCCACACTGTCACTTTAATGTCTTTTCGGAAAAGGAACAAAAATCACTGGGCTCCACCAAAAGTTACAGCGATCATACCAAGGTAGAGTCTGCTAACCAGTACAGTGTGTGTTCTATTTCTCCTTGTAATAATAACCAGCGTAAGATTCAATAAAGTGCCACAATATTTCCCAGTGCTCTGTCACAAAATGACACGTTGACATCTAATTGTAACCCCAAGGTGAAACTTTCCTCTTCTCTAATTTATGTAATAATATTCCATTTTCTTTTCATATCTTTGATGGTGTCAATGAGCTGAAATCTTTCTCTCCCTGTAGTTTTTTTTTTTTTGGTGGCGGGGAGAGGGAAGCTTCATTCAGGTTTATTTTTTGAAACATCAGACAAGCTGCTATCAGCACGTCGATGCCAAGATGGTCCTTTAATAAAGAACTGTGGTTTAAGAATTTCAACCCAAGGATTAATGTATTAAAGTGAATAATAGCATCCAGGCAGTAGCAAAGATGATGATCAGAGTTGGTGAAAGAGAGAATATTGATCATCTGGCTGTATCAGTCACAAATAGGGAGAAGGAAAACAAAAGGGAGGAAAAGGAGATTAAAGAAATGAAATATAGTTTAGTAGTGCCAGCTGATTCTGTTGCTAATTATAAATCTTTGGCAAGAAGCCTTTGGTTATACAGTAACACTCCACTTATCTGGCGGTCAGATTTCCAGCAATCTTTGCCACACAGAATACAGCTGAGATCCTGGAACTGTACCTCTCAAAACCTTGGCCATGCAGGAACAACTTTCTTTGTTGGAGGTGTTCGAATATCCCATGGAAGGATTATTGAATTAATTTTGCACAGACATTTAAGATTGCTTATTTCATATATCTTGGTGTCTGGGTTCTTTAAGACACTTGAAATTCTTTCCTAGGTTATAGTGGGAGGTGAGGATAGGGAGAGGGTGAAAATGCTTTGGGAAGGGAGAAGGAAAGGAAATTTAGCAGGCTTAAAATAAATATACATAGATAGCAATACTATTTGAAAGACAATAGTAAATATTCTAAAAGAAAAATAACTAAATTGTCTCAACTATTTACAAGAGGGAAAGATAGTTCTGAGCTCCGGAACCCAAGGAAATCTTTATGGAGAGGGGACATTATTGTTGAGCCTAAAGGGATAAGTAAGGTTTGAAAGTATAGGAAATGGGGGATAAACATTCAGGAAGGCATGGAGAAATGAGAGGGAGGCAGGAATATTTCGCGTCATTAACAAAATGCTGAGACTAGTTCAATTTAGTTGAAGCATAGATGAACCCATGAGAGTTTAGAAAAGGTGGTTAAAATGGCAAATAAGAACTAGGCTACAGAGTCTTAAATGCCAAGCTAAGGAGTGTAGGCTACGTGGAACTACTGAAAGTCATTGATCAGGGGAGCTTACAATGTCAGAGTTGTGTTTTAGGAGGTGAGGGAGTCAGAGAAGGTTCCCAGATTCCTGGGTTCTTTGACTGCATAAGTGGCAGTATCATAAACAAAATGGGAAACACAAGAGGACGAGCAGGCTTGGAGAATGGAAATTGGAAAATTTAGTGTGGAAAACACAACGCTTGAATTTATGGACATCCTTCAGATGACTAGTTTCTTAGAAGGGGATCATGAGACAGGGAAGGCTGGATAGGGATTTGAAGTCAACCAAACAAGGGTAAAGGCAATGGTTAAATCCAAAGGACTGGATAGAATGCAGAGGATGAAAGAATGAGGAGCAAGAACAGATAGTTGGAGTCCATATTAGTGGGTGAAAGGAAGAGCTTGAGAAGCTACAAAAAGTATAATGTAAGGAAGGAGGAGTACCATTCATTGCAGCATTGTAGAAAACAGAGTAGAAGAGGAAGGGAGAAAGGAACTGGCATACACAGGGCATCAACTACATGTCAGACCTGGATGTACACAATTTCATCTAGTCTTTCCAGACATTCTATTAGATATGTATTCTTACCCTAATTTTACAAAGACAGAAATTGATTTTCAGAGACGCTAGGTCATGCGCCCAAGGTTACACAACCAGCAAATAGCTGAGCTGCAATTTGTAGTCAGGTCTGTTCTACTCCAAAGTTGATGCTTTTGGTTGAATCATGTAAGAGTAGGGAAAAGAGCTGTTTGGTTTGTTGACCTCCAGTAGAGTTGTGTGAGCAGAGCCATAGTTTATGAAAATAAAACACAATATGTGCGTTAAGGAGCCCTGGGGGTGCAACAATTAAGCACTGGACTGCTAACTGCAAGGTTAACGGTTCAAACCCACCTAGCGGCTCCTTGGGAGAAAGACCTGGGAATAAGCTGCAGTTAAGATTACAGCCTAGAAAACCCTATGGGGCGGTTCTACTACGTCACATGGGGTCATTATGAATCAAAAATTGCCTTGAAGGCACACAACAACAAGTATGTGAGTGACGTATTCAGTGCAGTTCATGTATTAGTTATTGGACACCTACTGTATAATGAGAAACTGTTTTAGCTGCTGGAGTTACAAAGATCAACAGGACATAGGCCTTGCTTTCGGAGAGTTTGCTATCTGGAAGGCACAAGACACCCATCTAGATTATTTCAATGTAACCTGGTATCTACTTTGAGGATGCAGTTTACTCTTTCAAGAAATTTGGGGGCTCAAGGGAAAGAATATAATGAAAGTTTAACAGAAAAGCAAAGTTGAGTCCTTTTTTTTTTTCTTTTTAAGATAAGATACATTAGATGAACTGGTGAGTCCAGTGATGAGGAGGTCATTGAAGAAATTAAAGCAAGAGCAGATGAGAGAGGGATGGGAGCAATGCTTATTAGTGTCTTATTCTTACTCTTTGGAAAAGAGATAGGCCTGAGAGCATTAACTTAATATTTTGTGTGGGGTTAATATTGCTTATTAGGCAGGCCACCATGCCACCCTTGGCTATCCTTAGCTGTCCATTTGTAGAGAACAGAAACCCTCAAGGTCAGGGTAGAGAAAGCCTTTTTCATCTATTTGTACCCAAAAAAGGGACATTGAAAACAACATCCTGGGTTAAAAAAAAAAGATAGAAGAGCCGGAAAATTATATGAATTTCAAATTCTGGCTTATTTTCAAACAAAACTCAAGAAAAAATGATATGTAAATAAATTGTATGGAAAAATTAATTTTGCTTTGTTGTTACTGTTCTAATTTTAGGGGTAAATAATTTCAGTAAGTCTCAATACTGTGGTTAGAGGCTACAAAAAGCTGTGTCCAAAACAAGCACTCGTCTTCTTCATCAGAGGGTTCTATGAGGAAAAATAAATCTTGTGCTCTTGTACTAGAACAGCTTTGGTAGAAAGATATGGTTGCGATCTCATTGTTTAAGGACTACGGAAAATACTAAAAAAACTTACGTTCATAGTGCTCCCTATGAGTTGTTCTCCTTTCTAAGTTATGGTGTGCTTTCCCCATTCTATACATTACAGCTTTTTTTCTAGGATGCAGACTATGGTCTCTTACGTTGCTTCTCTCTCTCTCCTTTCTCTTTTTCATACCTTACAATTTCTTACGGAGTTCCTGGGTGGCACAAATGGTTAATACCCTTGGCTGCTAACCACAAGATTGGAGGTTCTGGTCCAGCCAGAGGAGATTTAGAAGAAAGGTCTAGTGATTTACTTCTGAAAAATCAACCACTGAAAACCCTATGGAGCACAGTTCTACTCTAACACACGTGAGGTTGCCATGAATCAGAATCAACTCCACAGCAACCATTTCTTATTAGCGTCTCTACTTCTGAAAACAAAGCCCAATATTTTTTTTTTTCCAAGAGTAATAATTGCTCTTAGGCTTATAACATGGAAAGACAGGTGTGAATGCTAATAGTAGTCCAGTATTAATAAAAACCACTTAAGAAGAATAATTTATGTTAATTTTTGGCACATCAAATGTTAAGTAAATCATTTCTTCTTTTCATTGGTATAAGCCTTTACCATTTCAAATCTAGTAATGTAGAAGTACTTGAATTTTTCATTTCTTATTCCTATAGTATTCACACAGTAGTCATGTGTTCTGCAATACCAAGAATTGTAGGTTTGTCAATTTACTAGAAACAATAAGGATTTTATTTAGAGCAATGTTAAAGGGAATAAGTTCTTGACTTGATGAGTCAAGTCTAGTTTTTCATTTCAAGTTAGTGCTACTGGAACTCTGTGACTGAACATTGAGATTACTATAATCCATAAATCAGATGTCAAGAGAAAAGCCAGCTAATTTTTAGGATATTTTAAAATACTTTTGTTAAACCAGTTGTTACGGAAAGTATAATCTTGGTCATTAATGTTATCATCTCTTTTCACCGTCAACAGCATTTCAACAAAATCAACCAGTGTTATACCTATTTGCTTCTGGATTTAGGGAAAAAGGAGTTTAAGAAGCCAACCTTGATTTTATGAGCAACAATCTAATAGTAAAGTCTAAAAATAGCAATAAAGTTCTGTTTTATTTTTTAAAAAATATATGCTTTACACCAATAAGGTTAGAACCACTCACTCAGGCAAAATAACCCACAGACCACAAGTTATATCCCAGGTTTTGAAACTCACATAATGATTTTGGCCTTTTTTAAACTGACTCATACAACTGTGGTAGACTCATCATTTTATCCCGGTATCGTAGTGCTGTAATTTAATTCAACAGAGTCCTATAATAATCTACAATCTTCTACCATATATGATAGTTTTTTTAATTACTTTTTTTTTTTTTTGGTTTTTGGTGTTGTTTATCTAAATTGGGGATTTTGTTTTCCTTGCTCCAGTTTTCTGCACAATATTCTCAAATTACCTCCTCATTTACTGTTCTCTTTTACTATTTCCCTCACCCGTGTTTATTCATATTATTTACTTCAATACAATTTTATTTTATAACACTCTAACTGTGACAGTGCCATATATTTTCACTATGTGTGACAATTCTCAAGGTATGACACAAAAGAACATTCATAAAAAAATCACAGGCTTGTTTTTGTTTTGGTTGCTGGTGGTAATTTTCCTTACCCCCATTGTTCATAAGTATATTTTGCTATGTGAACATAAATATCCCCAAAATAACAGATTTCTTGGCAGAGGTGATTAAAAATCTAAGAAATATTTCAGGATCATACTCAGACGCTCTAGCCACTGACTGTGGTGTCTCTATCAGATTGAGGCCCAAGGGCATGGCCACATCATTATGACAATAGTTAAAGTTGTTAGGAAGCTCAAGGACCAACAAGTGAGAATGTAATTCTCCATCAAGATTGCCAGCTGTTTTTAAGTGTTTGGAGACCAAGACGAAGACCACAAGAATCAGTGGCAGATTGTCAAAGCAATGATGCAGAAGCGTACCATTACCCTTACGAGCCACAAGAGGTACAATTGTGTTTCCTGCCATGATGAAATCCTAGTTGAGCTCATTGAAAACAAGCGTATAATTAGTTTGTGAACATTTCTAGAATATGACACTTTTTTTTAAGGATAAAGATTTTCTGACTATATTGAAAAAGAAATAGTGTCTGTATATATGAAAAGGAAAACTGCGGGAGAAAATCACCTACACAGTTCCCTTACTGGCTGAAAGATTCTTAATTAGATTTGTGGGTTATGTGTTAGAATTGGTGAAGGGCCATACTGTGAAAAAGAAATTTAGGAGAGAAAATTTTGCTCAGAAAGCTTTTACTTTAAAGCTGAATGTAGATGTGTGTTTTTCTACAGAAAAAAATATACAAGCCAGAAATACCTATCATAATTCTTACATTTAAATCTACCTCTATTTAAGGCAGTTTTAAGAATTACAATGTGAAGTTTGAATTAAATTGCAAATATATTTAAGTTTGGAATATTTTGGAAGAGATATGTCATCACATTTATTCGCCTTTCTTTTAGAATCCTTCAGTGAATTAGTCCCCTTTTATCAAATAATATAACTCTTCTTTTACTTTCAAAACGGCAAATAGAATGTCCTGGCTAAAGGTGCATGGCTGTAAAAAATAACCCATGCACAACAACAGAATTATATATATTCCTCCCTGGCTTCTGCTCTTTTTTTTTTTCTTTTACTTTCAAAACGGCAAATAGAATGTCCTGGCTAAAGGTGCATGGCTGTAAAAAATAACCCATGCACAACAACAGAATTATATATATTCCTCCCTGGCTTCTGCTCCTAAAATAAAATAGTCTTTTAGATCACTATAGAATCCAGTCTATGGTTCAGACATGAAAGGTATGTATAAGACAATAGTTAGGAAGATAGGCATAGAATGAGATAGAATTGCATTCGAATCTTAGCTCATATATACCAATAACATGACCTTGGGGGAAACCTATACAGCTATTTTTCCTTTTGTAAAATGTGAATAACATTACCTACTGCTTTGGACAATGAATATGGAAGACTGAAGAAGAATTGGTGCCTTTGAATTGTGATATTGGTGAAGAATATTGACTATACCACGGACTGCCAAAAGAATGAACAAATCTGTCTTGGAAAAAGCAGAACCAGAATGCTCCTTAGAGGCAAGGATGGCGAGACTGCATCTTGCATACTTTGGACATGTTGTTGGGAGGGATCAGTCCCTGGTGAAGGACATCATGCTTGGTAAAGTAGAGGGTCAGCGGAAAAGAGGAAGACCCTCAATGAGGTGGATTGACACAGTGGCTGCAACAATGAGCTCAAGTATAACAACGATTGTAAGGATGGCGCAGGACCGGGCTGTGTTTCTTTCTGTTGTGCGTAGGGTCAATATGAGTCAGAACCGACCGATGGCACCCAACACCACCACCACCTAGGATTGTTGACAGGATTACATATGATAATTCCATTTCTTAACACACTACTGACATTTAGTAAGGATTCAAGAAAATAACTAGTGCAATTAGAATTGTTTTTAGGTCTGAAACTGTCTACCTCCAAGGCTCCTACAAAGTTCCTAGCCTTTTTTTTTGAAATAGGAAATGGCCATTCTGTGAAGTCAAAGCAATTCAAAATATTTCTATTTAAAGTGGTTGGTTGAATTTGGTATGAGTGATTAGACATAGACTAGATTTAAGATGGCTATCATTGGACAATGTTGGACTATTATCAATTTATTCATAGTGTGTAGTTCTGTGGAAACTCTGGTGGCATAGTGGTTAACTGCTACGGCTGCTAATCAAAAGGTCAGCAGTTCAAATCCACCAAGCACTCCTTGGAAACTCTATGGGGCAGTTCTACTCTGTCCTATAGGGTCACTATGAGTCAGAATTGACTGGACGGCAACGGGTAGGGGTATGGTGTAGTTCTTTCTTAAGGTATATCCTTCCTTTAGACTTTTTTTTTTATAGGCTGTGTAATTGGTGTTTACTATATTTTGGGAAACATCTTGTACATAGTGGAAAGACATACTGATCTAAACTGAGATTTACATGGAAGGAAAGAGTTGGGGCACACAGGATTATCTCATGCAAACTTCTTCTTTAAAAAAGAGTGATATAAGTGAAGTTCAGAGAAGTTAAATGATTTGCTAAAATGGCTAGAGCTGTAACTTTAATTTAGGACTCTTGACTTTAGGTGCTGTGATACACTGCTTCTCTTTCCATTTCTTATTTAGTTGAGGAATGAATGAAACATCTATTTAACTATGCACAGTATGAAAATTTCTAATATCGAATGCTATTTTCAAAAGACACATGGGCTGCATACTAGGGGTATTCAAGCACTTTAGATAATGTCCATAATATTAGGAACAATTGTTTGACTATAAATTCATATTAAAGGAAGATTTAATGTTTAGTAATAAAAGAGTCTTCTTTACAGTCTTGATGCTGCTATTTGGGTTATTCCTGAATATTTGCCTCATCTCAGTTTACATTTTATATCATTCTTGGCCACTCAGTACTTTAGAGGATGCTGAATGTCTTGAGGTTGCCATCAAGCATGGTTTCATCAGCACACTTTGAGGTGGCCAGACACCGCAGCTCACTGATAAAATTGCCATAACTTTATTACCCAGGGTCTATCTCCATAGGGGAAACCCTGGTGGTGTAGTGGTTAAGTGCTATGGCTGCTAACCAAAGGGTTGGCAGTTTGAATCTACCAGGTGCTCCTTGGAAACTCTATGGGGCAGTTCTACTCTGTCCTATAGGGTCGCTATGAGTCAGAATTGACTCGACGGCACTGGGTTTGGTTTTGTTTTTTGGTACCTCCATAGGATGAATGGTAAAGTTGAGTTTCCAGTTTAGCGCCTAAAATGAATTAACACAAAATTTCATATTCCTAGAACTGAAAAACAATGGAAAAATTATTTAAGTGTCAACTGCTAAAAATAAGAAGTCTATAGATAGGGTAGATACGCAATTCTGAAATTTTACTAGGTGTTATGCAACCAATTTTGGGTTCAGTTGTATCACTTAATTTCATGTTGACATGATATCAAAAAAATTGGTTGAATATGTAGAAAATATAAACCAGGGTACCTGGCTATTTACACTAAGAGAATAGATGAACAGTGATTAATGCGCTGAATGGTGTTATGAAAAACCAAACTATTGAAGTCACCCAAATTATTTAAGTTGAATTAATATCCTGAAGCTATAATTTTAGTCACATGTTGGAGGCATGAATTATTTTACCCATCTTAATGATCTACAGAGTGATAAGCAACTATGACAAGAGAATGGGGCAATTTTTTAGTGAAGATAGTAGAAAATGAGATCAGTTGTAATTTTGTCCTATGGAGTTTATGTCAATAACTTTTGAGTGCTTATCTATTTTGCGAGGTATGCTGATACTACTTTATATAGTTGTGCTATTCTAGAATATGTTTTTAATGCCATGCAGGTTTCATATGGCACATTGCATTCTGAAATACTGTGCTTTCTCATTTCAGGACCAACAAATCCACATAAAAGACCCAGTAAGTCACATATAAAACTGTTGTAAGCAGTCTCACAGTGGCTTGGGTATTATTCACAGTAGTAGATACATAATTTGAGACCCTTCCAGGCCTTTCTTCTTCCAGGAAAAAGCATTGTCATACTTGGTGATTGTCTCAGGCTGGGTTCTCTAGAGAAGGAAAACCAGTACAGCTCATGTGATTGTAGAGGCTGGAATGTCCCAAGTCCATGTATTTGGATAGAGGCTTCTTCTGATTCACATAGCTGCAGAGGCTGGTGAACCTAAAGTCAGCAGGTCAGAAAGCAAGGCTCTTGCTCATAGACTGTGAATATAGACGCATCCCAATATTGGCAGGCAAGACTACAAGGCCTCTCGTGATTCACATACCTTCAGGGGCTGGTGAACCTAAGATTGGCAGATTGAAGAGCAGGACTCCCCTCACGGGTTGTGAAGATCTACGAATCCTAAGATCAGCAGATAAGCTGATAGCTCAAGTTCTAAGAACCCAAGGTCAGGTGAATAAGAGGCAACCATGACATCCAGAGGGAGCAAAAAGCCAGAAAGTCTGCTTATATTCAGATGTGGGCCACACCCCCAAGGAAACTCCCTTTCAACTGTTTAGCTACTCACAGCAGATCCCACCAGGGGAGTGATCGCATATAAACACTGAGAATCATGGCCCAGCCAAGCTGACACACAATCTTAGCCATCACAGTGATCAACACTTCAAATACAAATTCATTTAATATAATCTTCATAATAATCCTACAAAACCAAACCAAACCAAACCAAACCAAACCAAACCAAACCAAACCAAACCAAACCAAACCAAACCAAACCAAACCAAACCAAACCAAAAGACACTCGCTGTTGTATCTGACTCCTGGTGACCCCATGTGTGCAGGGTACAACTGTGTTCCATAGAGTTTTTATTTCAGAAGTAGATCACCAGGCCTTTCTTATAAGGTCCCTCTGCATGGTGTTGAACTGCCGACCTTTTCGTTAGTAGCCAAGCACTTAACCATTTGCTCTACTCAAGGAGTCCAAGTAGGCATTGTTCCCATTTTACAGAAAAATTAAATTGAGGCATGAAAAGGTTAAGCAAATTGCACAAGTTCACACTCTTTACAAGTGGCCTGGTCAGGATACAACCCAGGCCAGGCTGATGCCAAAGCCTTTTCTTAGTCATTTCATTAGCCTATGTTACAAGTGTCTAGCCTTAACTCCCTCTCCCTTTTCAAACCGTCCTATTTCATTAGCCTTCTTCAGTTTTACTACTAATTGGCATCGTGGGTAAACTTCCATTCTTCATTTAGTTTTCTTGAATTAGCAGTCTGATTCCTTACCTTTAAATCCACCTCTAACTTTGTTTCCCTCCAGGAAATTCCTGACACTTGTATAAGTGGCTCCTTCTTCACATGGGTTATTTTGGAGAGAGTGATCATTTTCCTGACAGACTTATACTTGGGGAGTCAGTATGACTAAGCATCAACGTGCATAGATAGTAGAATCAGAATAAACGAGGATCAAATCCTGGTTCCAGAACGTGCAGTGGCAGCATTTCAGGCAGATTTTACAATCTCTCTGAACCTTCCTTTACCAAAGTTACAGAATTTCTGCAAGATTTAGTTAGGGAATATATAACAAAATAGTCAGAAAAGTTAGGTTCCTTTCTACCCAATTGGTTTTAAGCAATTGTTTAATTTTATTCTTACCACTATTAGTAAAATATTATCTCCTTAGTTATTTAACTTCTGATCTCATCTAGCTCTAGATGCATAATACAAGTGGTGGTGCGTTTGGGGGACTTTGTCAGAGTTTCTGAGGATATTGGAAATGTAAGTACCTCTAGAACCATGCCCAGGGTAGCAGAGAAATTTAGCTCATAGAATACTCAAGTGCTTTCACCTTTCTGCATTTCCCACCCCTCTTGCAGTTAGGCAGTGCCACCTGACTTCTGGCCAATGGGCTAGGAGGGGAAGTAGTATGGGTCCCTTCCAGCAAAAGCATTTATTAGCTGTTTTTTTAGTTTGCCCTTCTAGCTGTCTTTCCGTGATGCAGTGACCTGAAAGCTAAATGTTTCTGTTGACATGATTATAAGATATGAGCAGCCTGGATCCCTGCAATATCAGCTAGAAGCCACCAGACTCATAGAAGGCCTTGTACAAGACATCATTAAACCTTTATGAGTTCAGCTGAGATTTTGGGGTATGTTTGTTACTGTGGCATGACTTAACCTAGCACGTCTAATATATGCAGTCTTTGGAGAAATCTCATTTTTTACATGGAAAGGATTTAGGTAACTAGAAAATATGAAGAAGAGATGCCCCAGATTATCTAGCTAATCTAAGCAGGCAACTAATAGGAAAAGTCATGTGACTAGTTGTTAGTTCTCTGGTTGTATTTATAGACGAGTTCCTGATCCCTTACCCCTAACGTTTTTAAGCAAATGTTTTGTCACACTGAACATTTTCCTGCGGGATTTAAGACTGATTCAGACCAGTCTATGCTTAATATAAAACTCTTCAATAAGGATGAAAAAAAAAAAAAACCACAGGACAAATCTTATCATACCAGGTCAGGTTAATGTTCTGTTCAATTCAGGATCTACATCTCTTATATTGTCAGAATAACTATTTTAAAGTAAGAATGGAAATACAAGAGTACAACTGTATACTACATGAAGACTGTACAAACACAACTGAATTTACAAAAAATGATTCATGAAAGTCTCACAATTCAATTATTTCACTTACCGCAATGACAAAATCAGAACAATGACCCAGAAATCCAATCAACTGCTCAGCAATTGCCCTATAATTCATTGGATAGCTTGCATTGCTACTATGTCCAGTAGGCTAGTTGCATAGTGGAATGTCTTTGACTCCATATACTTCACTTACTTCTCTGCCAAAATGTTTGTTTGGTAGTGTGGAGGCACAGATGCGAATTTAAGTTTTGATTTCATGTTCTGTATGATCTGATTTAGAGTTTGTGATTGGAAAATGGATGGCATTTAACATGTATGTGGTATGCTTATCTATTAAGTTAATTTGATGAAGTTTTTGTTTTAATTGGAAAGGCCAAAAATGATACTTCAAATTATTCTTTAATTATACATTTCTATGCCTAGAGGTTTAGTTGTTATTTTGTTAGTGATGATATGATAAATGAACTGAGTAACGGCAGAAGTAGAGTACCAGGAAGACTACTGGACTGGAAGTCGGGATTTAGTTCTATTGTTGTTGTTAGCTGCTCTTGGTTTGGCCCCTGACCCATGGTGACCCCGTGTACAATGGAACTTAATGCTGTCTTGTCCTGAGCCATCCCCGTGATTGGTTACAGGTTGGACTGTTGTGATCTACAGGGTATTCATTGACTGGTTTTAGGAATTAATTGCCAGGCCTTTTTTCCTAGTGTGTCTTAGCCTGAAAGCTCTGCCGAATTCTGTTCTGCATCATAGCGACCTGTGATTTACTCCTGGGCTGCTAACCAAAAGGTCGGCAGTTCAAATCCACCAGCTGTTCCTTGGAAACCATATGGGGCAGTGCTCCTCTGTCCTATAGTGTCACTGTGAGTCGGAATCAACTCGATGGCAATGGGTTTGGTTTTTTGGTTTTATTATGGATGAGTTGGAATTGACTTGACAGCTTTCGGTTTTTGGTTTTATTATGAATATGTTTGTTATCTGAGTGACACTGGATGGACCACATAACTGTTCTGTGCTTTATTTTCCTTATCTGTAGAGTGAAGATACTAATATCCTCCATACTTAAACTCATAGAGTTATTGTAAGGATCACACTAGTCAAAGCATATGCAAATAACTTAATGATATTTTCTTAATCATATACAAATGCTATGTTTATTTAAAATCATAGAAGGATATATAAACAAATAACCATTTATTTGGGCAAGCCAATATTCTAGGCTCTGTTTTCCAACTTTGAACCTAAATCTGTTCCCCAGCTTCCTCTTGGAGACATTTCCTAACCTTTCACCCACCCCTAAATCTTGGCCAAATGCTTATGTAAGCTCCAGAGAAGTTTCTGCTTAACTGCATTATAGCACTTACCATGTTCCGTCCACATGCTGTGTCTCTGTTTGTCTCCTGCACTAGACAGTGAGCTTCTTGAGAACAGTGGCAATATAGTTTTTATTTTTGTATCTCGTCTTCTACTTGGCTCAGCATAGATGTTCCTAAATGTTTATGAAACTGATCATAAAGCTTGGAGACACTATGATGGCTACTATATTTTTAAACAAATAATCCCATTTGAAAATTTTATTCCACATGGCTGGTTGACAATTTACAATAAATATGACTGCAATTTCTAATTGGAAACCTTTTAATTTCTTAATTAGCTTCATACAATTTATGTTATATCTAGTAGAAAGCAGTAAGAGGGTAATTATTTTTTTCTGCTTCTAATATCACTAGGAACATTTTTTTGCTAAACACAAAAATTCTTTGCAACTTCTTCCTTTGAAAGTTGTACCGAGCAGTTTATGGAATGGCAACCTGCCAAATGGTGATCCATTTTCTTAAAAACATCGTTTGAGACCATGCCAACCAGGCACACTGAGCTTATCTACTGCATCATAGTACAGTCACATAATTCGTGCAGAATTATGTTTGACATTAAATTATAAACCCTTAGCGTAATAATAAAAAAAATAAATAACTCTAAAAGCAAATTAAAAATATGTTTTCACTGGAGCAGGTTATTAGCCCACTGGAAACTTGATCTGTAGTAGTCAATCCATGGGCATGCTTCCATTTCTGGAGGGGTTTGAAGTTTTCTCTGTGCAGAGAAAAATCCCTAATTCATGAAAGGAAAATTAGCTAATAAAATAATTTTTTCCTCCTGAACCACTCTGTTGATGAAAACATGTCCACTGCAATCATAGAAATGAGTGACTTTTCAAATAACGTCGTTTGTGTTGCCATAAACAGAAGGATGGTAAGACCACTGCTGTTCTTTGCCAAAGGAAAGAGTAGCCAGCTGTGCTGGTTTTTTTTTTTTTTTCCTACTGCAATGTTCATAAAAATAATCTCTTCTTTTGGACTGGAGTGGTCCAGTCGGGAGCCTATCAAAGAGAATCTGGGTTCCCTCGAAGTTGGTGCTTTCTGAAGCCTCTCTTATTAGTAAAAAACAAAAACCAAACCTGTTGCCATGGAGTCGATTCTGACCCTTAGCAACCCTATAGGACAGAATAGAACTGACCCATAGGGTTTCCAAAGCACAGCTGGTGGATTTGAACTGCCAGCCTTTTGGTTAGCAGCCATATTACTTAACCACTGTGCCACCAGGGCTCCTCTTTAAAATGATGAAGCTGTACTTCAACTTGATTATACCTAGTATTTCAAACTCTGTAACTATCTTTATGTCTCAAGGGATTTTCTCAGGTGTTGACAGACCTACAAATTACAGATTGAGATTTTGCTGGTGTCTAAATGGCCGTTCCTAGCTTCTGAGATAGAAATCAAGGAATGTATGTTCTGACTAAAGCACATTAATTCACTGGAGTGTTGGCTGCCCTCAAGCTGAGATTAAATTTTTACATAGGTACCTCCCGTGACAGTACCATAACAACAAAATTTACTCATGAGGTTTAATTTTAATTGGTTTTCATGTAAGTAAATATTTATCCTTGCTTATTTACAATTAAGAATTTGTATTGTTGCTCTTAAAATATGTTTTAGCACCTGTACAAAGGTTTATGAAAGACAACTTGCATTCTTTTACAAAAACACCAAATAGGGATATGTTTCCTTTAACGAATGAGAAGTAAAGCCCACAGATCAGACAGACCGCATCTGTGGGGAAGATACAAAGGTACATTTTACCGAAGACAACGGTTCAAAACGATTGCCAGGTAACCTACAAAATTGTAATATGTTCCACTGCCAAATTCATTTTAGCATTGGGAATTAATTTTCCAACATGTTTTTGGAAGTAAGATGTGAATTAATTATTGCAGGCACTACGATATCGTTCGAAGTCTGAAGGTAGACAGCGATTCAGCTGAACGTGGAACCAGCAGCATAATTGGACTTAGTTCTTTTATCTTTCAAGGGCTCTTTTACATGACAACACAATATACACACAGCTCCAAGGGATACCTTTGGCACTTCTACAATTCTAATTTCTTTCCACACTGTCTTTCATTGTTGGTTCTTGGAACCCAAGCAGTATAAAGGAGGATGGAGGAATGCTTGCTGTTTGCCTGTCTTCCTCAAGCAAGCCCCTAGGTTCCTTGTTAGTTCAGGCAACATTTTCAAAGTTCTTTGGAAAGAGCAATTGCCTTTCCTAGCTAGGAATGTAAACCTTTGCTATGAATTTTAAGGGGACTCATGCCTCAGGGGGGTTCTGACGATGAACTCTCTGGAGCCTCTGGGATTGATCACGCACAGTCTCTTCAAGGGGCTACACGGTTAGGCTTGTGATGCGTGACAGCATTAGAACAGGAGCAGAAGACAGAACAGGATGGTTTAAAACTTCCACAACAGACAAGTTTGGAAAACTCTCAAGTAATACATGTTTGTCTCTGATAGCAGAGATCCAAAAGGCTATTTCAGAAGTGAAAATAAGTCCCTGGCCTATAAAAAGCGATGAAATGGCAGTAACTTGTAAGGGAGCCTAATCTATCTCCACTGCACTTACTTTCCTTTGACTATTTCCCTCAGTTTTCTCTCTTACTTTGTGTTTGTCTTTTTATTTCATTTTTCAGGCAAGAAATAGATCAGGACACATATCATATTAAAGTTTATCTGATAATATTTAAGAGGTTCACATTCTGTTAGAAGTCCCTCCCCCCCTTTTTTTCCTTTCTGTACTGCTGTTGTTGTTATGTGCCGTCAAGTTGGTTCTGACTCATAGCAACTCCATGTACAACAGAAGGAAACACTACCTGGACCTGCGCCATCCTTATACTTGTTATGTTTGAGCCTATTGTTGCAGCCACTGTGTCAGTCCATCTCGTGGAGGATTTTCCTCTTTTCACAGACCCTCTATTTTACCAAGCGTGATGTTCTTCTCCAGGGACTGATCCTTTCTGAGAACACATCCAAAGTATGGGAGACAAGTCTCACCATCCTTACTTTCAAGGAGAATTTCGCCTGTACTTCTTCTAAGACAGATTTGTTTGTTCTTCTCTTACTAATGGGTGTAAAAGGAACTTCAGCTGGTAGGGCAGAGAGCATTAAAAAAAATGTAGTAGCTTAAATACTGCAGATGGTTTTTCTGGGGCAACAGGCTTTCTCAGCTGCGAGTCTACTCGGTCAAAGACTCATTGGTTATGAGTTAGCTACACTTATATTTGGCTTTTGAGTTCCAGATTGAATATCTCTCCTCCGGCTGAATTTTATTACCATGTAATAAAATAAAATCCAAGGTACTTAAACTCTTTTTAATGAGGACTACCAAAATATTTTTAAGCAGTAATTTTGTGGCTCTCCCTTTCTCTTCTCCATATTTTAATGAGTTTTGGAGAAAAAAAAAAAGTGAACATTTAGGCTATGTCTACATAACATTAATATAATGATGGAGGCATAAAAATTTCAGATAAACAGTCATTTTGTTTGTCTGAAAAATGAAATAACCAGGCACTTCTTTCTTTAAAAAAAGAAAGCCTCCCCCCCGCCCACCCCCGGGCTGAACTGATCAGATTAACTAGGTACTTGCATCAGAATTGGCACAGTGGTTAAGAGCTACAGCTGCTAACCAAAAGGACAGCAGTTCGAATCCACCAGCCACTTCTTGGAAACACTATGGGGCAATTCGACTCTGTATTATAGGGTCAGTATGAGTCGCAATTGACTCGATGACAATGGCCTTTGTTTTGGTTTTGCCTCAGAATTAAGGCAGTTACAACTGGTTTAAAAAATAAAACAAGATGATTTAAATACCGATTCTCTTCATTGTCCTTTTATTTTCTTCTGCTTTGACCAAGTTACTTTAAACTTGAATTTGGATCTCAGCATTTTCTTAAAAAAGCAACAAGTAAGCAGGCAAGCAAGCAAACCAACCAACCCCAAATTACCAATTCTAATATTTTTCTTTTTTTAAACTGAACAATTGACATTTTTTAGTAAAAGAATTTATGTCTAGAACATGAGGTCTGGATCCTTTCTTTGCTGATAAACTAAACTGTTTAGTATATGTATGGAGAAAAGTATATATTCATTTAAAGAAGACCATAAGCAATGAAGTATTTTTTATCTCATTGACTGTCTACTGGTTTTTTCTCTTTATAAGCTCCCTCTTCACTATAAACATAAAATATGCAACTAGGGCAATATCATGGCTAAATTACGTAGAATTTCTTTAAGTTATTGAAGTGAGGTAAAATTAAAAAAAAAAGACTCACTCCTGACTTTTTCAGTGGAAAACAATATGGACTCTTCCTCAGACATTTTACATGCAGTTATTCGAAGTTGCACTAATTTTGTATCAGATAAAGATATTACACATATCTTCACCAACCAACACACACAGCAGAGCACACTGGCTATGTCTCTTGCAAGCATATGGTATTCATCATTAGCAGTAGCGGCAGCAGCCACCTCTTTTAGTTGACTGGTGGAAAATAGAGCTCCAACTCAAATCTCTGTCTGCTCGCCATAGCTTTTTCCAGTTAAATTGGTACCACAATCTGTATGGTTTCATCACTCCATTGGCAGTTTAATATAAACATCTGTTTCCAGTCTTTTATATCCTATCTGAGATTTATTCAGTCCCTCTGAGTTATCTGTCCTTTTCTCCTTCCCCATTTATTTCCCTTGACTTCTAAATGATGTTGTATTTTCCCATATTTCCTTGATCTTTTTTTCAGATGTGTGCATCATTAAATGTATTTAATTATATATATTTTTTTCTTCTGGAGTCTGAACTGTTTGTTTATAAGTCTGTCATATCTCCTATGAATTATTAAGCTTTTTATCCTCATGGTTCAGTCTTTTTGGAAATAAAGTAACATGACTCCAGGTTTCAAAAGTGGAGGTGATTTTTTCATTGTGATTGGCATCAAGATCAAACTGTGAATAGTTTCACTCAAGTTAAAGGATTTTGGCTACTCTCCACCAATTTTTTTTTTTTTTTATTTACCAGTGTAAAATGTTAGGATTTGAAGGTCCTCTGCTTAGGATTCATATTATTCTGTTTTCTGTGCTATTAAAGCTATAATGTTGGAAAGCAAGGGCATTTCCTGCGAGGTAATAATCTATGAGAGAAGCAGAGATCCTGAATCAAAGACAGAAGAGTCTTTTAATTCAACTATTGGTTAAATGTCAGGAAATGTCCGGCCCAGAGGTCATTATTATTAAGTCAAATAGAAAGCTTTTATTTTCCTATCTCCTTTTTATTTTGGGAGCTGTTCATAAAGATTGATGCTCTGTAAGTCACTAACTACACGGAAATGGTAGAATTCTGTCAACAATTGTCAAGCAGAACTTTGTTCTTATTGTCCCATTAAGCTTAATATGAGGTGTTAAATTTAATGAAATGTAGTGAGTGAAATGTTATTTTCCTATTGGTTACTGTAACAGTCATTAACAAGTAGGACACGACTAGTACTGAAAATAGAATACGGTATCCATGACAACATAGAGTTCAGCTTTTCCATTTTCAGCAAATGGGACAGCAATTACTTAATATTTTCTTGATTTATTAATTTCTTTATAAGTAGGAGTAACAAGAAGACTCTTGAACTGGGCAGTTAGTAATGCAATTTAGCTATAGTTTTTAGCTACATCATTCATATGACCATTTACTCATCCCTATAAACATTTGTTGAGATTTCACTATAAGGTAGACAGTTAGAATACAGAAATCAGTTAGATATAATTACTTGTGTTTACTTACTAATCTGTAGTGAAAAATTTCACTTTTTTTTTTCCACCACATCAAAGACTCTGCTTCTAGGTATGGCTAGCATCTGTCTCTCTCCCAAGCCCACAGCACCTTCCTACAGAATCAGTCTCTTTTCAAATTTATAATCCCTGACATGGGCGGGTGACCCAGTAAGCAAGGTAAGCACGGGCTTACTTGTACTTACTGACTAACCTGTAGTGAACAATCTACAGATTAGTCAGTAAGCACAAGTAAGCCCATGCTTACCTTGTTTGCTGGGTCATCTGCCTCTGCTGCCCAAGAGGTGTTTATGGTCTAAAAGTGGACCCCTGTACCAGCAGCGTCGGCATCACCAGGGAACTTGTGAGAAACGCAGATTTTTTTTAGGTCACATCCCAGACCTACTAAATCAGAAACCCTGGGGTGGAGCCCAGTGATCTTTGTTTGAACAAGCCCTCTAGATGATTCTGGTGCTTTTTAAAGTTTGAGAACCACCAGATGAATGGAAAAATTAAAATCTTTTCAACTAGTAATAAAATCTTGCCTTATATCCAAAATGATTGCAAAATAAGAGGATACTTTCATTTAAGAAAGTTAGAATTACATAGATTTTCAAAGCTTCCATAAATACTTCTTCTTTAGGTTTGTAGCCAAGGAGTATAGAGCATGGACTAACTTCACATGATTTATTAAAAATGCCTAATGAAAATCTTACAAATTCCATGGCTCTTGCTACATCTCTTCAGTGAGCCCATTTGTTTCATGAATAGACCAGGACCATCCTTTAAAATAGATTTGTGTATTATAAGGAAGGAAAGGTCACCATCCTACTTATGCCATAATCTTGAGTCTACTATGGTGGTAGGTAAATAAATGTTTAATAAGAGCTTGGCTGCTAACCAAAAGGTTGGCTGTTCGAGTCTACCAGCTGCTTTTTGGAAACCTTTTTTTTATGGGGTAGTTCTACTCTGTCATATAGAGTCGCTATAACTCCGAATCAACTAGACAGCAATGATTTTTTTTAATTAGTGGAATTAAACCTTGAAAAGAATCACTGAAACTTTCCATGTGTTTCTTCTTTTATGATATGAAGGTGGAGATGGTGGTTTGGGAGGGATAGTGCTCTCTTAGATCTCTTCCAATTTAAATACTTTGTGATTCTATCTTTGGGAGTCTGCATGTATTCATATAATCTCTCTCTCTCTGGGTGATCCAAATGATGAAATACTCGACTACCAGCTGAAAGTTTGGTGGTTTGAACCCACCCAGTGGTACCTTGGGAGACAGACCTGGCAATTTGCTTCTGAAAAGGTATAGCCTTGAAAACCTTATGGAGCAGTTCTGTTCTGCACATATGGGGTCACCATGGGTCAGAACTGAACTAACAAAAACAACAACAAGATATATATGGGTCTTTCCAATTTTACTCCATGCATTTATTTATTCTCCTTATTCCTTATTAAATCTTGGTTATTAGCACAATTTTATCTCATTTTTTTTTTAGTACAATCATGGCCTTGAATCTTCGCCCACTCAGAACTGCATGTGTGTTCTTCCAAGTCATCACTCTATACCCAGAACTGCCTTTTCTTGAACACACCACAGGATACCTCACCCTTTTACTCTTAGGAGTCCATCTGTTCTGTGAAGCATTCCAGTGACAATAACCACCTACCACCTTGTGCTGTTATACAGTTATCTTTTCACCCTCATCCTGTTGATCTTGAGTGTATTATTTAAGACGAGTACTTTTGTTCTTTCTTTGCTTTTAAATTATAACTGGTGACATGCTTTATAAACTCATAAAAATTATACTTCACAAAGGGACGTCCAACATATTAGGTAAAGCCATTTATAACAATATGACACCTACATGAAGAGAGAGTTGCATTGCGGGTAGAGTAGTAGGTTATCTCAATGGTTTATTGCAATGTCAAGTATTCATATTTTCAGGTACGAGCCTTGTGGGACCAGTTAGCTTTAGTATATGCTATAGTTGAAAACTTTAGCTTTGCAATATTCGGCTATTTCAAGACTAAGGTGATGTTACTGGGAGTATGAAGGTAGCAGAGTGGTATAGTATAAAGGACAGTATTCAGTCTATCAGACCTGGGTTCAAATTCCATCACCAGTATTCGCTTGTGATCCTAAACAAATTAAATGACTTTTCTGAAACTATTTTTTTAAATGCAAAATTATGAGAATAATTCTCATGTTTTAGAATTTCTATGAAGGTTGAGTGAAGTAATGGATATTTGGAAGAACTAATTGCAGGGTCTGACACAAACCAATTCAACGTATGTTTATATCTACAATCCAAAGCTCTACCGAGAGATATAAAAAATAACTTTCTACCTGATTCCTCCGTGTTAGTTTTTTCCCCAAGCCCTATGTATCAACAAGATGAAAATGCACTCATCCTCTCCCTTCACCCCCCAACCTACCTCTCCTGTATTCTAATCTCTGGATGAATGACATTGCTACTCAAATACGTCCTCAGTCAGAAACTTTTATTTCTCACTTCTCACATCCAACCAAGCACTGAGAGCCAGTGGATTTTGCCTCTTATATTCATTGTTACAGTCAATGCCTTAATTAAAACTCAAATACCTTGCTTGCATCACAGTCATTTCTAAATCAACCTCCCAGTTTTCAGTCTTAAAAAAAAAAAAAAAAAAAAGATTAAAACCAAGCCATGGCCATACAGTCAATTCTGACTTACAGTGACCCTGTAAGAGCAGAATTGCCCCACAGGGTTTCCAAGGCTGTAATCTTTACAAGAGCAGACTGCCACATCTTTCTCCCATGGAATGGCTGATAGGTTTGACCTTTCAGTTAGCAGCCCAGTGGTTAACCACTGCACTACCAGGGCTCCTTTTTCTCAGTCTAGGATGTTGCAATTCATACTCCTTACACGGGGGGATCTTTTTAAAAATAAAAATCTGTTCATGTTATTCTGTTCCAAATCATTCAAAGGTTCCTATAACCTACCGGACAAAATTCAAACTTTTTAGCATGATACTCAAGCTCTCTCTGGTTTCAATATTTATTACTCTTCTCTATACACACTGAGGAAACCCTGATGGTGTAGTGGTTAATCACTACAGATGCCAACCAAAAAGTCAGCAGTTTGAATCCACCAGGTGCTTCTTGGAAACTCTATGAGGCAGTTCTACTCTGTCCTATAGGGTTGCTATGAGTCTGAATCAACTCGACAGCAGTGGGTTTAGTTTTTTTTTTTTTTATATACACACTGAAGGAACCCTGGTGGCACAATGGTTAGGACTCATCTGCCAACCTAAAAGTCAGTGATGCGAACCCACCCAGAGACTCTGTGGGAGAAAAGACCTGGTGATCCGCTCCCGTAAAGATTACATTATAGTGTTACTATGATTTGGAATCAACTTGATGGCACACAACAACAACATACACCCTGACACCTCTCATTACCACCACACATTTCTCTACAGTCACCCCGAATACATTACTGTTTGTCTTAGTCTGAGTTCTAACAAAAGCAGAGCCCGAGGCAAGGATATGGTTGCAGTTTATTTGGGTGATGATAGAAAGGAATAGAGAAGATAAGGTATGTTCTTGTCAGAGTATGTTACTGAAGTTCCTACAAAGGGCAATAGAGCGTCATTCTTTGAAACCTCTGAGGAACCTGTAGTACCACCAGCATCGGCAGAAGGATAGGAAGCTGAGGTGTTCGTCTATCATCTCCACTGGTTGAAGGATGCCTTTGGGTATAACACTCAACACTTCCAAGCTGTATTTGTGCAGGGGCTAGTGTGCTTCAAGAACTTCAGAGAAGTGCTTGAAGTGAGAAGTGCTTGAGTGGGATGCTGACTCTGAACTTGCACAGAACTGTGTATCACAGCTGTAGCTGAAATCACTGATGGGCCAAGGGACATGGCAGTGAACATGAAAGAATGGTCATACTGCCCTACGCTTCTGTGCTTTTCATGAATTATTCCCATGTACCTAATATGTCTCACCTTCTCCCAATTCATATCCTTAAGTTATATGATCCCTCGAGTTTCAGTTCCAGAAGTAGCCCTGCTAGGAATTATCCCCTGATCATCAGTATTACCTGACTGTCTTTCTTTTCTACTGCCATCGCATTCAGGATGGTGCTACACCATGCCGCATATCATATACAGTTGTTAGTTGCTGTTGTGTAGATTCTGACTCATGGCGACTGCATGTGTGCATCGGTAGCACTGCTCATGGGGTTTTCAAGGCTGTGACTTTTTGGAAGCAGATCACCAGGCCTGTTTTCTGAGGTGCCTCTTGAGGGGTTCGAACTGCCAACCTTTTGGCTAGTAGTCAAGTGCTTAACTGTGCCAGCAAGGGATTCTACATATCACTAAATGGCACTTACTGCTTTACTATCTTTCTGTCCCTAGAATAAAAACACCTTGAGAGTGGGCAATGTTTATTGAATAAATGAAGGCATAAACAAATAGAAGAAAATGGAGCCACCAGATCGATCTTTCCAAAGTGTTATTTCCAATCATGTCATTTTTTTTCGTCAAAAATCATTACCTCTACCTTGCTAACACATAATGATGACATTCTTTAACTTGAATTTCTAAGTGGTCTATGCAGTAGTCCTCCCTTATCCATGGTTTTGCTTTCTGTGGTTTCAGTCGCCCTCATTCAACTACGGTCAGAAAATGTTAAATGAGCAGTGTGATGAAATCTTGTGCTGTCTCACTCTGTCTGCACAGGACGTGAATCATCCCTTTGTCTAGCATATGCACGCTCTATACGCCACCCCCCGCCCCCGCCACTTATCGCTTAGGAGCTGTTTCAGTTATCATATCAACTATCAAGGTATCACAGTGCTTGTGTTCAAGTAACCCTTATTTTACTTGATAATGTCCCCAAAGTGTAAGAGCAGTAATGGCGGCAATTCGAATATGCCAAAAAGAAGCTGTAAAGTGCTTCTTTTAAGTGAAATGGTGAAAGTTCTCTACATCATCACAAGAAGGGTAAGTATAGAGCGATAAGATATTTTAGAGACCACCTTCACATAACTTTTACTACAATATATTGTTATAATTGTTTTATTATTAGTTATTGTTAATTTCTTACTGTGCCTAATTTACAAATTGAACTTTATCATAGGTATGTTATATGTATATACATATATATATATGTATGTTATATAAACACACTATGTATAGGGTTTGGTACTATCTGTGGTTTCAGGCATCCATTGGGGGTTTTGGAACGTATCCTCCATGGATAAGGGGGGGGGCTATTATAATGCAATCCCAAACATTTTTCTAACTTGATTACCCATTGCCCCGTGTATCAATCTTTCACTCTAGCCAGACTGCTCACTCACTGTCCTTTCCGTCCTTATGCCTTGGCCACACAGTTCTGTCTTTCCTTTCCCTTTTTTTGAAGTATGAATCACATATATTTCAAGGCCTTGTGTAAATCCTATTTAAAAGAAAAAGAACAAGAAGACCTTTCTGACAATTGACCTATAGCGGTTATTTTCTCTCCTTTGAATTCCTAAATGTGTTTGTATCCAAATGATTACTAATGACAGTGCCCTGTGTATATCATCTGCACGTACTGTATGTCTTCAATTAGGGTCTATATTCCTTGAGGTCAGGTTCTATGTCTTAATTATACTTGGGGGTGAAGTTGCAATTCTGGGTATCTAATCTAGTTTCTAGGATAGGTTCTTGTTTATCTTGCAAGTGCAAAATATTTCTGATGATATTTGCTTACACATCATTCATTTCAAACACACCTTTAGCTCTGGATAGTCAGAGAACTTCATATTATACAGAAAAGCTTTTATCTGACTTATAAGAGCAAAGCAGGTAGGCATTTCTTTGAAACTTTACCAATGGGAGAGGAAGAAAAAATGAAAGTGTCCAAAAAATGGGAAACCATAAAAAGGAATTATTTAACAAAGCAATTCAACAATATCTTCTAGAACAATGGAACTATGCTGAATTTCAAAATAGCCAAAGAATAAAATTATGTTCACTTTTGAAAAAAAGTTAAAACTGTATCCATATTCCTATTTTGAAATTTTTTTGCTTAAAACATTTATTTGATTCTGTTATGTTTTAATGGGGGGGGGAAGTAGAATGTGGTTAAATGATCTTGACATATATTTAGCTATTGATTATGACAATCTTATTTTTATTTTATAAATTATTGCTATTTAAGAGATGTGGCCTTTTCATTTTGGAAGAATTGAAAACAACTGGAAAGTGGATTTTTTCTTTATTTAAATTTTTTTTCTTCGTAGAGAGGAACTGGGAGACTGGGGGTTGAGATGGTACAGGTTTTTGCTCTAATACTTTTGTATACTGTTTTTTTTTTTTTTTAACCACTAGCATGAATTATTTAATAAAAACACTAAAATATTGAAAAAACATCTTCCTTGATTTTCATCCCTTCAAGAAATGGAAGCATGAATGTGGAGTATGATAATATTGGCACTTTCAACTTTTTTGCCCTGTGTGAGTATCATTTAATATTGAACCAATTATAAAATATGGAAATCATATGTGTTTAAATGGACGTTGGTTTATCAGTCAATGAAGCTGAACTAAGACTACGTTGAATGATAGAAAAATAATTTCTTAGTATTTAATGAATTGAACAAACCTTTGTTTATATGATATTTATAAGCTTTAATTATAATAGAATTCAGAGTTTTGAACACAGTATGTTTTTCAGGTTAATTCTGTGGGTTTACTTCTTTGTTTTTCTTCACATATGATAAACTTAAGCTGGAGATTTACTTATAGTATGCTAGAAAATTAAAAAAAAAAAAAAAAGATTAAAAAACCTCTCCCTCCTCCCTTTTGGCTACCTTCGCTCTAATTCTTCCAATATTAATACAATGTTGCTGACTATGTTATGTTGTTACTAGGTTGTGCCAAATCAAGAGAATAATTGGACATTAAGATTCATCTCTGAATACATTAATTAGATGATTTCTTTATTTCTGTCTTAAGTTACTAATGATTTCCTCTCCATAACTAGGGAAACTCTGGAAGAACTCATTAGCCTTTTGGGATTCTACAGCTACTTTATGATGATTTTTGGTGGATGTGGCCATTCTGGTAACATTAGAGTTTATATCAAGTTCCAAAAATTAAAATTTCAAAAAGAAAGGGTACTGTTTAGATTTAAAATGTGCTCCCTTCAGGAGGTTATTTCTCTTCAGATAAAATACACTCCAGAACAATGGTACCTATGGAGAGACATGAGGACCCCATGAATACTAATGTGCTCATCAGGATGATCATTGAGAAGTCACATTTTCTCTAAATACTGAGATTCTACAGATATCTCCTATACATGCAGAAGACATAGCCACAATATACCTCATTTCAGAGGTTATATGCCTTACTACACCGAGAACTCATTGTGAACAACTCAGTCTTCACGTTTGCGTTTCTAGGGCCTTGCCCAGTGCCATGTATAGGAGAAACTCAATAAACAAAAAAAAACAAAATTAGCTAATTAAGGAAATCTTTTAACCTCTCTGAGTCTAAGGATGTTAAGCCAGAAATCTGCAGGCCTTCCCTGTTGTAATATTCTATGAATCTTAAGCAGAACTATTCTTTTTATAGGTAGTGAAAACTTTTCAAAGATTCTTTTTCATCACCATGTCTTAAATTACTATAATTTGATAACATTTCGTATAAATAAGGTTTTACTTTGAAATGATAAAGTTTAATCAAATGCTTTATATCTTTCATTACAGTAATACATGCAGGTAAAACACATCAAACGTTAATCAGCAGGAAGCAAGGATGTCGGGGGTGAGCTGAGAAAGTACCAGCTTGGAGCTCAGAGTCGCTAACACGGGAGAGGCGCTAACATGGGAGAGGCTCTCCAAAGAAAACTCAGCCTCTTTCACCATTTCATTTAGCCTGAGTGGGCCTGTTTTTTCTTTTTTTTTTTAGCCTGCCATCTTTCTTCCATGAAGTCCTTGAGTAGTGCAAACGTTTAACGTGCTTGGCTGCTAACTGAAAGGTTGGAGGTTTGAGCCTATCCAGACATGATTCTAAAGAAAGCCTTGGCAATCTACCTTCGAAAAGTCAGCCATCAGTTTTATTCTGACACACATAAGGGTGCCATGAGTCATAATCAACTCAAAGGCAACTAGCTATCTTTGATCCATATGCGTTGGTGCCATTTTCTTGACACAATGGATGTTGCCCCAAAAATCTTCAGTGTACACTGATTTTTTATAAATTAGATCACGGCATACAACATACAGGTTGTACGGTGACCTTTAAGATCCTTTAGGGCTTGACATTAAAAGGAAGCAGGTTAAGAATACTTTCCTAAGTTCCTCTGTTTTTCCAATATACTGAAATTTATTGGTAGTAAGTTCGAGTTTTCTGGATATTTTTCTATATGGTGGATTTTGCCAAAGAGCTAAAAATCAAATGACTCTTCTTTCAAATTTGGAATAGAAAGAGGATTTTTACTGCTTCCACTTACTGACTGCTGCTCGCGTAGAATTGTCTGTGCTCCTGAAAGCTGTCAACTATAGTTTCAATTTTTATATAACCATTAGAGGTAAAGGCAGGGTTATGGCTTTCTCTCATGGCCTCCCTTGAATTGACAGATAGGAACACTCTTCAGAAAGGAGATACAGTTGTTGCCTTTTTAAAATTGTAAAAATATGTATAGAAAAAAAAGATTTGCTAATCCAACCATTTTTACACGTATACATTTTGTTTATTCGTCTGTTGATGTACATTTTGGTTTTTCCACATTTTGGCTATTGTGAATAATTAGCTACTACTTTTTTGTTAATAGTCATTTGCAATCTTGTTGTTAGGCCTTCCTCTTTTTTCACTGGCCCTTTTCCTTACCAAGCATGATGTCTTTCACCAGAGATTGGTCCCTCCTGATGACATGTCCAAAGTACCTGAGATGAAGTTTTGCCATCATCACTTTTAAGGAGCATTCTATCTGCACTTCTTCCAGGACAGATGTGTTTGTTCTTCTGGCAGCCCGTGGCATATTCAATATTCTTCACCAATAGCATATTTCAAAGGTGTCAATTCTTCTTCAGTCTTCCTTATTCATTATGCAGCTTTCACATGCACATGAGGCAACTGAAAATACCATGGCTTAGTTCAAGTGCACCTTAGTCCTCAAAGTGACATCTTTGCTTTTGAATGCTTTAAACAGGTCTTTTGTAGCAGGTTTGCCCAATGCAACATGTCCTTTGATTTATTGACTGCTGCTTCCGTGGGCATTGATTGTGGAACCAAGTGAAATGAAGTCCTTGTAAAATGAAATCCATGACAATTTCAGTGCTGCAATTTTACAGGTGCTGTAACGATTGGCTAGCAAACAAAAAAGATTCATTAATTTGAGTATAATCAAAGATGTATATTAATGAAAGAATTATTATAAATGTATAATAACGTATTTAAGTAGTAATAATAGCCTTAGAGCCTAGAATGTAATTGAAAAGTTTTTGGGTATATGTGGATGGGTAGGGTGTTTTCATGTGATCATATTTATAAAATACTCTACCTGTAATGTAATTGGTATTGGCGATTGGCACTGGTAATTGGTAATTGGTATTGGATGCAAGGAGACAAGTCAGAATGTCTAGAAAACAGCAAAAATGCTAGTTTTGACTGACTCAGTGACAGTGACAATGAGAAAAGCAGGCAGTGGCCAAATTATCACTTCAGTAGAGAATTTACAGGCATTCAAGCATTAATATTTATTGAGTACCTATAATGTGCTGAATGTTCTTTATGGTGTAGGAATTAAAAAAAATGAATGTTAAAAAAAAAAAAAAAAGATAAAAAAACCCTTCCCTCAAGAAGTTGTGATGTTCCCAAGTTTGGTTAACTCTGTGCTCATATATTCACTTACTCATTTGACTTTGGTGTGCATTATATGGCTTCTTACTCATAGGGACTCTTTAATTATCAACAGATAATGAGCTTGAAATCACTTTCAAAATATAAACACAAATATGTTGTTGTTGTTAGTTGCCAACAAGTCGATTCCAACTCACGGTGACCTGAAGTAATATTTCTTTTATGGTTTCGTAATTATATCTAACTGCAGCTAATGTTTAGATAAGCATAGATTTCTTGAGTATACAGAGATTGAGAAGACCCACAGAGTGTGCTAACCAGTAATGAAATGATTGTGATCACTGCACTGCCTCCCTCCCACACCCCAATTAGTTGATTGAGTCAACTCAATTAGAGTTGATCTTATTTTATGCATTTAGATTTAGGACATGGTTTTACCATCCATGGCATCTTTTTTTTCTAAATTTTTATTAAAGAAAATTTCACACATAAACAAAAGTAGAGAGAAAAGTATAATGGTAAAATTCCATATTACTAATACCACCTTCAACATTTATCAACATTTTGATAGTCTTGTTTAATGTATTCTTAATTTTTTGTTTGTTTGTTTTGCGGGAGTATTTTTAAATAATTCCAGATGAAATGTTATTCATCCATTGATATGTCAGTAGGCATTTTTTCTGATAAGGATTTTATTTTTTAAATAACCATTTTATTGTTATTGTATCTAACAAAATTAACAAAAATATCCAATTTACATTTAAATTTCTTCAAGATGTCTTTTTTACTGTTGGTTAGTTCAAACTGGGATTTAAAAAAGGCATTCAAGCAAGGTATTACACTTGGTTTTATGTGTCTTAGTTATTTCTTATCCTATAAAAGACTTTTATGTTCTGTCTCTCCCTTCCTCTCTCACTCCTTACATTTCTTTCTCTCTCTCTCTTTTTTTTCATGTTATTACTTTGTTGCAAACACCAGTCATTTGTCCTGAGAGGTTTCCCTTCCCTTGAGCTTTCAGTTAGCCTGTCCTTCTATCTCCTGCATTTCCTGGAATTGGTAATTAGATCTGGGCTTGATTTGTGACTTGGAAACCCTGGTGGTATAGTGGTTAAGAGCTATGACTGCTAACCAAAAGGTCAGCAGTTTGAATCCACCAGGCGCTCCTTGGAAACTCTGTGGGGGAGTTCTACCCTGCCCTATAGAGTTGCTGTGCGTCGTATTCGAGTGGACAGCAGTGAGTTTGGGGTTTTTTTTTTTTTTTTTTGATTCATGGCTTAGCTAAAATTTTTATGAAAGCAGGACTAGATCCAAGGGTCCCATTGCAGGTCCTTTACTTGGAAGGTCCACAGGACAGGAATGAGAAAGTAGAGTGAGACAGTAGAGGACGAAAAGTCCATTTAAGAGTGGGTCGTATAGGGTTGCTATGAGGCAGAATCAACTAGATGGCAATGGGTTTTTGTTTTGTTTTGTCAAAATGACAACTGTAGACAGCAAGGCTGAATTCCCTAGAGACCTCTGAGAAGCTTAGAGAATAACTCACAAATGTATCCCCTGGCTCCCATTTCTTTTTGGTTGAAACCTGCTAGCTCCTGCATACATTCAGTGAGTTGTAACTATTCCCCAGAACGGCAGCAGAGATTGGAGCTGGGTAGAGGGATGTGAAGTGTGTGTACCATGGGGACCTGCTCCTATCAGTTTCAGGGTTTTTTTGTGTTGTTTTGTTTGAGGTTAGAACATTTCATATGTGGTTCTGTGTATGTCCTATTGAGTCATTGCATGAGACATATAATGTCTGGTTGTTCTACTTTAAATGATTCTGAGCTTGACCAGTGGGTTTGGATGGTGGTCTCTGACAACTTTCCATCTAATGATTTTAATGTTCATTGATGATCATTGCCTGTAACTGTCATTTTGTTCAGGGTTGCAACATGATGAGATTTTTTAATTGCTTCATACTTTTTGTGTGCATTAGTTAGAATTCTTCTAAAAGAAGAACTTTTCCTTATCAATTATTTGGTTATCTTAAAGACCAGTTGATATGGGAAAGGCAGGATAACTTCTTACTATGTTTCCTCCTCACCCCTTTAAAAATTCATTTTTCGGAGTAATAAATTGGCACCCTGGCAACCTTTGATGCAATTCATTGAATCTTATTTCTACCCCTGAATAGTACTGCAGCATGTCCATGCTATCTAAATGAACAGTGGAATGTGGTTAGTTTGGTTGTTATTTCCATTATTAACCAATTATCAGGCATTCCTGCTTAGGGAATGGGAGTTGAGGTATAGACGAATCAATGAAGGATTCAACAGTAGGCAAAAGACAAGTGTAAGATGAGGAAGGCCAAACGGGCTTCAGTTTGTAGCACAAGGTGAGTCAATGGGGAAAGGAGGGCAGTAGTCTTGGTACTGGGAAAATCACAAAAAATCGCTTGCATAAATTAAGATGTGTGGAACTCCAAATTCCTGCTGCTCTGCTGTATTTTGGAGCTCTTGGTTCTGGTTCTCAAAATAGAAACCCAGTTCTTTTGAGTCCTATTTTCCCAAAAATTTTTATGAAGAAATGTTAAGACCTGAGAATCATAGTACCTGTTGTTGTCAAGTTGATTCGGAGAATCATGGTAGCAAATTAAATTGAAAACCAACTTACCTCATAGGTAAGTAGGGTGGCCAACTCATCTGGGTTTTCTTAAAAAATTTTCCAGTTTTAGCACTGCAAGTTCTGTGTCCTGGGTACCCCATTAGTCCAGGCAAACCAGGATGGTTTGTCACCCTAGCTAAAGGAATCCTTTAACTTACAAGTTATTTATGCCTCATGTTCATTTTTTTTTTACAATAGAAGAGTACAAATAGATTTCATTAGTTTCCTGATACATCCCATCTCCCTCTTCAGCCCCGATTTGTTTCTCTTTGTGACCACCAGCACATGCTTATAAAGGACCATGAAGGTAAGGCTGTGCTCTGCTTTCAGAGAACAGAGAGGATACAGCCAAAGGCCATATGGGGATCAGAACACATCTATTGGTTTCACTAACACCTACTTTAAGTTAATCTGAAAATGAGAGTTGGGAATAATGATTTCTGCGTAATTGTTTTGGTGTTTGTAATAGTTATATCTTGATGGGAAAAAATTAATCTTCTGCAAAATTGTTTTGTTTTAGGCTTGAAACGGAGTTGACTGCATTGCCGAAGATAATGTCACTGAGTTCTCATGGCACTTTGCAGATCTGTGGAACCACAGTCCTGCTAGTATCTTTGAATAAGATCTTGGTAAATATTTTATTTTATAATGTTTTCTTATAACCAAGTAGCCTTAACTGGGTACAGACAATTATTCTGGCATGAGAGTTTTCTTTTTATGAGAGGTTCCCTTCCCATAATCTCACAACGTATCTTATCTAAGTGGCATAGTGGTTAAGTGCTAGGGGTGTTAATCAAAAGGTCAGCAGTTTGAATCCATCAGGTGTTCCTTGGAAATCTATAGGGCATTTTTACACTGTCGTACAGGGTCTCTGTAAGTTGGAATGGACTGGACGCAGCAATGGGTTTTTTTAGTTCCCATTTGGAGTCCTGGTGACGCAGTGGTGAAGAGCTGGGCTGCTAACTCAGAGTTTGACAGTTCGAATCCACCAGGGGTTCCTTGGAAGCCCTATGGGGCAGTATTCTCTGCCCTGTGGGGTTGTTATGAGTCAGAATCGATTCAAAGGCAAGTTTTAGTTACCGTTTCTGTGCATGCTCTTCTCCTACTCTATTTGGTGTAACCATATAGATGTATCCTTTTTATTATTAACATTAGCCAAACATTCTCCCTGGGGCTTTATCACCTCCAGATCAAGCATATTCACAGACGGGGGATGAGAGAATGATTGAGCTGTTTCTCGGAATTCCTACCTCATTGGCAAGGACTTTCAACTGAGACTGTGGCTAGGCAAATTTCAGCAAAATTCATGTGGGAAATATGTAGAAAAATGTTAGTGTCCAATATCAGAAGATAGTAATAGAAGGTGCAATCTAATAAGGAAGGTAATTAACAGCCACATGGGTCACTTCAGTTCATACTTGCAAATAATTCTAGGCACATTGACTCATGAAAAGAGGGGCCTGTGTAGGATACAAATGATATTTTTGAACATCAGCCAACAGATATGTCAGTAATCTGCCCAAGAAAATAAAGAGCTATTGTTGCTTGAGTTAGAGTCTTTTCATTCATTAATATTTACTGTTCGATGGGCCACATATAAATAATATCTTTTCTTAAAACCAGAGTTAAAAGTCAAATTTGGACTAAGTAGGTTTTAGGTTCTTAGTCTGGGGAGCCATGGATCTCTCTGAAATTGGGTTTCCTCATCTTTGACTGAGTGACAGTGATGATTGCTCAGTCCACCTTGCTGGAAATTCATCAGGATCAAACGACAGAATGTCCGGAAAAGTACTTTTATAATAATAAACACCAAATGAAATATAACCAAATATCAGTTATAGAGCTGTCTAATATCTTCTAGAATGCTTTTTTGAGGGGCGCTATAGGGTTTCCATGGAGCCGCTGCTGGTACATTTGAACTGCTGACCTTTCGGTTAGCAGCCAAGCCCTTAACCACTGTACCATCAGGGCTCCTCTTTAAAGTGTATTTTTTTAAAAATCATGTCAATTTTTAAGATTGCTCACCAGCACGTTGTATTATGTGGTGCATAGTAGATATTCAGTACATAAAATCTTTCTTAATTTATTGAATCCCATCTCCATATGTATTTCCTTCTAGGAAGAAAATATTCCAGAACTGTCTGATATTTTTCCTTATCTGAACATCAGAATCTGTCTGGGGTTTTCAAATGCTCTATCTACAGATACTCACTTCCTTTGTACTGAACTATTTTGGGAGAGGAAACAGACCTTGTTTATTCCTAATAATACAAATTTTACTGCATAGAATATAACTTAGCCACTGTCTTTACTGTTTTAAACATTTTGCCAAGAAAACAGTTTTTATCCTGGGGTAAACTGGATGCCTAAACAGAGTAATTCTCACCTCAAAGTCACTGACTGACGTACATCTTAATGCTACTTTCAAAATATAAATTTTGATGTGGTTTTGAAAGATGAATAAAAATTTTGAAGTTAAAAAAAAAAAAAGAATATGACCGTGATTTGATCACCAAAAATACAGATACAAGCACTCCATTTGTTTTTTTAAATAATTTACAAATTATAATGGCTACTGAGAGAGAGAACAACAATATATTTTTGCGTGGTTTTATTATGCACCTATTTTAGTGATCAGGTTTCTTTTGGAATGCCCATTTAAGACCTTGTGATATAGCTCTTTAGATTTGCTGCGCCTTCGCTCATTGTATTTGCTTTCTTTAAGCTTTAGTGCATCAGAGGGAAATAGGCCACTTTCTGTTGTGACAAAGAGAGAACTCAGGAACAGGGCAGTGTTTTTCCCCTCACAGGTGATGGAGTTTGTATAAAGAATGCGGCAGATAATGGCAGGCTTGTCCTCCGAACAGATGGTGATGGTCTTGTTGCTAGGATAAGGCCTCAAGAATTTAGTTTTTAATTCCACATTATTTGCCTCAGTGCCATGACTATCCCTAGGTTTCCTGAGGCAAAACTACAAAAAAACACACAGAAAGAATGACAGAGAGAGAGAGAGAGAGATGGGGAGACAGAGCAAAGACTGGAGCCAGGTCAACAGAGGCTTTGGGGAAAATGCCTGCTCAGCTGTCTGCAATCACCTGGGTTTGAAAGGCAGGCAGGAAGGAAGATTGGTTTGGCAGGAGAACTGGGCCTTTGATGCTTTCGATACCACAGAGAAAAATACCCATTTCTTCCCATTAGAAGTCTGTTGACTTTCCTAATTAAGATAAACATGTTTCTGAAGGAGTTAGCTCTTGCAGCATGACATTTATAAAAACAACTATATAGACACACAAGAACGTTTGCCAAGAATTTGGGCTGATGGTGGTCTTATGAAGCATTTTATGGAAATATTTTAAAATAGTTGCCTTATTTAAAAGTGAGCGACTTTCATTCCCTCCAGTCAATTAAATATCTAATTTCAACTCAAGGAGATAATAACTGAAGTATTTTTTATAAATGAATGAACAGTTAGAAAACTGTTAAACACATAGCCCCGAAGCATGAAAAATATATTCATTTAACAGCTTTATTCTTTTATCGTTAATTTACTTCAGAGAATTTCCACTCATGTAATTTTCAATAAAATGTTCTTATTTTGAAGTTTCTTTTGAGTATAAGAGCAAAGTATGTGATTATAGGCCAATAGTCTAAAGGACTTGGGGATTCTGAACACGCAGCTATGAGTGAGAGTGTGACTATATGTCTAAGCAGGATTACCTGTCAGGATTGTCGGATCACCTGCCTGACTCAGTCACTTCCGTCAAGACATCAATTATGTCAAGTTCTACTCCCTTCCCCCACACTGGAAATGACATTAATCACTTGTCTTAGGTTTATGTGGATATAGCTTTACTAATTCAATAATTGACCATATGATTTTCATGAATAACGTGTCCAAAAGAGTTGTATGCAAGCCTTACACTTAGCCTGTGTCTCACTGTAAAATGTTAAGATATGTTTACTGAGTCCCTATACTTTGTCTCTACCATCCGCCTGCCAGTTTGTTGGACTGTGGTGCTTGCGTATTTCTGTAATGCTGAAAGCTAAGCCAACAGTATTTCAAATATTAGAGAGATCACCCATGGTGGACAGGTTTCAGTGGAGTTCCCAGACTAAGAAGAAAAGCCTGGTGATCTACTTCTGAAAATTGGCCAGTGAAAACTTTATGGTTCATAGTAGAATATTGTCTGATAAAGTGCTGTTAGATAAGCTTCGTAGGTTGGAAGGAACTCAAGCTACATAGTGGCCACAATGGACTCAAGCGCACCAATGATCATGAAGATGGTGTAGGACAGGACAACATTTTTGTTTTGTTCTACCTAAGGTCACCACGAGTTGGAAGCAACTCAATGACAACTAACAACAACATATTTTGGTTCAGACTGAGATCAGGTACCTACTAGTGCTGAAAATTATATAGCTCACTCAAAATTATCAATAGTAACCCAGAGCTGAGAGCTGTCACTACAGCCCATATTATTCAGAGTAGGAGTACAAATCACACGTTTCAAAGCTGCCAGTCACACTAAGGTTTTATATTTGTTGGTTTGGAGAGAATTGATGTCATTTTTTTTCTCCCTTCCACATCTCCTTTAACCTTTGCAGGTATGACCCTCTGCAGTTCTTCCTCCCCTGACACATTGCTCAGTGTTCTGGGGGCCTGCTGGTAAAATGACCCAACATTTTTTAATCTCTACCCTCATCAAAATTACCTGTTTGGTGTTACGCTTCCCCAGGGCCTTTAAGTAAACTATGTACGATCTCATTGATTTAATTCAAGGTAAGGCGCTAATGACTTACTAGTAGCTTCTTAGATAATGTTTGCTTTCTGTTAAAGATTTTTAATGACTTGAGCAAAAATAATCGCTAGTGCTTAGAATTCTAAATGCTACAGGAAAAATGGCAATAAGAACATTGGGAATGAAGCAG
Organism: Loxodonta africana; assembly: GCF_030014295.1. Lineage (NCBI taxonomy): Eukaryota > Metazoa > Chordata > Mammalia > Proboscidea > Elephantidae > Loxodonta > Loxodonta africana. The sequence goes on along the minus strand of NC_087347.1, from coordinate 103,692,086 downwards.
ATATTTTTTGACAGGGATGCACTTCAGTATTTCTCAGTGCACATCATGTAGATGGCTGCCTTTTCTACTAAATGTCTGACCAGCCCTGTTTTTGAAAATGTTTGCCATGTTCAACAGTGTGTGTGTCTGAAAATGTGATAGACACCATAATCTGGCTCCTTATTCCTACTGGCTGAAACAGAATATAAAGTGTGTCCTCCAAAAAAGTAGACTTCATTTAAGGAACTGATTGTTTTGGAAATATCCAATTACTAAACTATCCATTTGGCCAAATTAACTTAAAAAAAAAATTATTCCAAACTCATTTGCATGGAGACGCAGTCACATTTTAATTTATTTCAAGCTTTGTACTACGAACATTGGGTCTTCACAGAACACATGTTCTTAAACATTTTGCATTCATCAAAGAAATGCATGAATGAGTTTCACCTGATTGTGCAAGTCACAAGTGAATTTGATCTATCCCTCTGGTTTTTGTTATTGTTTACAATTTCAATAATTAGAGAAGTGAAGGCATTGATGTATAATTTTATATAGCAAAAATGTAGAGTGTTTTAAACTAAAATTTTATATTTAAATGTCCTATACTTTTAAATGGAAAGCCTGGTAGAGTAGTAGTTCAGAGCTACGACTGCTAACCAAAAGGTTGGCAGTTCAAATCCATGAGGTACTCCTTGGAAACTCTATGGGACAGTTCCACTCTGTCCTATAGGGTTGCTATGAGTCGGAATGGACTTCACAGCAATGGTTTTGGTAGGGTTTGGTTGCATTTAAATATGAGTTGGAATCAATCCAGTGGCAATGGGTTTTGGTTTTGGATTACATGTAAACGGTTTTCATTTCAGGATATTTTACTCTGAATGTATCTCACTTTATGCTTGTTATTTCCAATATTCCTGAGTGTATGAGTATATAAGTGTATCCTGTATGTTTGGATAGCCAACTTCAGCAAAAGACCTTCATATTTCAGAGTTACCAGATCACCAAAAAGCTGAATTTAATAACTGTAAAGCTTTATTGAGTGTAGTCTTAACCCCTCCCTCGCTTTTTTAAAAATAGAGAGTTGATGCTGGCAACAGATTTTAAAACACTGATTTATGACAATTTCCACTTAACACTTTCATGATTTGAATGGCCACTAAGTCAGCTCTGGAACTGAAAAGGAAAAGTGAAAGGTCACAGCTAGAACTTTGGAAGTCATGTTGGGTTCTGCGGGACCAGTTACTTCTGATTACAACATTTCAATTAAACAGGTTTATCAGTGAGTATTAAGTGAAGGATTGGTATAGAAATTTGTGGGGACAAGTAAAAAAATTAAGGCTGGAGAAAATAATCAAGTGCTTCATCTTTTTTTTTTTTTAAACCTGGTTTCCTCCATCTGCATCCCCTTTATTTCTCAATTTTAATGAAGTGTATATATTTTCTGACAAGCCACAAAAGCTATGTGATAGGGGGAGAAATGCCATTGCTATCACTGGATGATTTCCTAGGAGAGCGCATCAGGGGGTCCTGGCATTTACAATGCAGTTCCGTAATTGTGCTATCTAGCTTCATGGGTAAGTCATAGAGAAGGGAACAAACTGTGAAAACTATGTCTGCTAGTTTTTGGGTGAGGACGTTATCAATCTGTTTAAGTAAACTTTGGTATTACCCAGAAGATTGTGCTCCACTTATTATATTACTTGCACCACGTTCAAATTGTGTGAATGCTCTGTCTCAAATGAGTTCAGCTGCATGCAGATTTTGTAGCGATCTCCAAACAGTGGGTGGTTTCATTGTGTACCACAACCCTGGTATTTACACACAGCCAAACGAGTTAAAGACAAAATTATTTTTTTAGCACTATTTGTTTGATCATAGACCATTACAGCCTAATGAAAGGAGTATAAATTTGCATACAAATCTGAAATATTTGGAGAGAAAAAAATGAGGGTGTTACTGGGTATTATATCTGAGTATAGCATTCACCATCGTGCTAAATTTCTTGGCGTTCCATGAAGAACTGAGCACTGTTCCTTGCATAGAGAAGACCCAATTAATACTTACTGAATGAAATAAATGAGTGATCAATATAATGAATAGTAATGGATTAAATGTAGTTACAGCCCAGCTCTGTATTTCAAGGGCAAAAAATAAAGGGAGTAGATTTATGGAAGTTGTTTGGGGGAAATTTGGGATTAGAATAAAAGCAGGAAGCCCAATTAAGGAAGTTTGCATTTTATCTTAAAATCAAAATTCTGATTAATGGACGGGCGATGGACTAGCTGGGAGGTATGGGATGACAGAGATAAAAGAATGGGACATGTTACCTCTAGGGTCTGCAATTCATTGACTTCATCTTTATAGGTAAGACTATAGGATTTGAGAATAATTTGGGGATGTAGTGCACCAAGAAAAAACTTTAGAGTTTGACTAAGGAGGCCGATTCTGTGAGTATTTGAAGCTATTCCTTGTAATTGTGAAAAGGAAGAAATAGTTCTTTCTAGAGTGCTTGACCGAAGTGGCAATTGCTTGGGCACTTGAAGAATCTGGCTCAATACAGTGCAGATAACACATGTATACTGATATGTAATCTGAACTATATGTTCCCCACTATTTTGAACACAATTGCTGATGGTTATGAAAATTGATTTACCCTCTATCTTGTATTACTTTTACTCTAGAAAGATAATCATATATTCTTAAATGTTTTTGTTAGTAGATTCTGCATGTAAAAACGTAAGACCATTCTACACGCCTTAATAAGATCGATTATTTCTACCTTCATACTTGCAGACTGTTATATGTGACATCCTTTTTCTATTCTATTTCAATAAATGATTTTGCTCTTTTCCCCGAGCTCAATACTATACAGATAAGGCTAAGAGAACTGGAAAAATAGAGAAGAAAAAATACACATATACACATATCTTCTAGAAGAATGCACTTAAGATCCTAAATATTTTATCCATGATGGTACAAGGGCTGGTTTGCTCAAGCAAGAGCCAGCCTGATTCAGTCGTCTTTCTCTAAGCCTTAGAATTTGGCTACAAAGATTATGATGTTTGGTAACTCTTTTGAACAATACCCAAAGGGGCTCTTTTAACTTGGTACTTTTTCCAGAGAGCAAAGGTGGAGAGAAGTGAGAAGGAAATAACATTCAACACATACTTATTTGCCAGGCACCGTGCTAAATACTTTTGCATGCATTTCTTTTTCATTTAATCTTACCAGAGAGCTCCAAATAGATATTATGATCCTTGTTTATCACATATGAAAATAAATTCAGGGAGAGATTAAATAACTTGCTTAAGTTCACAAGGCACAGGGACCATATATTTTTTCTTTCCTTTTTTCTTCTTGCTACTGTCTTCTCAGAGCCTAGCAGTGCCTGGCACCTCACTAGTCCTCATGCAACATGTTTTATTTGTCATAGAATCTGGCTCCAAAGTTGTGTTTCCTTTACTATGATTACAATATCCATCGTATAAAATAAACTATATATGATTTACTAATTAGCATTAGTTTTGATTGTATATTACTTACAGAATTCTTTTTATGTTTGTGTACTTTCTTTAACTAATATGGTTTTGCTGATAGTTCTGTGACTCCTTATTAGAAAATTGGTGAAACCCATAGCCAGTAACTGTCTCCATGGTTCATACCTAAGCCCATTCCATCTGTTCAAAATAAACTGCCTTCCAAGTATAGTCTGTCCCTTACCCCAAGACCAATAGAATCTGACTAGTTCTTGCAAGACCAGTCAGCAGTTCTTTTGGCTGACTGCCTTCACCCATATTCTCCATTTTCTCCTCAGCTCCCCACTGCAATTGTAGGTCAATTTGGATGTTTGCTTCCCAGATTTCCTATGATGAAACCAGGCAGCTCAGTTTTTTCTGTATAATTGAGTCTCCTGTGTACACAAAATTTCTTCATTTTTTTTCTGTCCATTTACCTTTAAGTTTTTTGTTTTTTGCAGGAAAGGATCATAGCTGAATGGTTTACTACCGAACTGGCACCCAGTCTGTAGTACCCACTTAATACCTGTCTTCTAGGTGGAGGAATAAATGCATTGCTCACCGACTACTGTTCACTGATAGGAAGTTCTAAGCATACTCAGATAATTCGTCCAAACTTACCAATTATTTGTCACTCCTCTTCCATAGGACCCCCCACTTGTCTGTCAGTTTGCCCTACTGTGGGGGCTTGCAAGTTGCTGTGATGCTGGAGCTATGCCACTGGTGTTTAAATACCAGCAGGGTCACCCATGGTGGACAGGTTTCAACTGAGCTTCCAGACTAAGATAGACTAGGAAGAAGGACCCAGCAGTCTATTTCTGAAAAGAATTAACCAGAGAAAACCTTATGAATAGCAGTGGAACAATGTCTGATATAGTGCTGGAAGATGAGCCCCTCAGGTTGGAAGGCACTAAAAATACAACTGGGGAAGAGCTGCCTTCTCAGAGTAGAATCGATCTTAGTGATGTGGCTGGAGTCAAGCCTTTGGGACCTTCATTTGCTGTTGTGGCATTACTCAAAATGAGAAGAAACAATTGCAAACATCCATTAACAATCAGAACATGGAATGCGCGAAGTATGAATCTAGGAAAATTGGAAATCATCATAAATGAGATGGAATGCATAGATGTTGATACCCTAGGCATTAGTGAGCTAAAATGGACTGATATTGGCTATTTTGAATCTCACAATCATATGATCTACTATGCTAGGAATGACAAACTGAAAAGGAATGGCATTGCATTCATCATCAAAAAGAACATTTCAAGATCTATCCTGAAGTACAATGCTGTCGATGATAGGATAATATCCATATGCCTACAAAGAAGATCAGTTAATATGACTATTATTTAAATTCACACACCAACCACTAAGGCCAAAGATGAAGACATTGAAGACTTTTTCCAGCTTCTGCAGTCTGAAATTGATCAAACATGACATCAGTATGCATTGATAATTACTGGTGATTGAAATGTGAAAGTTGGAAACAAAGAAGAAGGATTAGTAATTAGAAAATATGGTCTTGGTGATAGAAATGACGCCAGAGATCATATAATAGAATTTTGCAAGACCAACACCTGCTTCATTGCAAATTCTTTTTTTCAACAACATAAACGGCAACTATACATATGGACCTCAGAAGATGGAATACACAGGAATCAAATCGACTACATCTGTGGAAAGAGGCAATGGAAAAGATCAATATCATCAGTCAGAACAAGGCCAGGGGCTAACTGTGGAACAGGCAATCACTTGCTCATGTGCAAGTTCAAGTAGAAATTGAAGAAACTTAGAACAAGTCCAGGAAAGCCAAAGTACAACCTTGAGTATATCCCACCTAAACTTAGAGACCATCTCAAGAATAGATTTGATGCCTTGAACACTAATGGCTGAAGGCCAGACGAGTTGTGGAATGACATCAAGGACATCAAACATGAAGAAAGCAAGAGGTCATTAAAAGACAGGAAACAAAGAAAAGACCAAAATGGATGTCAGAAGAAACTCTGAAATGTGCTTTTGAATGTTGAGAAGATAAAGCAAAAGGAAGAAATGGTGAAGTAAAAGAGCTGAACAGAAGATTTCAAAGGGTGGCTCAAGAAGACAAAGTAAAGCATTATAACGAAATGTGCAAAGACCTGAAGTTGGAAAACTGAAAGGGAAAAATACACTTGACATTTCTCAAGCTGAAAGAACTGAAAAAAAAGTTCAAACCTTGAGTTCCAATACTGAAGGATTCTATGGGGAAAATATTAAATGATGTAGGAAACATCAAAAGAAGATGGAAGGACTAGACAGAGCCACTATACCAAAAAGAATTGGCTGACGTTTAACCATTTCAGTAGGTAACATATGATCAGGAACCTATGATACTGAAGGAAAAAGTCCAATCTGCACTGAAGGCATTGGCAAAAAACAAGTCTCCAGGAATCGACAGAATACCAATCTAGATGTCTCAACAAAGAGATACAGCACTGGAAGTTCTCATTCATCTATGCCAAGAAATTTGGAAGACGGCTTACCTGGCCAACCAACTGGAAGAGATCCATATTGCTGCCTATTCCCCAAAAAGGTGATCCAACTGAATGCAGAAACTATTGAACAATATTATTATATGCAAATAAAATTTTGCTGAAGGTCATCCAAAAGCAGCTGCAGCAGTACACTGACAGGGAACTGTCAGAAATTCAACCAGCTTCGGAAGAGGATATGGAACGAGGGATTCATTGCTGATGTCAGATGGATCCTGGTCTAAAGCCCAGAATACCAGAAAGGTGTTTACCTGTGTTTTATTGACTACGCAAAGGCATTTGACTGTGTGGATCATAGTTAATTATGGATAACATTGCCAAGAACGGGAATTTTGGAGCACTTAATTGTGCCCATGAGGAACCCGTACATAAATTAAGAAGAAGTCATTCGAACAGACCAAGGTGATACTGCATGGTTTAAAGTCAGGAAAGGCGTGTGTCAGGGTTGCAACCTTTCACCATATTTGTTCAATCTGTATGCTGAGCAAATAATTCAAGAACCTGGGTTATATGAAGAAGAATGTGGCATCAGGATTGGAGGAAGACTCATTAACAACCTGTGATATGCAGATGACACAACCTTGCTTGCTGAAAGTTGAAGCACTTACAAATGACTATCAAAGACCACGGCCTTCTATTTGGATAACACCTCAGCATAAAGGAAACAAAATCCCTCACAACTGGACAAGAAAGCAACTTCATGATAAATGGAGAAAAGATTGAAGTTGTCAAGAATTTCATTTTACTTGAATCCACAGTTAGCAGCAGTCAAGAAATCATATGACAGATTGCATTGGGCCAATCTGCTGCAAAAGATCTCTTTAAAGTTTTAAAAAGCAAAGATGTCACCCTGAAGACTAAGGTGCAACTACCCCAAGCCATAGTGTTTTCAGTCTTCTCATATGCATGCGAAAGCTGGACAATGAATAAGGAAGACCAAAGAAGAATTGTGGTGTTGAAGAATATTGAATATACCAGGGACTGCCAAAAGAACAAAGAAATCTATCTTGGAAGAAGTACAACCAGAATACTCCTTAAAAGCAAGGATGACAACACTACATCTCACATACTTTGGACATGTCCTCAGTAGGGATCAGTTCCTAGAAAATGACATCATGCTTGGTAAAGGAGAAGGTCAACGAAAAAGAGGAAGACCATCAATGAGATGGACTGACACAGTGACTGCAACAATGGGCTCAAGCATAATGATTGTGAGGATGGAGCAGGACAAGGCTCTGTTTCATTGTGTTGTACATAGAGTTGCTATGAGTCAAAACTGACTCAATTGCACCTAACAGCAGCAATAACAACTTCCATGGGACAGAGTGAGGAGGCTGAGGGAAACTGAAAATGCTCCCTCCTCCAATAACTTTCCTTTTTTGGGAATGGATTGAGAATTCCACCCCATGTGAAAACATGTGTTTTAAAGAATCATTATCTTTCCCTCAAATTATATCTCTCACAAATATGTGAAATGCAAGGATGTCAGGAAATGCAACTTTCTTTTATGTTAACATGCTGTGCAAATGTCCCTCTCAACATGCCTGCAAATGTGGTTGTCTGTCACCTGAAATATATGCCATATCTCACTCATAAATCAGCCCCTCTCTCTTTTGATTCCTGTAGTAATTTGGGTAAGAATACTGCCCTATTGACCTTATCAGTTAGTACTGTTATAAGAGCAAGAAATAAATTTCAATTGAATCTATTTGTTATAGCTGTTTGTCTCCCTAAATTAAAACAGAAATTTGTATCTTGAAGTACATTGTTGCCATACCAAAAATCTATAATATGGAGCATTAACTTATAGTGGTTGGGCAACAGAGAGCAAGGAATCAGATATTGGAAGATAAAAATATGTTGGAAATCTATTCTATACAGTGGCTAAACATTTGATGAAACTATTGCCTGCAATAATGTGCAAGGTATATGTACTGAGCCTTTAATTCTAGGATTTTTTAAAATGGATGATAGATATGCATATATGGAGCCTTGGTGGTGCAGTGGCTAAAACTCTGGGCTGCTAACCTCAAGGTCTGTGGTTTGAACCCACCAGGCACTCCATGGGCGAAAGATGTGGCAGTCTGCTTCTGTAAAGATTTATAGCCTTGGAAACCCTACAGAGCAGTTCTACTCTGTCCTATAGGGTCACTAAGAGTTGGAATCAACTTGACAGCAATGGTTTTGAGTTTGATATATCTCAAAAATACTTAAAAACAGGGAAAAGAGTGTAGAACAATATAGGCATACAATGTCTATATCTCACTGGAATTAAGTTAGTATAAATCTGAAACTCTGATAAGTCAAGATGTGTATGGTGAACTCTAAAACCACTGAGGAAATAACTAAAAAAAGAAATATATATATATATATTCAGTTATATATTTAACTGAAAAATTATTAAAGAAATTAAAATGGTACATTAGAAAATAGCCACTTAGTGTGAAAGAAACCCATAAGTAAAGGAGGAATAGAACAAAAAAGATGAGACATATAGAAGACAAAAAGTGAAATTGCTGATATAACTCCAGCTATATTTTTTATATCAATAATACATTAAATGTGAATGAGTTAAATAATCTAATCAAAAGGTAGAGATTGTTAGGGTGGATTTACATCTAGTCTACAGGAGACACACTTTAGATTTCAAAGATATAAATGCATTGAAAGATAAAGAATGGGGATGGATATCACAAAACACCCAAAAGAAAGCTGGAGTAGCCATGCTAATATCAGAAAAAATATACTTTAAAATAAAAAAATGTTACTAGAGATAAAGAAGGATGTTTAATAATGACAAAACGATCAATCCATCAAGAAGATATAAAAATTATAAACATATACGTTCCTAACAACAGAGCACTGAAATATGTGAAACAAAAAATAATAGAAATGAGGGGTGATACAGATAATTCAACAATAATAATTGGAGACTTCAATAATCCAATTTCAATAATGGATATAATAACTAGGGTGGAGGTCAATATCAAACCAAACCTGTTGCCATGAAGTCAACTTTGACTCATAGCAACCCTACAGGACAGAGTAGAACTGCCCCATAAGATTTACAAGGAGCAGCTGGTGGATTCAAACTTCCAGTCTTCTGGTTACCAGCTGAGCTCTTAATTACTGTTTCATCAGGGCTCCAACTATCAATAAGGCAACAGGAAGCTTGACAACATTATAAAACAGCTAGTCCTAACAGACATCTGTAGAAAACCCTAGCCAACAAAAGCAGAGTATATTCCTTTCAAGTGCCTGTGGTACATTCTTCAGGATAGATCATATACTAGGCCATAAAACAGACCTCAATAAATTTAAGATGATAATAATAATACAAAGTTTTTTATGTGATCACAATGGAATGAAATTTGAAATCAATAATAGAGAGATATTTGGAAAACTCACAAATACATGAATATTAAACAACATACTCCTAAATAAATAATGGTTTAAAGAAGAAATCAAAACAGAAATTAGAAACTACTTTGAGATGAATGAAAATGATGATGCAACACACCAAAGCTTATCTAATGAGGCTAAAGCAGTGCTTAGAGAAAAATTTATACCTATCAATGCCTATGTTTACAAAGGAAGGATCTCAAGGCAATAGTCTTACCTTAATAAAATAGAGAATAGGAAAACTAGTTGCTGTTGAATTCAACTCATAGTAACCTCATGTATGTTGGAGTATGACTGTGCTCCAAAAGGTTTTCAATGACTGATTTTGTACATAGATTGCTAGGCCTTTCTCGTGAGGTTCCTCTGGGTATACTCAGACTTCTAGCCTTTCTGTTAGTAGTTGAGCACCTCGATCGTTTTCACCACTCAGGGATTCCAGAGAATGGACAGCAATAGAGAAACTCAATGACATTAAAACCTGGTTCTTTGAAAGATTAACAAAATTGACAAACCTTTAGATAGACTGTCCGAGAGACAAAAAGACTCAAATTATTAGAATCCAAAATGAAAGAAAGGGCATTACTACCAAACTTAAAGAAATAATAAGACTATAAAGGAAAGATCTTGGCTGCTAACCAAAAGGTCAGCAGTTTGAATCCACCAGCCACTCCTTGGAAACCCTGTGGGACAATTCTACTCTGTCCTATAGGTTCACTATGAGTTGGAATCGACTCGATGGCAATGGGTTACGAACGAGTGTATACCAATAGTTTAGACAACTTAAATTAAATGAACAATTACCTCAGAAGACAAAAACTTCTGAAACTGACTCAAGAAGAAATAGACATCTGAATAGACCTATAACAAGCAAAGAGATTAAATCAATAATAATAAAAATATTAAAAAACTCATGCCCAGATAGTTTTACTGGTGAATTCTTCTTAACATTTAAACAAGAATTACCTCAATATTTCACAACCTTTGTCAAAAAATAGAACAGAAGGAAATATTTATCTAGTCATTTTATGAGACTTGTGTTATCTGAAAAACAGACAAGAACTTTAACAAGAACAGAAGACTATCAAATAGTATCTTTTATGAATATGGATGTAAAAATTCCTCAACAAAATACTAAAGAACTGAATCCAACAACATATTAAAAGGATTGTACACCATGACAGAGTTGGATTTATTCCAGGAATGCAAGGCCACGTGAACATATAAAAATCAATCAATATAATATTATATTAATAGAATAAAATCAAAACCCACATGATCACCTCGATAGACACAGAAAAAGCATTCGATAAAATCCAACACGTTTCATGATAAAAACACTTAACAAACTAGGAATAGAGGGGAATTTCCTCAACCTGATAAAGGGCGTCTATGAAAAACTCACAGCTAACATCATACTTTAATGGTGAAAAACTGTATGCTTTCTCCCTAAGATAAACAATGAAACAAGGATTCTGCTCTTGCCACTTCTATTTAACACTGTATTAGGGGTTCTAGCCAGGGCATTAGTCAAGAAAAAGAAATAAAAGACATCCAGATTGGAAAGGAAGATGTGTAACTCTATTTGCAGAGGATATGACCTTGTTTATAGAAAATCCTAAGAAAACCATTAAAGAAATTATTAGAACTAATAAATGAGATCAGCAAGGTTTTGGGATACAAGATCAATACATAAAATCAATCGTATTTCTGTGCACTCGTATGAACAATCTGAAAATGAAATTAAGTAAATGCATTTACAATAGCATTAAAAATAATGAAATATTTAGGAATAAATTTAACAAAATAAGTGAAATATTTATTCTGAAACTGCAGATCATTGTTAAAAAGTGAAAGAAGATCTAAATAAATGGAAAAACATCTCATGTTCATGAATCAGAATACTTAATATTGTTAAAATAGCAATACTTCGCAAATTGATTTACAGATTCAATGTAATCCCTTTCAGAATCCCAGTTAGCCACTTTGTAGAAACTGACAAACTGATCCTAAAATTCATATAAAGTTGCAATGGACCCTGAATAGCCTGAAGAGTCTTGAAAAATAAGAACAAATTGGAAGACTCATACTTTCCAATTTCAAAATTTACTGCAAAGCAACAGTAATCAAGGCAGTGAAATACTAGCATAATGATGCACAAATGGATTGTCAGAATAAAATTGAGAGTACAGAAATAAACTCATATGGCTATGGGCAACTGATTTTTGACAGGGTGCTAAGACCATTCAATGGGGAGACAATACTCTTTTCAACAAATGGTGCTGGGTCAACTGGATAATCACATACAAAAGAATAAAATTGAACCCTTACTTTATACCGTATGCAAAAATTAACTCAAAATGGATTGAAGATGTAAATATAAGAGAAAAATAAAATTCTTAAAAGAAAACATGGGGCAAATCTTCATTACCTTGGATTTGGCAGTGGATTCTAACACATGACACCAAAAGCATGAATGACAAAATAAAATAAATAAATAAATAGGACCTCATCAAAATTAAAAAACTTCTATGCCTCAAAGGTCACTATCAAAAAAGTGAAAAAATAACCCACTGAATTGGATAAAATTTTTGTAAATCATGTATTTGATAAGGGATTTGCATAAATAACAATTAAAATTCAATAATATAAAACCAAATCGCCCAATTAAAAATGGTTGGGGGGGCCAAAATAGACATTTCTCCAAAGATGATATATAAATGACCAATAAGCACATGAAAAAAATGCTTGACATCATTTGTCAGCAGTGAAATGAGAATAAAAAGCACTTTAAACCCTCTAAGATGAGTTTAATAAAAGTGTCAGATAATAACAAGTAGTGGTGAAGGTATGGAGAAATTCAAACCTTCATACACTGCTGGTGGAAACACATATTGGTGCAGCCACTTTGGAAAAGAAACTGGCAATCCCTCAAAAGATTAAACATAGAATTATCATATGACTCAGCAATTCCACTTCTAGGTATACATCCAAAAAGAAATGAAAAATATGTTCACACAAAAACCTGTACATCAATTTTTATACCAAATGTCATTATTCATAATAGTCAAAAGATGGCTATTACACCCCAAATTTCCCAAATGGAGATTATGTTCCAAAGGACCCAAATGTCTGTCAACTATTGAATGGCTAAACAAAATGTGGTATATCCATACCATGGGATATTATTTAACCATAAAAAGGAATGAAGAACATATATATATGCTACAATGTGGATAAACCTTCAAAACATAATGATAAGTAGCAGAAGCCAGTCACAAAAGACTAGATATTATACAATAACATTTATACAAACTGGCAAATCTACAGAGATAGAAATTAGATAATTGTTGTTTTTAGCTGCCTTGAGTCAGCTCCAACTCAGCAACCTGTGTAAAACAGAAAATAGATTAGTGGTTGCTTAAGGTGGGGGGGCAGATGGGAGGATAGAGGATTGTAGCTAAGATGTATGGGGTTCCTTTTTTTACAAAATACTTGGTTTTTACAAAATGTATGGGTTTCCTTTTTTTTTTTTTTTCCAGAAATGTTCTAAAATTCACTGTGAAATGGTTGCATATCTATCCGTCCGTCCGTCCGTCCATCTATCTAATCTACCTACCTACCTACCTACCTACCTAATCTATCTATCTGTCTATCATCTATCTATCTATCTATCTATCTATCTATCTATCTATCTATCTATCTATCTATCTATCTATCTATCATCTATCTATCTATCTATCTAATCTATCTATCTATCTACTTCTGACTATACTAAAATCCATTGAATTGTACACTACAAATGAGTGAATTGTATGGTACATGAATTATAGCTCAATAAAGCTATTATAAAAACAATTAAAGGGTTATTTCCCTACACAAACCTATTGTTTTAGACGGCTTAAAGTAATTGACATATAGGCATGGACACTAAAAAGTAAAATAAATGAGCAAGCAGAGATAAACCAATGAATCAAAGAGGTCCAAGTCTTAAATCTGGGAAACTATTTAGGTGATGATTACTGACTCATGGAACTGACTGGAAATGAATAGAAGCTGAAAGAAATTTTGAGAGAATTACATTGCTAATAAAACAATAATCCCAGCCTGAAGAATGTCTCTGATTGCAAAGTAATCTTTGGTTCCCCAAATTTACATCAGCAGGAAATGAGCTGTGATGATTGTGACCGTGAAAGAGAATTTGTTTTTTGGTGCTCACTTCTGTAGGGGATAATTGACATAAAAAATATCTTAGAGGGTGGAGACAGGATCAGGAAGAAAAATGGACACAATAGCTTTTCCTGGAGAGCAGAATCAGATCTAGGAATAAGCCTGACTCTGATGAGTTTGGGCTTCACTATACTGGCTCAACAGGGTTTCAACGTTGCTATGGATCTGCCGTTGCTGCGTGTTACAAATTTTCCTTTCTTCACAGTTGGAGTCTTTGTTGGAGTTACCTTGTTTTTGCTCTATCATTGATGTGTAGGTATATGTGGTGGAGAAGGCAAGAACTTGTCTTCTTAGTTCACAGATCATCAGACCTCAAGAAGCCACATAAAGATTTAATAAAGAGAAACAATAACTCAGTGACCCTGAACTTTGAACTAAATCCAGTAAGTGGATCATCTCAGGAGATTATTGAATGTGTTCTGTGTGTGGGAAGAAGGGTGCAAATGATGATGGTGACTAGAAGGGAAGACAGTGGTAGAGACTGATTGTTGTCTGTAAGTGCCATCGAGTCAGCTCTGACATATAATGACCTTATGTATAACAGAATGAAACATTCCTTGGTCCTGTGCCATCTTCAAAATCGTTTCTATGTTTGAACCCATTGTTGCAACCACTGTGTGTCAACCCATCTTACTGAAGGTCTCCCTCGTTTTTGTTGACCCTCTACTTTACCAAGCGTAATGTCCTTCTTCAGGGATTTGTCCCTCCTGATGATGTGTCCAAAGTAAGTGAGACAAAGATTCACCATCCTGGCTTCTAAGGAGTATTCTGATTGTACTTCCTCCATGATTGATTTGTTTATTCTTCTGGCAGTCCATGGTATAGTCAGTATTCTTTACCAACACCACAATTTGAATGGGTCAATTCTTCTTTCTCATTGTTCAGCTTTATCATACATATGAGGCTACTGAAAATAGTATGGCTTGCGTCAGGCACACCTTAGTCATCAACGTGACATCTTTGCTTTTTAAGATTTTTAAGAGGTCTTTTGCTGCAGATTTGCCCAGTGCAATACATCATTTGATTTATTGATTGCCTCTTCCATTGGCATAAGTTGTTGATCCAGGTAGAATGAAATCCTTGACAACTTCAATTTCTTCACCACTTATCATAATGTTGCTTTTGGGTCGAGTTGTGAGGATTTCCATTTTCCTCATGTTTAGAAACTGTGAGGTGCTCAAAAGATCCATAGCTTCTCTTCTCCCTGGTCACACAGCTACAACATTTCCCTGCCTCCTCTACATGTAATTATGTCCATCTGACAGGGTTTAACCAATAAAATGTGGGCAGAGGAAATGTGCATCACGTCAAAGCCAGGCCCATTAAAAATCACTGGATGTACTTCTCCATTCTTTTTTCCCTACCTGCTGGCTGGGAAGGAGATGATTCCCGTGGTAACATCGGAAGTTATGTGTGGAATATGGTAGAGCCTCCATCAGCTTAGGTCCTTGAGGGACTACATGAATTTAAGGCATCATACATTTTAAGTCTCTGTCTTATTATTTTTTTTTAAGCAATTAACTTCCCCTAACTAACGCAACTCTCATTTTTGAATGCCTTTCCTGCAACTGCTGAGTTTAATAAATTGTTCTCACTGGGTATTCTTCCTTTTTTTCCCTATTGATTCATGCACAGCCTATGTGGTGGTTTCAGTGACTACTCAGAAGTCTTACATTTTATTCAAGGTGGTTTTCCCCTCTTGAGTGTTATATCTTTTTCCTTGTGTTTGATCTTATTGGTAGTTTCATCCCTGTGATTTTTAGTTACATGCATGATACATCTGTAAACTGGTTTTTTGAATAAAACAGGAAACATGAGGCATTTGTTCCCTAGGAAGTTAAATCAAAGGGAATGTGGACTGGATAAACATATATTACAGCTATTCTACCTGTCATCTCCCCTCCATAGCTTGGAAGTGAAGACTTTTTAAAAATTAAATATACATTGGGGGTACATTAGTTCTTTGTGTGTAATAGAGATAAAATCTATTTGGTCTGTAGCAAATAGACCTTCTTAACAGCTAATTTGGATTAAAAAAAATATTGGATTACCATCTACTAAATTTGATTGATAACTCCAAAACTAATTTATACTAAGACTCAATAGTTTGAATGAACTATGATTGTGTAGCCTACACACAACCTTAATGTGGTCCCTTTTTCATCTTGGTAGTATACAGTAACTTTTTCTTTTTTTAATTCTTGTCACCTTTCAATGTTGAAAAAAATTTCTAGAAAGTAGCATATTAAAAAAACCTCGAGTGTTACTCATTTAAATAATTTATTTTTCAATCAGGGACATCAGTTTGATGATTAATACACTGCATTCATTTTCTCCTTTTAAGAAACCTGGAACAAACAGGCTTGCATGGTGTATATATAATTCATTTAGGTGTTGAAGTCTGAGCCTACATTTGTAAGAGAAAATTTCAAACGAGCCATAATTAATATGTCACTTTAGGAGGAGCAGTGGGATGAGGGGGTGGAAGTAAATGGATCTACCTGATGTTCTCACAGTGTATGTGTGGAAAGGAGAAATTAAAGTTCATGCACAAAGAAAGGACCAGCTTTGCAAGCTTATTGCTTTGAGTTCATGTCAAAATAAATTGGTATATCTGTGGGTATCTCTTTCTGGAGGTGTAGAAAATGTAGGTTAAGTGTGATAGACTGCAGTGCATTTTCACGAGAGGAAGTTTGAAAAGTGCATTAATCTGGAAGGCCGACCTTGTTTTTCTCAGTTTCATTGCCATTTACTGGCTGAAATATAAAAAGCTATTTAGCATTTGCAGCTCTCATTTTCCCTCTTGAATTAAGAGAACCAACAGCTGTCCCCTTTCTACTCTATTTATTAATAGGAAGTGATACATTGAAGGCAGAAAAGCTATAGAAACATATCACACTATATGCCTCTGTCTGTGTTCCATGAGATTCTGATGCCATTATCACTGGCACAGGAAACTTGGTGTTTCAAATAGGCAAAAAGACTCCCTCAGTGTCCCTTCAGACTGATCTTCAAGAGTTTACAGTGAAATTTTGTGAATTCAGTTCTTTTCCATATATATGGAATCAGGATAGGGCTTCCATTCTAGGTTGTTGTTGTTAATTGTCATTGACTCATGGAGATCTGTTGTGTGCACAGCAGAACTTCTCTGTAGGGTTTTCAAGGCCGTGACTTTTCAGAAGCAGATCACCAGGACTATCTTCTGAGGAGCCCTTGGGTTGGTCTGAACCACCAAACTTTTGGCTAGTAGTTGAGAGCTTATCCATTTGCACCACCCAGGGGCCCTATTCTATGCCCATGATAAAAGTTCTCTGGGTCATTCCAGACAAAAAGCAACAATTTTATTACTTTCAGTTGCTCTCAAGGTCATCAACAAAGAATTGCAAAGGAAAGATCTTTTCTTGATGTGGGTCTCCAGAATTGTCCCATAGGTTTTGCCTCCATTCCAAGTTATTATTGAGTCATAGGTCCAGTAAGTCACGCAAAAAGGAAAAATACAAAACAAAAAAATGCTGAGTTCTTTCAGGGGTACTATTTGTGTATGTTCGGGCAAATGCTACATCTTTGAGCTAATCCCAGAATCTAATTGGCATGGCTTTACACATAATCTTAGAGTTTGGAGGTGAAAGAGGGTGGAGCTAAGAATCAGGAAGCTTACTACCCTTGGTGATCAAATCCTTATGAAGGGTTGTGCCCAGCTGAGGTGCTGTTTTTGAAGAGGGACTCGAAAGGGTGACAAGTCCAGAGGAGAGAAATAAGCTCAAGTAGTGAGAGAACTTGACAACATATCTTTGTGAGTCTGCTATTGGAAGTGAAAACATTTAGCCTATACATGAGATAGATGCTTTATGGGAGCCATGGTAATACAATTACACTGTATGTTCCACAGGGGAAAAACAAAACATAAACAACCAAAAAAAAAGAAAGAGCAAAAACAAACAACAACGCATCAGTGGATCTTCATTACCAGTTGCTGTCAAGTCCACTCCAACTCATTGCAACCACGTATGTGTCAGAATAGAAGTGTGCTCCGTAGGATTATCAATGGCTGCTTTACCAGAAGTAGATCACCAGGCCTTTTTCTGAGGCACCTTTGGATGGAATCAAACCTTCGAACTTTTGGTTGGTGCAAAGGATTAACATGCTTGGCTGCTAACCAAAAGGTTGGCAGTTCAAGTCCACCCAGAATCACCTTGGCAGAAAGACCTGGTGATATCCTTCCAAAAAACTCTTATGAAGCGCGGTTCTACTCTAACACATATGTGGTCACCATGAGTTGGATTGACTTGATGGCAACTGGATCTACGCTAAAACCATTGCCATCAAGCTGATTCTGACTCACAGTGGCCTCATGTGTTACAAGGTACACCTGCTCCACAGGGTTATCTTGGCTGTAATCTTTACAAAAGCAGATTGTCAGGCCTTTCTTCCATGGTGCCACTGATGGTTTTGATGCCTATCTTTAAGTTAGTAGTTGAATGCAAACCATTTGCGTCACGGGGTCTATGTTACAGGAGTAGAATTTGGTTCAATATAATGGAAAGAAATTTTCCAAAAACCTGGTGTTGATAAATTATAGTAGTGAGGTCCACATCATTGAAATTATTATAACAGATGTTAGTAGTTCACTTTTTAAACATGGTTAAAAACATTTGGATGGAAGTTAAATTACTTGAATTTAACAGTATAGAGTAATGTTAACAGGCCAGGCTCAGGAATCAGAGGGGCTGAAATTCAAATCTGGGCTGTATCACTTACCAGTTGGATGTCTTTGATATCTAATATCTTTAAGATGAATTTCCTCATCTATAAAATACATATAATCACAGTATTTACCTAATAGGTTTGCTGTGAATATCAAATAATGCATTTAAAGCACATAGTCCAGTCCTGGAATACAGGAGGCCATCAATGAACAGTAGCCACTTATTATTATTATTAATTCTTATTATATGACTTTTGATCTGAATAACTGTGTATGATATTCTAAAAAAATTTGCAACAGACCTTTTTCCTATCCAAAAATATCTTAATATAGGTAATAACTTGATTTTTTTCAGTAGTTAAGAATGTTGCAAAAAGTGGTTATTACTAAATCATTAAAGTTTTCATCTCATTTAGTAGTATTTCTGCTCATACTACGCTGCATTTTCTGTGTAGAAAAACTAACCCTTCCTTAAAAAAAAAAAAAAAAAGGACTTTCACAAAATAAATACTAGGGATGAGTTAAAAAAAAGGGACTATCTGGGGAAAAATCAAATCCCTTTTCCTCCTCTTTATAATATGTAAGGCATTTGTGGTAAATTAAGACTTCTTTTAGCCTGCACATCAAGTTTTTATCTGTTATGGTAGGAAAGTCTATTTAATGACAATGGATTGTTAGGAACTAGTTATGTCACGTTGTCCAACACTGACATGTCATTGAGGGTTTGAAGAAGAAATGAACACAGGATTTTCGTATTGTTAGTGTTGTTCAGACTTAAAATCTGATCTTGTAAAACATTAGAACAAGTAAAGTTTAGACCAAAAAAAAAAAAAAAAGTCTAGAGGAAATTGACATTATTAGCTTTAAGTGTCTAATTAATTTAATGCCATTTAGCTTGCATTCATATAAACAGGTTTGATTTTATAGGAGTTTACAATTTGTGATCTCCTTGAAAACTGTGAGCTCCTTGAAAACTCTTTGTACGTTCTGCTCTATTCTCTTCTTTCATAAATTTGGGTGTTACAAAACTGTTAGTCATAAAAAGGCATTTATAGTTCAATATAATTTTCCTTTTTTTTCTTTTATTTGCTTTAAAAATGCAGTTTTAAAAGTAATAAAGCCCTTCCTTCTGTAAATCTTTGATCTTTTTTTCCTAAGGGAAGATTAATTTGTAAATATGCTAATGGATTTGTATAATATTAAACCTTCCCAAGAAAAATTACATTACCTCATATGAATGAACACATCTATCTTATTCAATTTATAAACTAATGGCTGAAAACCCCAAAACTGTTTCCTACTATGTGTCTTATAACTAAAATAACTGCAGGCACAGCCACAGACTTGGCATTTTACACAAATTTATTGGATGACATTTTTTTTTCAGTGCCTTTATTGAGTTTTCCTCATTTGGCTGTATTTGGATTCTAGCTAATAAAATGCAATTCCTCTTACAAAAAGGTGAAAATGTAAACATGCTGCTCAAAATAGAAGCTATATCTAAACAGGAAGCAGACAAAAAAGAA
Source organism: Loxodonta africana (assembly GCF_030014295.1). Taxonomy (NCBI): domain Eukaryota; kingdom Metazoa; phylum Chordata; class Mammalia; order Proboscidea; family Elephantidae; genus Loxodonta; species Loxodonta africana. The sequence goes on along the minus strand of NC_087347.1, from coordinate 103,672,201 downwards.
CAAATTCTTAGATTAAAAAAAAAAAATGCTATCCGTAAAGGGATGCTGTGATGGAGATGTTCCCACAGCTAACTTTCCTTAAAATGGCGGGGTAACTTCTTAGCTTAGGCCAGGAACTGAAGACTCAATGGCTCAGTTAGGTGGCTATTACAGATTCACTCTGAAATTCTGCGAAGAAAATTTAACCCTTCTTCATCTTGGTTGTTCCTTTATTACTTCTTTTCACCAGCTAGATAATTCCATTGCATAAATTATTTCCTAGAGTCAGTCAAATACCTTGGCACCCTGCTGATATTCTGAGATGAACTTAAAAGTGGTTGTGACAGGCTGTTGACCCTAGGCAACACCTTAAATTCTAAGGTGAAATTTTTATTGCTTGGACATCTTTTCCTGAGAAAGCTGGCTGGGCTTGTCAGCGGAAATAAGCAGTTTATCTACAGGAGAAAACGGAAGGAAAAAAAAGACCCAAACTGGTTGCCATTGAGCTCATTTCAATTGGTGGTGCTCCCATGTGTTTCAGAGTAGAACTGCATTCCATAGGGTTTTCAAGGTTGTAAACTTTTGGAAGCAGATTGCCATGTTTTTTTCTGAGGTGCCTCTGGGTGGGTTTGAACTGCCAGCCTTTCAGTTTCAATTGTGATACCTGGGGACGTCATCTATAGAACCAAAAACCAAATCAAACCTGTTGCCACTGAGCCAATTCTGATCCATAGGAGCCCTATAGGACAGAGTAGAACCATCCTATAGGATTTCCAAGGAGTGCCTGTGGATTCAAACTGCTGACCTACTGGTTAGCAGCTGTAGATCTTAACCACTATGCCACCAGGGTTTCCCTCATCTATAGAAGGGGCTGTAAAATGAGAACACATGTAGCAGCTGTAAGCACTAATAATCACCAAACTAAAAATCCTAAACCTATTGCCATTGAGTTGATTCTGACTCATAGGGACCCTATAGGACAGAGTAGAACTGCTGCATTGGGTTTTCAAGGAACAGCCAGTAGATTCAAACTGCTGACGTTTTGGTCAGCAGCCAAGCTCTTAACCATTGCGCCACTCCAACAATCCTATAAATAGGCCTAAGAATGAACTTCTTGGAATTGCAATTATTCTTTTCAATAATTAGATTCTCTGTTTTCACCAAGGTTCTCTGGTAGAAAGTTGGAAGGATCCTCATTCAAGGGAAGATTACTGTGAAGGGCAATTACAGAGATTGTCTTATTTCCTAATATTTTCCAGGACAGCCTATTAGGAGGGTTCTGTACAATGTGAAGAGAAATGTGTCTGGTTATCATTTCCCACAAAGATAAGAAAATAACTATAGAAAATAGTTGATAATAATGCTATGCTTTAAGTAATTTTGCTCTTAAAGGCTGAGTCTTTGTTTTCTCTACTTTCGTTGACTTTCATTACATTGTTTAAAACCAAATCAAACCCGTTGCCATCAAGTCGACTCTGACTCATAGCGACCCTATAAGATAAGGTACAGCTGCCCTGTAGGGTTTCCAAGGAGCACCTGGTGGATTCAAACCATCAATCTTTTAGTTAGCAACCATAGCTCTTAACCACTACACCACCAGGATTTCCTTACATTGCTTAGGGAAAGTGATTTAAGGTATTTTTGCTTGTGTTTTGTTAAATGGGATCAACTGACTACCTTAACATGTGACAGTGATGTGGATGGATTTTGCTACGTTGTTTCGATAGCTTGTGGTAAAAATTCAGCTAAACTGGTTTAAACTGGGCAGTGAGTGGGTGGGGAGAATTTGTTGGTTTGCGTGACCCAAACGTCCAGGAATACAGCTAGATCAGGCATTGCTGTATCTAGGTGCTCATATTACGCCATTAGGAATTAGTCTCCATCCCTCATCTCTGCTCTCCTCTTTATTGGCTTCATTTTTATGCAACTTCTTCCAGTAGCTACCATTTAGTCCACTGATACATTGAGTTTCTCTTTCACACTAACCAAAAGCCAAACCCATTGCCGTCGAGTCAATTCTGACTCATAGCAACCCTATAGGTATTAGAAAACCCCAGGTCTGACTGTTACTGACTGTACTTGAATCATGTGCCTACACTTGGAGCTAGAGCGTGAGGGTCAGCCCCACCCAACTTGCAAAGACTGAGAGTGGGAGAAGGGTGATTCCTTATGGAAATCAGAATGTCACTTCCGGAAGCAGGAGGAATGTGTAATGTACAGGCAAGAAGAACATGTCACTATCATTGTTACGAATTGAAGAAGAATGACAAAAAAGCAGGTAGGAATAGTAACTCAGGTGGTAAAACAACAAAAGGAGGCATTTTGGTACCACAGAAGAGTTACCAGGGCATTCCTTGTTGGAGCTTTGCTATTCAAAGTAATATAGTTGATTGAAATCTTGTCTATGCGTATACAGATAAGGCTGGAAAAGAAAGAGCGTCCTTGGCTTACGTTCAGTTTTATCATGGTATCTAAAAGTTTTGTGTTTCGTAACTTGAATGTAACTTCTCCAAAACCTGGCACTGGGTTGTAATTCTTCATTGTACTTCTCCAAGAACACAGCACAGTGCAGGATGCAAAGCAAGCACTAAGTAAATACTTTCAATAGATTCATTTCAGCTGTTTGCCATGCTTATCACACGGAAGATTTTCCCAGCAATTTTTCTCAAAAACTCATCCCCTCCAAGAGCTACTTTTGTATCCCATCTTTCCATATTACTTGAGAAGTCTGAATATGTCCTTTTAATGTGCCTCCAGTTTCTTTGCTTTCTATCACACCACCAACGCTCTGTCTGGCAGAAGCTGGGACCACGGCTGCTATCTTTCCTCCATACTGAAGGGCTGTGTTGCTCGAAGTATTTCTTCGTGCTGCTTTCCTGATCCACTTTGCATAACTGCCTGGAAGAAAGTACTTTTATGGATAATCCAAAAGAGGGAAATATACTGAACATTATTTCCCTTTAGCCTACTGTTACAGTGAAATTCTACACAGAGCAGGCATTTCTCAAGTCCTAACCAATGGCCAACAAATTTTAGAGCATATTTGATACACTGTAATTGGAAAACAACCAAATAATTGCTTCTTAAAAACATAGGGTTTTAATGGCTCATAAGAGTTCTTGATTCACTTTGTGGAAGATGCCTTAGAGATAATTTAGTCCAGGATAGAAAATAGATTCATCTTGTGTGCCAAATTTGATCAGTTGGTGGTGGTTGCTGGAGTGCTGTGTTAAGAAAGAATTTATGGCTAAGTCCAGGCTCAGTGGGAAAAAGTGCTGTGACAGATATTTTTACGTCCACCATGGTTAAAGGAGGGATAGTAGCGCCATATGTACAACAAGTTTTCCCACTCAGCCCAGTCTCCCAGTTTTACAAAATCAATTACTGCAGAAATTAATCCAAGATCACATGCCTAGTTAGTAGCAGAGCGCAGTCTTTTTTAGCTCAGTCTCTGAATTGTTCAAAGGCTCTTTACAAATGGATTAGATGAGATAGATGTACGAAAGCCGTCAGCATAGACTATAATATATCATCTAAATGCGGTAGATATTAGCTAAATATAAAATTTTAATTAAGTTATATGTTCCTCTCTTAACCAAGAAATCACCAAACATTTATTGACTATATACCATGTGCTAGGAAGACATAGAGCTTGACAGAGTTGATGAGCAAGACTTCTTAATTTATTCTTCAGAGGTTGATCATTTTTCTCCTTAAAGGAAACAGCTGGATCATATCCTGATTCATCTCTGCCATCTATTTTTTTTCCATCATTTACCAGTTTGGTCCCTTCTTTGAACTCTAATGTCTACAGCCCATAGAAAGTTGAGGAAGAAGTGCAAACTCATTTCAGGAGTACACACTATCCACTTGTCAACTCCAATACCACCCTTTGGACTCTATAATAAATCTCATGAAAATGGAATTATATTTAAGGGAAACAGCAGCATATTACGAACTTGGTTTCTAATAACAGGTGTTTAACGTGTGTATGCGACATGCAAAATATGCTGATGCAAATGGATGATTGCATGTGCAAAAATATGCAGATTAACGTGCAAACAGATGTTCAAATAATTTCCCATTATTGCATGCCATTACCTCTTTTGAAGGCACAACTGCATATTTTGTATACAGATACGCTTGCATTGTTTGTATTTCACGTGTGCACTATATACACATGTTTTCAAGGATTGATCTCCAAAGTGGTCCTAATTGGGAAGACTTAACCTTTCAATGCTTTTTTGAGTTCCCTGAGACAGTTTTTTTTTTTTTTGCAAAAAGAGGGAAATACTATGACTTACCATTAGAATGTTCAACATCACCGGAAGATAAATGCTAATTTTTATCTGTCAGTCTTTGTTAGAAACATGGTCCTTTCCTATCAATACAACTTTCGATGTCAGTGTAACAAAATGTAAAAAATCTGTGCAGATTCTCAAACTGTCAAAACAACAGTCCACACTTAACAAACTTATCTAGCTCTTTATAAGTGTTTGATTTTTTTTTCTTTTGTTGGTTTTTTCTTACGTCACTATTCCCGCAGAGTTATCAGTACTCACAGAAAATCCCACAAAATGCATTCTTGATTTTGAGGTGAGAAAAACCTTGATGTATGAGAACTCTTTTAGGACTTTTTTTTTTTCTGGACAATTTACAGCATCAGAGCAAAGAATAATTTTTTTTTTAAATAGTTATAAACTCAGTTTTTTTTTTAGTAAGCTTTTTAGATAATTTGCTCCAAACTGCTGTATTTTGCTAAATTGGTTTAGTCCATTTCTAACTACGAGAAATTCATTTATATTATTGGAAAACTAAAATTTCAAGAGGCTTGGTATCTTTCTCTAGTCATTGTTTTTAACATCATATTTTAATGTACTCCAAAGTATACATTTCTAAGGTAATATTTCACTATATCACCATTTTTCTCAAGCTGAGTTCTGGGCATTATTTGGTTCAACACCTCCATATATTACTTTATTAATATGGCATTTTTTCTGACATCATTATTTTCAAATTACCTCCCCAGGAAATGTTGAAATGCATACTGCTTTTTTTTTTTTTCCTCCTTAGAATCAAGAGAGATCTATATCTCTAAATATAATTTGGATATAAAATGGCTCCTGGTGGGTTGCAGAAGACGCTGATAGAGAATTAACCCTGTGTTTTACGAAGGAAAAAAATACGGCAAATCACCTTTTTTCTCCAACTGATGAGATAAAATAAGGTCTCATACATTGCTGTAGTTAAAAACGGAGGGTGGGGGGCTTTGGTGTGGTCATTATTATTCTAAAGGCAGATAAAACAGAGGTTACGTTGAAAAATAACATTTGAGGTATAGTATCTTATATATAATCTAAAGAAAAAAGTTGTGCATATTTCCAATACTGAAACCTGAAGCAAAGGAAAGATAAGAATGTAATGTTTCTTCTCTTTTAATGTTCTCTCCCCTCCAATGCTACTTATTATTAGGAGTTCCGAAGCATTCAATCTAAAGGTCCATCAGCTCACATCTCCCAGGCCTGTCTGTCTGTGGACAGGACCCTGACTGTCTGTTTCCTCTGTTGCGCTATTTTGTTTGTACTACTGTAATCATTTTGCTGGCCCAGATCTGTGTGGGTGTGCTGGCAGCTTTACAACAAAGTTACATGGGAACGGAGTTAAGGTTGAATATTTATTAGAAGAAGCCATCTGGCGTCAGGCTGTCTGTACAGGGGGGCTCGTTTCTTTAGCAGGCTCTCCTCTTTCTCTATAGCTCTTCCTCCCTTTCTCTTTCCTGCTCTCTCTCCCCCTGCTCCTCATTTCACAGTTCTGAAAAAGTTGAATGTGTCTCTCTAACGCATTTATTTTGTCCTTTACATTTATGCTTTTTTTTTTTAATTGCCAAGTCTCTTTTAAAATTTGTTCTCTTTTCCTGGAGGCAGCCTGTTGCTTGTTTTCACAATGACAGTGCACTGTGAGGGTCACCCACAGAAGGCAATGGGACTGCCTCAGTGGAACAGTTGCTTCCTATGGGGGTGGTGGTGGGGGCTTACATGTTGCCTTAAACATCCATTTCCTGCTTCTGGCTTTCTTTTTTCCTCCTCCAGTGGGTGACCTAATATAAAAGCATCGGTCTTGGGAGCCATGCCACTCTGCACATAAGCAATCAGATGCATTCTTACAGAGTAGTTCCCTTAGCCTTCTGCCATCTTTCGCCATCTTGGTGGACTTTTAAATTGCTCACTAAACTGTCTTTGAAATGCTTAGTTTTCTCATTTTCCATTTTTGTGTGGGTCAGTTGTTTGCCTTCCTTTTCTGTGAATACCCCCTCTTCTTCCCTGACTTCTATATTGTAGCTACAACTCTCTCTGCCTCTGCTTGGCACCCCTTCTGCCTGGTGCTCCTCACACACAGTCTCGGCTGAGAGCCTCCCCCAGTTCTTATATTTTATCTTGTAGCTGTAACCGTGCTTCACAAAATGCTATTGTCATCAGCCTGATCGAAAGATACCCATTTTAAAATACACACAATATGGAACCGATGAAGCCAGTGGGAAGGGAGCTCAAGAGCCAATGATCGCCATCACACTTGAAAATCCATCCAGATGTGGCAACAAGTATTTTGTGAATGCATAGGGAGGGCCTGTCATGTCTGCTCTGCTTCTTGTGGGATGATGGCCAAACTCTGGGTTAGCCTCAGTTACGTCTCGCATGTTAACTTTGTTCCCCCTCACTCTGTGGTGTGCATAACTGCCCAGAGAGAGATACCCTGGTGAGAATGTGTTATTGGGGAAGGCTTTCTGCAAGGTCTGGCAAACCTGCAGTAATGCATTTACCCTGCTATTGGAAGAGTGGCGATTTGTTTGCTCAGTTCCCTAATTATCCAGAGTACCAGGAGTTATCACAGGAATCAGATGGGATAAATTAAAAGATCAGTGCAGCATTTTAAAACCTCCAGTGCAGATGGGCTATTAAGAATCTAAAGAGTTCAACAAGCCTGAATCAAAGTCAGCTTAATAACTGTTGTCTCTGCTCTAGTGTAAGGATGGATTTTATTTATTTATTTTTTTCTGAAATGATTTTTCATCACTTTCTCAGGTGGGATACAGACTAGCCAGTCACTTTAGTAGGAGAGCCCTTATTTCAGGCAGCTTCAAATGCCTCATCATTTCTGAATGAGTTTCGGCTCCAGGAGATTTCAGTGCTGGAAGAATTGCAATAAGCTATGAAACTTTATCCCTTCTCAAGACTCTTCCGAGTCACTGGGGAACTCTGGCTTCCACGGGTAATGGTAATCGCTCTCCTCACTTATAGAGGGGAAGGTACCACCTCAGGGGTCACATGACAATACCAGAGAGGTTAAATCAACTTCCAGCTGAGGTTTTACAGATACATTTGGGATCTTGGAATGATATTACCATATTATTGTGCTTTTTCTCTTGTTTCTTTTGGCTCAGGGCTGAGGGAGCGGTCTTGTGTAATAGATTTACCCAGGGAAGGCTTCACCTGATCTGAGCAAGACTGGACTCTAATGCTGCCTCATTTTTGTTTAACGTATAAGAAATGACTCAGAGAGAAATGTTGTTGGTATTCTGAGACTTGTGTTTGTCTCTGATTTTTGTAAGACTTATTCAGGAAAAGCATCCAACCCAGCATCTCAGGGGACATGAGTATGGAATGAGAGTAATAGCTATTAAAATGAGAGGCATTCAGGGAAATGACTGGTCATTTGATGCTTTTTTTCCTTCAAAAATCTGCCAACTAAAAGAGTTACCTGATTCCTATACCATTGAGATACCTAATTGTGCCTTTTTAAGAATTTATGCATCTACCTATGTTGTTCTGCAAAGATTTAATTGGATAAAGAAATAGCCTTAAGCCTAATTTTAACCTTAATAATCAAGAGGAAAAGTAATCATAAGGAAAAATTTCTTTTTTATCTTATATAAAAAATATACTTCCCCCTTAAAAAAAAAAGAAACACAAAAAACAAGGGATAAAATACCTAGTGAAATTACCTTGTGTGTAACAGGTTTCCCAGATTACTTAACCAACGAATTATCTGTTATGAAATGATGTATATGATTTCAGTGCCTAAGGATTTAGTGATCTTACAGAGGAGACCAATACACCACAATATCAACAGAAATATACCAGTACAACACAGAAACAGAAACCATACCCACTGCCATTGAGTTGATTCCGACTCCTAACGATCCTACAGGACATGGTAGAACCGCCCAATAGGGTTTCCAAGGCTGTAATCTTTACAGAAGCAGACTGCCAAGTCCACATCTTTCTCCTGTGGAGCGGCTGGCGGGTTCAAACCATCAACCTTTTACTTAGCAGCCGAGTGCTTAACTGCTGTGAAACCAGGGCTCCTTACATGAGTACAATAAGGATCAAAAAGTATTAGTTTGTTGCCTGTAATGTATTGATTCATTCCTCAGTATTTGAGTATTTGCTACACGCGAGACACTCTTGTTAGGTATTATGGTGTATTCTAAGTTTACTTGATCCAATCTTTGCCCTCAGGATTCTTATGAAATGGCTTGGGAGAGGGACATTTTCATCAGTAATGACAAATAAAAGCAAAAAAGACCCACTGCCATCGAGTCGATTCCAACTCATAGTGACTCTATAGGACAGAGTAGAGCTGCCCCATAGAACAAAACAGAAGTCAGTAATTGCCATAACAGTTGATTAAAACAAAGAATTAGTAGGGATGGCCAGGGAAGGCAGCACTGTTAGTGTGATAGTTATGCCAGGCCTTTTGGAAGGGCTTCATCAGTTTCAGAAAGGGTTACTCATATATAGAAAATGGTCCATCTTAAAGCATAGGACATCTGTACAGGAAGAGCGAACAAAGAAAAAGAAGATAAGGATTGTATTGAAAAAAGTCTTGAATACCAAGGCAGAGAACATTTACTTTAATTTGAGAGAGAGTGGAAATCTTGAGTAGAGAGTGACACAATCATAGTGATGTTGTCGGAAAATAAATCCAGGCATGTCACCAGAAGAGTGTGGAAGAAGTTAGACTAATGACCAGGGTATGACTCCTGAGGATGGGAGCCAAGCTTTACTAAGGTAAGAGTAGTTATACTGAAGTTGGAAAAGAGGAGAAAGGAAATGAAAAGCTATAAAAAAAAAAATTGATTGGTCTTGGACAACTAACCGGATGAGGAGGAGTAAGAAAAAGATGTAGTCTATTAATAATAAGAAAGAAGTCATGTGGGGAAACTAATTTTAAGAGTAAGATTTAAGGAGTGAGATTTGAGTTTAGATGTGTTGAATTTGAGATGCCTGAAGAACATCCATGTGGCAATCTTTAGTATGCCACTGGAAAAACAAAGAGGGTAAGGTTCAAGGGAGTATCAGCATGAAAACAGACGAATAATGAGTTACATGCACAGGAGTGAGAATTGAATATGTGAAATTGCGTAACATTTTCAAAGGAAAGAACATAGAAAGTGAGAAGAGAGGAAGGCTCAGGAGAGAATATTAAGAAACACATTGAGAATATTGTGAGGAGAAAGAAGAACCAATGAAATATTGATTAGAAAAGTCAAAGATGACCAAAGCCAAACGATGAAGACAGAGCAAGGAGTATTACAAAGAGCACTGACTTTGAAATGGACATACCTGTGCCCCGAGACAAAGCAGGTTCAGTAAACTTATGGGAGTTGGAGCTGTTTTTAAAAGGATGCATGGATGGTGACAAATGAGAGTTTATTACCTTTGATAATTTTAATGCTCTTGAAAAAAATTGCATAAAGAACTTAACAAACAACTGGATGGGTATATTAACATTTACTTAGTTGTTCTTATTGTTGGACTTATAGGTCTATTTTTGTGTTAAAGCTATGATAAATATCTTTTTTACATGTATCTTTTTGCTTATCATTGCTTATTTCCTTAGAATAGAATTGCTAGAAATAATTCTTGGAATAAATGAATTTAAACATTTTAAAAACCTTTGATTTCAACTTTCCAGCCACCCAAAATGGTATATTACAAAGAGTAAACACTCTCAAAATATTCATTGAGTGGATAGATAAACGAACGAATTTAAAAAAGTACCAACTTACCCTCCAAAAAACACTGCACTAATATAACTACATCTTAACCAACCTGGAATATATATTATTCTTAATTCTAATTTTGACAAGCAGAAAGGATATTGTTCATTTCTTTTTTCTTTGAAATTATGTAAGGCTGTACATTGCTTTTCATATTCTTATTAACACTGTACTCCTTTTGCAATGTGATATTTCATGTAACTAGGTTTTTTGGGTTTACTTATTGATTTCCATGAGGGATTCACATATGAGGATTATAATCTATTTGTGAAGTGTTTTCACAATTTTTTTTTTTAACTTCGCTTATAGTGATATTTGATTGAAAATTTTAAATATTTTTTGGTTAATTTTTTATGGAATAAATCTATAGGTTTTTTTAATTGCAAATAGTGAATTGGTTATTAAATAAAAGAATATAGAAATTATCAAACAATACCATTAATATCACACACAAGTAAAATTTTGCTGAAGATCATTCAAAAATGGTTGCAGAAGTACTTCCACAGGGAACTGCCAGAAAATCAAGCCAGACTCAGAAGAGGACATGGAACGAGGGATATCATCGCTGATGTCAGGTAGACCTTGGCTGAAAGCAGAGAATACCAGAAAGATTTTTACCTATGTTTAATTGTCTATGCAAAGACATTCGACTGTGTGGATCATAATGAATTATGGATAACTTTGCAAAGAATGGGAATTCCAGAACACTTAGTTGTGCTCATGAGGCACGCTTACATAGATCAAGAGGCAGTTGTTCGGACAGAACAAGGGGATAGTGATTGGCTTAAAGTCAGGAAAGGTGTGGGTCAGGGTTGTATTCTTTCACCATACCTATTCAATCTGTATGATGAGCAAATTGTCCGAGAAGCTGGACTATATTAAGAAGAACGGGGCATCAGGATTGAAGGAAGACTCATTAAAAACTTGCGATGCAGATGATACAACCTCTCTTGCTGAAAACGAAGAGGACTTGAAGCATTTACTCATGAAGATCAAAGACTACAGCCTTCAGTATGGACTGCACTTCAATATAAAGAAAACAAAAATCCTTACGACTGCACTAATAAACAATATCATGATAAACAGAGAAAAGCTTGAAGTTGTTAAGGATTTCATTTTGCTTGAATCCTCAATCAATGCCCAAGGAAGCAGCAGTCAAGAAATCAAAGAACATATTGCATTGGGCAAATCTGCTGCAACAGTCCTCTTTAAAGTGTTCAAAACAAATATGTCACTTTGAGGACTAAAGTTCTCCTGACCCAAGCCATGGTAGTTTCAATTACCTCATATGTATGTGAAAGCTGGACAATGAATAAGGAAGACCAAAGAATTGATGACTTTGAATTAGAGTATTGGTGAAGAATCTTGATTATACCATGGGAAACCCTGGCGGCATAGTGGTTAAGAGCTACAGCTGCTAACCAGAAGGTCGGCAGTTCAAATCCACCAGGCACTCCTTGGATCCCATATAGGACAATTCTACTCTGTCCTATGGGGTCGCTATGAGTTGAAATTCACTCAACGGCAACAGGTTTGGCTTTTTTTTTTTTTTTTTTGGCCAGAAGAAAAAACAAGTCTGTCTTGGAAGAAGTACATACAGAGTGTTCCTTGGAAGCAAGACCTTGTCTCATGTACATTGGACATGTTATCAGGAAGGACCAGTCCCTGGAGAAAGACATCATGCATTATAAGGTGGAATGTTGGCAAAGAAGAGGAAGACCCTCAAAGAGATGGATTGACACAGTAGCTGCAACAATGCGCTCAAACAGAACAATGATCGTGAGGATGGCACAGGACTGGGTAGTGTTTTGCTCTGTTGTGCATAGTGTCACTATGAGTTGGAACTGACTCAATAACATCTAATAACGTTACAACATACTGATCCATGAAGTCACCTTTCTCGTATTCTAAATTTTTGCATACAAATCACGATTTGTATTGAGGTATTCTATTTCATCTTATGCCTGCGGATTTGGGGGATTGTTACATGCCATTTTAATTATTGTGCTTGTATAATGTGTTTAATATCTAGTAAGGAGTGCCCCATTTTATGCTTGGATTTTTCAAATTTCTAGTATCATTCTCAACTCTGTGTCCTTTCAGGTGTATTTTAGATTTTTTTTATTCAAGTACAAAACAAATCTCATTGTGATTTTGTTCTGAATTCAGGATGTTCTGGCTATTACGATATCTAGGAACAAGGCCTAACTTTTTATTCACTTCAAACATCTTTAGGCAAACCTTGATTAAAAAAAAAAAGATTTTTTTTTTAAACCTTGATAGTTTTCTTTATATAGGTCTCATATTTTTCATGACAAGTTTTTCTCTATATTTTTTCTAATATCAATCCATCCTAGTATTCTTGATATAGACCTTATGTGGTCAAATAGAATTTTTTTTAGATTACCATTGGATTTATTTTACTAGTATTTAACTTATTTATCTTGCTGTTTCAATAACCAGAGACATGAGTGAGGTTATAGCATTTTAAGTATTGTAATTGTATACATTTAACACTTCTTCCATATATATGGAATACATATTGCTATCTATATATCTACCTATATCTATATATGTAGATCATTGGAACCTATGTATTTCAACTATATATCTTCTTGATCTAGCATATTTCTTGACACAACAACTGTTTTAATATGTGCTAAGCACATTGGTAAATGCTTTATCTATCCTTTCTTATTTAATCTTCATACTAGTACATGAGGAATGTATTGCTTATTTTACATTGGAGCAAACTGAATGCCAGAGAGATTAAGGAATGTGTCTATGCTCATGGGCTAGAAAATGATATAGTAGGTAACAGAACCGAAATTATTATACAAAGTACTATACTACGCATGAATGATTTGTATATCCAGAAAGTGTTTGTTGATTGGCCAAGTGAGTGACTGAATGGATAAAAGGATGAATGAATGAAGACGTGGGATTAAACCCGTTGCTGTCCAGTCGATTCTGACTCATAATAACCATATAGGACAAAGTAGAACGGCCCCATTGGGTTTCCAAGGCTGTAATCTTTACGGAAGTGGACTACCACATCTTTCTCCTATGGAGTGGCTGGTAGGTTTGAACCACAGACCTTTCTGTTAGCAGCCCAGATTTTAACCACTACACCACCAGGGCTTCTTAGCTAAGGGATTAGAGGAATGAGAAGCACAAGAGACAGAGTTGAGTTGATCTTTGAAAAAGAGTTTATCCTACTTTCCCCTGAAACTGAAAGGATGGGGGGGAGAGAAAAGGTGGATGCAAAGATAATTTTGAGATGGAGGAAATGGGATTTGAGGGTACATATCGAATATCCTTATTCTTCCCAGTAATGGAAGAAATGAAGTCACAGTAAAGGGAATGAAATGTGTAGGAGAGGGGCTGAAGACTGAAAACAGAGGAGAATGTTTGGAACAGCTACTGTGGGAATGTTATTGGAAGTTGAGAAGAGATGAGTAGAAGGGTTCCTTAGGAGCAGTGAGGATCCAGGTGAGGTTTCAGATACTTGAATAGTTGGTGGGATCAGTTGGTGGTGCTTTGTCATTAATCCGGCAAACACGTGCTGACCAAGGAGCGAGGCAAAGGCTTGAAGATATGAAAGGGAGGTGAATAACATATGAAATATGGAGTAATCTATATTCCACATCCCCGCTTCTAAATCTATGTTTTGTCCCATGTTAAAGGCTGAGTGTTTTGCTGTTTTTTAGAAAGCAGAACATTTATTTAATGTACCTTAAGCCTTATAAAACAATGTACACACCTAGGTATTTAATATATACAGATTATACTGTTTACTTTGTTTTAACACCTTTTAGGCCAAAATAATATGTAATTTTCCCCCATAATCAATATGAGAGGATTCAATAGGATTATCACTTATCTTGTCTGTAGGTCATTACTTAACTTGTGTGTCAGTTATTTAGGATAGATTATAGTTCAGTAAACATGGTTTTTAAACGTGGAAAACATTTTAAAATTAAAGGAAGAATAAAATTTTACTGCCACCAATTTATATTTTATGGCAGCGAACAATCTAAAATATTTACTGTCTCAATCATTAGTATAAATACATATCTACCTTCTTATTCAATTTACAGATACACACACTTATATGATTTACTTTTTCCTGTGAGAGCAGATTATTATGTACCACAAACAACTGAAAGGGTAATAAAACCAAGCCAAATCCATTGCTATCAAGTCAATTCCAACACATAGCAACCCTATACACAACATATAGGATAGAGTAAAATTGTCTCATAGGCTTTCCAAGGCTGTAAATCCTTGCAGAAGCAGACTACCACATCTTTGCCTTACTGAGCAGCTGGTAGGTTCAAATCGCTGACCTTTTGGTTAGTAGCTGAGCACTTAACCACTGCACCACCAAGGCTTGAAAGGGTAATAACAACCTCAAATTAAGACGGGCCAGACTGAATGACTTAGGTTTTACAGTGCAGCCCCACAAAGGCCATTAATAGAACAGAAGTCTCACGTCCAAAGACACAACATGGCAGGATAAAGAATCAGAGTCAGATGATACGGAGACCGAGAACGCTCTTCTGATGTTTCTGAGAGATGAGCGTAGTAGTAGGCGTAGAAAACTCTGGGAATGTGTTAATTAAATGAATTAACCTTTTAGTCAATATTCTTACTCCTTGAATGCCTAGGAAAGATGGTTCAGAAACTGTCAGCATGATCATTAACCAATGGTCAATCAAAAGGAGGGAAAATGTCAATAAAACTTCAGTTGAGAAATCTACCAATTGACTCTTTCTTGGTTCTGTAGGTTTAAATGTGCCAATCAAAAAAGTGTGACCAGAGGTTCCTATATGTGGATTTTGCTATTATTTTTGGTACTCAATTCAAAACAGAGGATATGATTTGCTTCTTACTTTCATTGGAATGTTGCACATAAACTTATTTCTAGTGTGTGTATGCATGTTTTATAGAATATCCGTATTTTAATAATTGTTTTTAGTTTCTACGTTAAGTGGCATTCTGTTTTGCTGTGGCCTTTAACAAAACATTCATCAGTATTTCCCAAAGAGTCATGTTGAAGATATGATGTATACATTATAGGAATTTAAGTTGATTTCCCTGCTACTCAGTAAAAACCCCATCTATTTAAATCAGGCAGAATCAGACCTAGTTTATGAATTAGTGCATCATTTAAACCAAAGCATTTTTAGTGACTTTTACTTGATTAAACAAAATTCTTTCTGTTTTTCTTGACTTTTTCTTCTAAGCACTAATTCCTTCAGGCTGTTGTTAGTTCACCAAAAAGTAAAACAACTTACTTTAGCAGAGAGTTCAGTCAAGAATTCACTAAGGAAAATCTCAAGTATTTTATAACAGCGTTACATATAATTAAGATCATTTGAAAAATCCAAAATAATATTTATATAATGATACATTTCATAATTTAAAAGGGGCTAGAGTATTAATAACTGGGAGCTAATTTAATATTTATGTCACTTATTCTGTGGAATTACATTTTAATACATATTTCACAAAATATTATGGCTGTACTTTAATAAAATATGGACACCTTGCTATTTAAGTTTATGCCCAGAAATTATGAACTTTGCTGTTTCCTCTGAGCCTATGTTACTGTCATTTAGAAACACTATAAATTAAAAATTATTTGGAAGTAATAATTCAAGAGAAAGTTTATTTTTATAGAGTTATAATTACCTGGGTAAAAATGTTTTGCCTTTGTTTTTGGATACTATGAAGAGGCTTAGATATTTATATTAAATACTGGATTCTGTAACTCTTCTGTATTGAGAGTGTATTTGTTTCACACCAATGACCTTCCATGTATTTGAAAATATACTGTTACATTTAAATAATATAACAATTTTATTATTGTGCAATGAGAGAAAAATACCTGCTTAATCACTTTCAACAGAAGAGGGGTTTTTGTCTGTTTGGATCATATAAAAAGAAAATAAAAGGGGGGTTTGTTTGACGTTGAGTTTGAAAATAAGTAGGGAAACACCTGATAGAAGATAAAACCTTCTTGGTTCAAAATGCATCCCACAAATTACACTATGACATGTTCGTGGATCTCGGTGTTTGGCTATAGTGTGTGCTCTGGCTGGGCTCTGCAGCCTGTTTTTACTTTTGGCTTTTACATTCCACACAACTTCTAAAAAATCTGCAGGGACAGTGCTAATTAATTTATAATGTTGTTTCGTGTTTCTGAACAAGGTACCCCAGTAATTAAGTGAAATATTTATGATGAATATAAAACAATGCAAATTCATTTGTTTGCCTGAAAGCTAACTTGTCATTTATTTAGATTGATCTTATGAAGGATCCTCTAAATTGAATCACAGTATGAGGAGGAGTGATATTTACACAGAGATGGCCTTAATATTACAGATTGATGCGTTAGAATGTATTTATGTTACATAATAAGTCACACCAAGGGTAGTCAGAAAAACTTTGACCAAAATTATAAAGAAGTTCTTCTTTCCCTTTGAGGAAGAAAATAAACTACGGGGAGAGTGGATCGATAACAGATTGTGAAAGGAAGATGTATAACTCAAATATAGTGCTCAGTTGAGTCCCCCAATTTAAAATCTTATGTGTGTGTGTGTATATGTGTGTATGTGTGATAAGAAACATAGAAAAGTCATATTCGTATGTACTGTTTTTATAATGGAAACCCTGGTGAAGTAGTGGTTGATAGCTCAGCTGCTAACCAAAAAGTCGGCAGTTCAACCCTACGGGGTGGTTCAACTCTGTCCTACAGGGTTGCTATGAGTCGGAACTGACTCAACAGCGATGGGTTTGTTTTTTGGTGTTTTAGTTTTTATAATGAAAGTTGTAACAATTTTTTTTTTTTTGTATAATATGTACTTAGTCTGAATTTATCTCAGTCCATATTAAATGAAAGGACTGCTTTACTTTTCATGCCAGCAACTAAACTACATATATATATTCCCCCATCGGAGACTATTAGGATTTATGGCATAGCCTGTGCAAATAAAACATCTTCATAATCACAGGTAGGGGATTGAAACATTAACTTTACTTAGGAACAAGGTCACATTATTCTCATCTATCAAGTAACAACTTCAAATGAACATTGGTGAACTTATAAATTTAGTTAACACCACTCTCTGGGTCTTTTTCACGATAATGATCATCAAAGTGATGACTAAAATACTGCAAAAAGAAAAACTTTGATGTAAAACTTAAGGAAGAAAGAGACGTTGCAGCTAATGGTTTGTCTGTTTTCAAAGAAAAATCTTCTAAAGCTGCTATGGGGGAATGGCAGTAGTTATACAGACCACATTATTCTTTGCTATGGGATTCTGAAGATTCATTTTATACATCTATTCACATTAAAGTAAGTAGTGGTTGGTATTGGACTCCATTTTCACAAATAATAATAACACTTGCCACATTTGTTATGTGTCAGATACTAATTTTCATCACAATCCTACTTTTATTACCCCCATTTTGCCAGTGAAACGAAAAGAAGTGAAGTATCTTTTTCAAAGTCACACCTCTTATAAATGAAGAACCCAGGTTACAATCCAAGTAACCTGATCCTGTTGTTAGAGGCCCTCGAGCCTTTTTTCACTCATAGCAACTCATGACAACGTCATATGACAGAGTACAACTGCCCCACAGGATTTCTTGATTTTCTCTCACAGTGTGGCTGGGTGGGTTTGAACGACTGACCTATCTGTTAGCAATCCAGTGCTTAACCTTTGTGCCACCAGGCCTCCTTAATCTGACCCTAAAAACGAAACAGGACCAAAAAAAAAAAAAAAAAAAAACCCTTTGCTCTCGAGTCGATTCTGACTCATAGTGACTTTATAGGACAGTGTAGAACTGCCCCATAGGGTTTCCAAGGAGCAGCTGGTAGACTTTTGGTCAGCAGCTGAGCTCTTAACCACCGTGTCAGTAGGGCTCCACTGTGCCGTCAGGGCTCCTTAAAATAAGGTAAGTGAAGGGCAGTTTTTGAGTATATTCAATGAGAGGCAAGTATTACATTTAGATAGGTAGATAAAGCAAGCCAACCTCAGGGTGGCTAGTACCTGAGCCTTGAAGGATGGGTAGAATTTTTATAAGATAACTTGAAGTACAAGGTGCAAATGTTCCTTATCTTGGGAACAGTGTGTAAGGAGGTATGAGACTGGTGAATTATGGATTTGTTTGGTTAAAATACATGGTCCAGGCAGAAAAATTAAAAACAATTAAGTCCAGAGAAGGTGGAAGAGGCCTTATTGGAGGAGACTTGGATTACTGAGGTGAGGAATTGGTATTTTTTAAGGCCTATTAGAGATTTCAAATCCCTTTTGTAAGGTTCTAGCTTCTGGCCTTAGCAGCATGGAGGTTCCATTTCCAACTTAGTATCCTTAGTGCGTAACACATGGTTGGAGCTTCTTGATAAACACAGATAGATAGATGATGGATAGACAGACAGATAGATAGAAAGATAGATGATAGACAGACAGATAGATGATAGATAGGTGATAGATAGATGATAGATGATAGATAGATAGATAGATAGATAGATAGATGATAGATAGATAGATAGATAGATAGATAGATAGATAGATAGATAGATAGATAGATAGATAGATAGATAGATAGATAGATATAGGTATTGATAAGTACACCAGTAAAGCTGTCATGACTGTGGGGGGAAAAAACTAATTTTAGGCCTTGCCAGTCAGTAAAATTTTAACTTTGCTTAGCACTTGTGCAAAGACTGGATTAAAAGAAGAGAGACGGGAAGTCAGTTGATCTGTTAAAAGGTTATGCTAGACATCCACAGAGGGTGAAGGTCTGAACTGGTGCCAGCAGTAGAATCACAGAAAAAAAAAAAAAAAAAAAAAAGAGAGAGAGAGAAATCCGATATTAAGGACACTGCAGAGAGAAATACTATGGCTTGGTATCATGACTGAATTTTGTGGTCTCGGGAGGAATAATACTTCTAAAACATAGATATGGTTCTATCTGTTCTCTATTTTAACAGTTGCCACCACCTGAAGAAGAGTCAAAATTCCTTTGCATTTCTTGCAAGAGCCTTCACCCTACGGTTTCGGCCTTGCCTCCATTCATTTTCTTTGACTATAACACACTATTTTATAATTTCTGCAACTTGCCGAGCTTTCTCGGACTTTGCTTTTGGTTTTTCCACTTAGAATTCTTTTCCCTCCTTGAAGGTCCACCTTGAACAGGGCCTTCCTGATAGTCAGACTTACTGCATCTTCACCCCTGTCTTACACTTTACCTGCTACTTCTCTGTCAATTTTTACATTGCTTTCCATTTATTATCTTATTAAAGTTTACATGTCTTTCTCTCCAGCCAAACTGTGAGGAGATTAAGTAGGTACTTAATTATAGTTCAATTGCATTGGAATAAGAATTTAAAAAACTGAGATTTGAAACCTGAAGATTGAAGATCAAAGATGGTAATTGTTCAATTGCATTGAAATAGGAATAAAAAAATAAGTAAATAACTGGGATTTGAAACCTGAAGATTGAAGATCAAAGTTGATAAGGCATTTTGTTGCTAATGTTTCCTTAATGCTTGCTTCCTCTTTCATTGCCCTTCATTGAAATAACCTTTCCTGAGGGTTCTATTCTTAATTGTTCATTGTATTTTGTTCTTAATTTCCACACAAGATAACTGAGGGACCACAGGCTTGTCTGAATTCAAAGCCAGCGTTTGTAACCACCAAACTCCACCGCTGTCTCTCTAGCTGCCACCATTTGACTTGAGCTTGGTTGGAACTATCCTATTCTGAGTCCACCCGGCAACCTATCAGCTATGCACATTGAGGGGTGAACGCTTGTGATTAAAATGAGGTTAGGTTGTGGTTCTGTGGCCACTGGTGGTTGGTCTTAACATCCCCCTTCCCCACTTCCCTGCCCACCAGAGCTTGCATTACCAAAGTCATTTTGCTTAATCTGACAGTAGCCCTTAGTCATAAAAATGTCGTTGTGCAAATAAAACATTGTCCTACTTAGACCAGGTACTGAGAGGGGTTTATAATACTAAGAAGATGAAAATAAGATAAAGTATCAGAAAAATACCCCAAATAAATGTCTGAAAAATGTTCTTGTTCATTCAGGAGACATTTTGACAAAGAGGGATTTCTGGAAAAGTTTGTACAGTATTAGTAAGGAAAGAACAATTAGGAAGATTTTTTTAGGGGGGCAGAAGAGAAACCATAGGTTAATGAACTAAAAATACCTAATCTATTTAGTACACTGAGTTGGGTGGCAGGGTAGGAGTCTTTGCTTTGCTATATATTTTTTTCTCTTCTTGATGTTGTTCTCACATCAGATGTAACTAAATAGAAATTTGAGCAACTTGATGCAAAGTTGTCGGTTCACAATTCAGCAGCCTTTTGGAGCACAAACCAGGCACCAAGCTCTAATCCAGGCGCTAGTGACAGGAAGCTACAAAAATGAACACAATTTGATGCCTGCTAGCTGAACGTATAGCCTGTGGAGAGCATAGTTCTTTCCCTGAATCTTAAAAAATAAACGATCGTGAGGGCATGCATGTAGCTGAAATCAAATCACTATTTATTCTTGAACTTTAGTCCGTACCATATGCAAAAATTTTAAAGAGTGGGACACACTGGGGGGTGGGGTGTGGCTAAAATAATTAGAAACAGGACTTAATACTTTTAAGTACTCTCGCCAGAGATGTGAATGTTGACTTGGAATACCACTAGAATATTCTATTCTTTTTTTGATGGAACTTCTATTGCCACAACCCTACAGGTTTAAACTTAGGGAGCAGGTATAAAGATGACTGTTAATTTGGGGGATGGCAGTTTTATATGTGCAATGCTCCAAAAAAGCTTTTATTCACTTGCTTTATGCTAACAGATATAACTTCCATCAGTTTTGAATTAGTCAACGTGCAAACCTCTGCCAAGTGGGCCAAAGTTCACAGTGTCCGCTGAGGTAGTGTGACTGGGCAGGCCAGATTCTGCACACCATGGGCAAAGATGCCCTGCCTCACAGAAGCTGGAAAAGCAAAGCAGCACTGTATATTCTGGGAAATGTTGCAGCCTGCTTTGCATTCAAAAAATGAAGCTTTGCACTTGGAAGGAAAAAAAAAAAAGATGTGAAGGAAACAAAACAGAATGAAATGGAAGCAAAATGTTGGCAAAACTCAAATTGCATCGGATTTATACTTATTGGATTTTTGAAGCAAGCTGACAAGAAAAATTACCTTCATTGCAAATCACTGAAGGGCTTTTCTATAGAATAAACACACTCACAGAGAAGAACTAATTCAAAGGAAGCTTCGATATGTTAATATAATAATTAAGCAGTAAGACACAACAGGCGGCTCGTTTCCAAGGAGTGCAGCATGCCTCAGATGGAGTGTAAGACTCGAGGCTGAAGGCTAAACAACTTTAACCACCTGAGATGGCTACAATCATCTTAAAATATGATATGAGGTGAGCATTGCCCTTGTTGGAAGGTATTCACTCAGGCAAATATGGAGAAACAACCAAATTCTCTGTATTTTCCAGGCAGTCTTTAAGAGTTGAATTATTGGAGTCGGCCTCAAAACTTGGAAACTTAAATGCTTCTAATTGGAGCCTGCATTTCCCCATATCCTTGGTGGTCTTTTTCATTTTCTGAGTGTCTCATCATCTTATCCTTTTATTTGATCCTTTCACTACCCAAATGATTTCTGTTTGGAAAATTTGTATACTCCATTTGGTTTATTAGTTGTGTGTGTGGTTTAAAGTGGTTTTGCTAAAGCAGTTAATTGGCCTGGTACCTGAGTAACTTCATTTACCATGAAACAGATTGGAACAGTGCTTCTCTAACTTTGGTAGAAATTGTTAATACACTCGGCTAAAAACTGAAAGTTTGGAGGTTCAAGTCCACCCAGAGGCTCCTTGGAAGAAAGGACTGGCAATCTGTTCTGAAAACTCAGCAATTGGAGACCCTATGAAGCATAGTTGCCCTCTGAAACATGTAGGGTCACCATGAGTGGCCTTCAACTTGACAGCAACTGTATTATTTTTTTTTTTTTTGGTTTCTCAAACTTTATTGTGCATAAAAATCAGACAAAATCTTGTTAAAAATCAGTCTGATTTAGTAGCTCTGGGGTGGAGCCTGAGACTGCATTTCTGAAAAGTTCTTAGAGGACTAGCAGATAAACAGCAAAGTCTATTAAGCCTTTTAAGTATCAGTGAGCCACGTAGTGATAGAAAAATAAGGGTTTTTCTTTTTTTTTTTGTAGGATAGGAACAGAGGGGAGGTAGGTAGCCCCCTGTTTTTGAGGGGTTGACTTTATTCTCTAGTTGTTGATAATTAATCTGATAAGGAGGAAATGACAGACTATGAACCATGAACTTGCTGGGGATTATAGATAAACAGCTTAGTTTTATTTTGGGTCTGAATGATATAGCTGAAGACAAGAAAATTCCCTTTTGAAATAAGTGTCGCAAGGAAATCTCAAGTCGGTGACGCATCATTGCTTTTAGGCTTTGTTAGCACTTAAAATCTAGTCCAGGTAAGTGTTAACTAGAAAGAGATTGAGAGAAGGTAAAAATTCTGGTTTTAAATGAGTGGGAAGAGTGGTTTTTGTGCATGGTTGGTGTCTACATATGCTTGACACTTTCCTCTTCTGTTTTGGCATTCTGTTACACTTGTGGATTTCTTTGAACCCTAAAGGTAGTGTGAAGTTGAGTTCTATAAATCTGTTGTAAATGAGACTGGTGAAAAAAATCGACAAATACTGTTTTCCTGAGCTCCCTATAAACAGAAACAAATGATGTTTCTGTTTGTTTGCTTTGTCTTGTTTTTGTTTTTCTAAACAAGGAACGTCTGGGTGGGGAAGACTCCTAAGTATCTTGAGCGTTCAGTGTGAAACATATTGAATACCCAGCTTCTCCTATGCTACAATGTTTAATTCTGAACATCTATTTAGCCCTAATGAGGGACTGGTCAACATAAAATTCTAAGGAGAAATGATTATTTCCTGAAATGCTTTTAAAATTTAATCATCTTATATTGTCATAATTGCCCAAATCACAATCATATTTTCTTAAAGCTTTAGCACCTATCTGAGAAACTGAAGAGATTTCTCACAGTTTCATTTTCCTTTAAGAGCATGGGTTCATAACAAGTCAATAGTAAAGGCTTGTCTGATGGTTGTTGTTAGCTGCCCGTGGAGTTAGCCCTTGACTCATGGCAATCCTGTGCACAACTGAATTGGACCAGTGTGATCCACAGGGTTTTCATTGCCTGAATTTAAAAAGTAGATTTCCAGGACTTTCTTCCTAGTCTGTCTTAGTCTGGAATCTCTGTTGAAACCTGTTCGGCAACATAGTAACATGCAAGCCTTCACTGACAGATGTATGGTGGCTGCACTTGAGGTGTACTGATCTACATGGAAGCGAGAATTCTACCACTGAACCACCATGCCCGTTGTCTGATTATTAGATGTATCATAACATGGCGGCTCTCCCTTTCACCTGCTCAGCAGATTTTTAGTAATGAAGAATGCCCCTTACTGGCTGGAGGAAATACTGTGGCACCCATTCTATCCTTCTCTTTCATAGTCTTACATAATACAGGTCTTTCACACCTGCTAATAGCATCTCAAAAATATTTCTTGGTACTCGTACGTGCTGCTCATCCTCATTGCATCTGCTTTGGTTCTGTTCCTTGTTTTATCTCATCTGGTTACTGTCATCGCAAATGGTGTAACATTCCGGGAGTGTTGCTCCCACTGTAGTCTATAGAAATGGCACTCTGTGGAATTGTGCAGTGCACAACCTGTGCAGCCTTAAGCAAGGGCACTCTCCCTGACGCTCACCTTTACCCATCCAAGAGTGACTCCCATACAACTTTCCTGGGGCTGCTATTACAAAGTTTATCTCGTCCATGCTTACTTAGCCTTCGAGTTCCATCAAGAAAAAGGGCCAAATTCTTTAACATTGCCGGCAATTCCAGCCCAAACCACCTCTGCAGTTTTATCTCATGTCACCCTCCCCAAGTTCAAGGTCCTGCACTTCTTACCTGGCCTGAACCTGTTTATACATCTTCCTGTTTAATAATAAGAATGATAACATTTATTGAGGATACATTCTTAATACTGGGCATTATATGTTTCCACGCATGATCTTTTTTAATCCTCATCCACCCCCAGAGACAGATGTACATGAAGCTCATGAAGCTTTTTTTTAGGGCAACTCACTTGCAAGGACTCTTCCAAAGCCCTGCTTTTAATTTCTCATTTAAAAAAATGTGTAATCACTTTTTTTTTAATCATTCTCAAGAAACATTCCCTTTCATGTCTAATTGTGTGTATCATTTTTTTTCTTAACACTTTTAAGAATGAATTATTATTATTATTGGGAAATTTTTGGTGATGCCATATTTTTTCACTAATGGAATGGATGCTGAATCCTTGTTTGTTGGTAGTTTTTTATTCTTTGAAACAATGGGGTGTCAGTTGCAATTGGGCTATATGGGTGCCATGCTCCATGAAGTACATTACACATGTGGTACTTATCAGTACCACAGCCTGGGCAGTGCATCATAAGCTGTTTTCACCCCCAAAATAACTCATGTGAGCACAGGGTTATTTGGAAAGACAGGCTGGTTTCCTTTATTTCTTAAGAACAACAGATTCTCATGGATTGAGGCCCTTAGCGCTTACTCTTAAGTTAATGTACCTAATACCTGCATGCATTTAATAAATATTTTGCTTTAAAGAGGATTAGCCCGCAATTTGTTTACTCTTCTGTAGTTCTCTGGCTGCTCAGAAGTTATTTCACATTAAAAATTACCATTCTGGTATACACACTGTAGTATGTAATTTGTTTCTAAAGGATTTAAAAATTTCTACTTAAAACTATTTTTAGGAGAATAGAAACCTCATTTTTCAAATCATAAGACATGTTTTACTGTTGTGATTTGAAAGTATTAGGACAATTGTTGGTCAACTGAGCCCTCTCCACACCTTGTTAAACCATATTCTTTGGGAAAACGTGGTTTTGATGAACAAAAGGTAAAATGTCTATTGTGACAGCTGTTTTTATAGGAGATTCTATTGAAAGTCAAGACTATAATCTTGCCCTTCTTCACCCCTTCTCATAGGTTTTCCTGTAGTTAGAGATCACTGACCCTGAAGGGCAATCTTGCTGTGTAACTTTTGGGGATCCTGAACTAGAGCTACAAAACGCACCAATTTTGACCTGTTCACTCAGTAGTGCTCCGTTTAGGAAACCATTCCTTCAATTTTGGAATAACGATGAATTATATTTTCTGAATTCCAATAGAAACTCAATGGAAGTCTTATTCTGTGGTACTGGGTTAGGAAGAATATTAGCTTAGCTTAAACGATTCTATATAGAGCTGTAAATAATTTTACTATAATGGTATATAGCATATATCTTACTACATATCTTGATGTATAGCAATGCATAAGTAAGAAAATGCTTGTTTTTTACAATGCATATTTGGCTAATTTGACTTAATTCCCATGCGTTTTACCAATTATATACATTTATTTAGTGCATAAAAAGTGTAACAATTAATATTGACGTGTAAATGAGTATGCGTGGTCTACTACCGTTTTGTTCAAATACGATGTGTCAACTTCAATTTGTTATGAAATGCAGAATGATAGATGAGAGTGATAGATCTAAGGTATATACAGTGCAGTATGGAATTCTGTCAATCACCAAGCAGCGTTTCGAAAGGAGAAGTATAATATGACGTTTAATTGTGGGAGTTTCTCTGATCTTGACTCACTTGAGATTAATCAAATACGATAAATAGGGATTATATAAACTTTCAGAGAGGAAAGTTGACCTATAAAATTTGTGGCTTTTATGTATATAGTGATACCACTTTTTTTGTTTGTATGAAAATGAAACAAATGCTGAAAGTAAAGCCAATATAATAAAACTTCAAATTGTTTTTCATTACTCTTGCTAGTTTTAATTTAATATTTTACAATGACTTTTCCAGTTTTTATTTTCCTTTGGAAGGTAACTATTTAATTTTGTGCATACTTAAGATTTTTAAAAGCTCTGCTCAGAGTTTTACAGATTTCTTATTGTCACTTTTAAATAAAAAATATTCTTTCCGCATCTATTTTCACATTTGTAATTTTAATATAAAAATAATTATTTTTATGTATCTTGAGGCCTCAGAAATCATATTGTTTAATATAATGATTTGATTTGGTGTCCCCTAAAAACTAAGCAGAAGTGAATGTCAGAGAGCCGGAGCCAAGATGGCAGAATAGACAGACGCTTCCATCGAGCCCTCTTTACAACAAAGACCCGAAAAAAACAAGTGAAATGAGTACATTTGTGACAAGCTGGGAGCCCTGAGCATCAAAGGCTAGCTTAGACAAAGAACTAAGGGGCAGGGAGAGGAAGAGACTGTTCAGAAGTGGAGAGGAGTTACTGGACCTGAATCGCGGGGAGCGCTCAGGCACATTCCCGGAACGGCAGTGGTGGACTGGTACTAGCGTTTGGCCACAGTTTCCTCAGGGAGAAGCAGCCAGCCACACAGCCTACTCACACCTCTGGAACCTGAGGAGAATGCTGCTTTCAGCTAAAGCTAAGTACTTGCATATATTTTACTGCACCCCCCTACCCCCAAGCCGGCTTCAGAGGCTGAGTCCCCGGGCCTGAGATAGACCCTGGTGAGCACCTAGCGCCATCTTCCCAGCCTTGGTGGAGGAAAAAATTTGCAGCTGGAGGGAAAAGATAATTTGCTAGCTCCATTAATTGGGGGAGCTCAGGACAGAAGTGGCTCCTGTCCAGGCATAAACCATCCGTGGACCTTGAGCATCTTTCCCTTCTGCATGGACCTGTGTCGGCCTACTTAGGGAGAATAGGCCCTTGTTGGTAAACTCCAACCATTTCAGCTGTGCAGAGGAGAGGTGGGTGTTTGACATTTGACATTGCTTTGCCAATTAAACGATGTCCTCACCTACCCACGTCAGGGACCTAAGGACAGGTAGCTCCAGTCAGGTCATCCAGTCACCCGCAACAGGGGTCCAAAGATAACTGGTACCTCCCAGTCCTTACAACCAAAAAACTTTGGGTGCCCATGGTCCCTCTGCAGAACCCACCCACCAGCACACTCTAGGGAACAGAGACGCATTTTCCTCAGAGACACTTGGGGGCCAGTTCTCAGCCCCCAGCCTTGTTCAGAGTGTGACCCCCTGCTGCAATCAGATACCGGTATATACGTCAATCACCCCTGCCCCTCTAAGACTGTAGGACAGAGCCTGTACCACACACTTGATATCAGCTACCTGGAAACTTGAGCTGAATTCATACAAGAAAACTGAATGAACTTCTAGACTGATATACCTGATAACAGCTCTAGCCAGCTGGGGACAGGACACCAGAGCTCCAAAGGTGAAAATAATCAAGCTAGCTCACTCAGGCAACCCATAGGGGTATACCAAAACAAAACAAAGCAAGCAGCTACGACACAGTAAGCAAGCATAAACTAAATACAATAACTTATAGATGGCTTGGAGACAAGAGTCAATATCAAGTCACATAAAGAAACAGACCATGATCACCTCAACGGAGTCTCAAAACAGGGATCTTCTAGATAAAAGTGCATTCCTGGAATTACCAGATGCAGAATACAAAAGTTTAATATACAGAAGCCTTCAAGACATCAAGAAGGAAATGAGACAATACACAGAACAAGTCAAGGAACACACAGATAAAGCACCTGAAGAAATTAGAAAGACTATTCAGGAGCATAATGAAAAGTTTAATAAGCTGGAAAAATCCATAGACAGACAGCAATCAGAAAATCAGAAGATTAACAATAAAATTACAGAACTAGATAACTCAATAGAAAGTCAGGGGAGCAGAACTGAGCAAGTAGGAGCTAGAATTTCTGAACTCGAAGATAAATCACT
Source organism: Loxodonta africana (assembly GCF_030014295.1). Lineage (NCBI taxonomy): Eukaryota > Metazoa > Chordata > Mammalia > Proboscidea > Elephantidae > Loxodonta > Loxodonta africana. Next base: position 103,644,236 of record NC_087347.1, on the reverse strand, counting down.
TGACACTAATATATTTGAAGAAAAATCAGATAAAAGAATTAAAAAAAAACAAACCTTAAGAATGATGTGGGACTCTATCAAGAGAAATAAACTACAAGTGACTGGAGTACCAGAACAGGGAGGGATAACAGAAAATACAGAGAAAATTGTTGAAGATTTGTTGGCAGAAAACTTCCCTGATATTGTGAAAGATGAGAAGATATCTGTACAAGATGCTCATTGAACTCCATATAATGTAGATCTTAAAAGAAAGTCACCAAGGACACTTGAGACTATGTTGGCATCTCCTGCCTGGAGGAGGGATGAGAGGGTGGAGGGGGTTAGAAGCTGACGAAGAGGACACGAAAAGAGAGATTGGAGGGAGAGAGCGGGCTGTCTCGTTAAGGGGAGAGTAATTGGGAGTGTGTAGCAAGGTGTATATGGGTTTTTGTGTGAGAGACTGACTTGATTTGTAAACTTTCACTTAAAGCACAATAAAAATTATTAAAAAAAAATGAATCCTCAAACCATCTTGGACAATAGAAATTCATTGATTTGAATCCTCCTTGTTATGAATTGAATTGTGTTCCCCCAAAATATGGGTCAACTTGGCTAGTTCCCAGTATCACGTGATTGTCCACGACTTTGTCATCTGACGTGATTTTCCTATGTGTTGTAAATCCTACCTCTACGATGTTAATGAGGCAGGATTAGAGGCAGTTTAGTTAATAAGGCAGGATTCAATCTACAAGATTAGGTTGTATCTTGAGTCAGTTTGTTTTGAGATATAAAAGAGAGAAGTGAGTGGAGAGATGGGGGGACCTCGTACTGCCAAGCAAGAAGAGCCAGAAGCAAGCATTCTTTGGACTCAAGCTACCTGCCCTGAGAAGCTTCTGGGCCAAGGGAAGATTAATGACAAGGACATATCCCCAGAGCTTACAGAAAGAGAAAGCCTTTCCCTGGAGCTGGCACCCTGAAATAAATTTTTCTTTGTTAAAGCCAAAAAAAAAAAAAAAAGAAAAGAAAGTCACCAAGACATAGTATAATCAAGATTGTCAAAACCAAAGATAGAGAGAGGATTATAAGAGCAGTGAGGGATAAACAAAAAGTCACCTACAAAGGAGAGTCAATAAGAATAAGCTCGGACTACTCAGCAGAAACCATGCAGGCAAGAAGGCAATGGGATGACATATTTAAAGAATTGAAGGAAAAAAATTGCCTGCCAAGAATCATATATCCATCAAAACTGTCTCTTAAATATGAAGGTGAAATTAAGACATTTCCAGATAAACACAAGTTGAGGGAATTCGTAAAAACCAAACCAAAATTACAAGAAATGCTAAAGGGAGTTCTTCGGTTAGAAAATCAATAATATCAGGTATTGACCCAAGACTAGAACACGGGGCAGAGCAACCAGAAGTCAACCCAGAGAGGGAAGTCCAAAAAAACAAAGCAAGAGTGAAAAAAAACAAAAGGCCAAAACAAGGTAACAGCGATGTTATTATATAAAAGAAGACAACACTAGAATAATAAAGAGGGATTAAGCAATGTAATCATACACCTTCCATATGGAGAGGAAGATATGGCGATACAAAGAAAAAAAAGTTAGTTTTAAATTTAGAAAAATAGGGGTAAGTAATAAGGTAACCACAAAGGAGATTAACTATCCTACTCCTCAAAATAAAATACAAGGGAAAAATACAGACTCAGCAGAAACAAAATCAACAACAACAAATATGAGGAAAGGGCAATATATAAAGAAAATCTACTCAGCACATAAAATCAAGTGGGAAAAAGAAACTGTCAACACACAAAAAAAGACATCAAAATGATAGCACTAAATTCATACCTATCCATAAATACCCTGAATGTAAATGGACTAAATGCATCAAAAGAGACAGAGAGTGGCAGAATGGATTAAAAAACAAGATCCGTCTCTATGCTGCCTACAGGAGACACACCTTAGACTTAGAGATACAAACAAACTGAAACTCAAAGGATGGAAAAAAATATATCAAGCAAACAACAATCAAAAAAGAACAGGAGTGGCAATATTAATTTCTGACAAAATAGACTTTAAATTAAGGAAGGACACTATATAATGATTAAAGGGGCAATACACCAAGAAGATATAACCATATTAAATATTTATGCACCCAATGACTGGGCTGCAAGATACATAAAAAAAAACTCTATCAGCATTGAAAAATGAGATAGACAGCTCCACAATAATAGTAGGAGACTTCAACACACCACTTTCGGTGAAGGACAGGACATCCAGAAAGAAGCTCAATAAAGACATGGAAGATCTAAATGCCACAATCAACCAACTTGACCTCGTAGACATATACAGAACACTCCACCCAACAGCAACCAAGTATACTTTCTTTTCTAGTGCACATGGAACATTCTGTAGAATAGACCACATATTAGGGCATAAAGCAAGCCTCAGCAGAATCCAAAAACAATGAAATATTACAAAGCATCTTCTCTGACCATAAGGCCATAAAAGTGGAAATCAATAACAGAAAAAGCAGGGAAAAGAAATCAAACACTTGGAAACTGAACAATACCCTGCTCAAAAAAGACTGGATTATATAAGACATTAAGGATAAAATAAATAAATGAATAAATAAAAAACAAATTTGAAAACATAGGAGAAATGGATGAATTCCTAGAAACACACGACCTACCTAAACTAACACAAACAGAGGTAGAACAACTAAATAGACCCATAACAAAAGCAGAGATTGAAAAGGTAATCAAAAAACTCCCAACAAAAAAAAAGCCCTGGTCTGGACAGCTTCACTACAGAGTTCTACCAAACTTTCAGAGCAGAGTTAACACCACTACTACTAAAGGTATTTCAGAGCATAGAAAAGGATGGAATACTACCAAACTCATTCTATGAAGTCACCATATCCTTGATACCAAACCAGGTAGACATCACAAGAAAAGAAAAGTATAGACCTATATCCCTCATGAACACAGATGCAAAAACCCTCAACAAAATTCGAGCCAACATACCAAAAAAATAATTCATCATGACCAAGTGGAATTCATACCAGGTATGCAGGGATGTTTCAACATTAGAAAAACAATTAATGTAATCTACCACATAAATAAAACAAAAGACAAGAATCACATTATTTTATCAATTGATGCAGAAAAGGCATTTGACAAAGTTCAACACTCATTCATGATAAAAACTCTCAGCAAAATAGGAATAGAAGAAAAATTCCTCAACAGAATAAAGGGCATTTATACAAAGCCAACAGCCAACATCACCCTAAATGGAGAGAGCCTGAAAACATTCCCATTGAGATCGGGAACCAGAAAAGGATGCCCTTTATCACCACTCTTATTCAACATTGTGCTGGAAGTCTTAGCCAGAGCAATTAGGCTAGATAAAAAATTAGGGCATCCAGATTGGCAAGGAAGAAGTAAAAGTATCTCTATTTGCAGATGACATGATCTTCTACACCGAAAACCCTAAGGAATCCTCCAGAAAACTGCTGAAACTAATAGAAGAGTTCAGCAGAGTATCGGGATACAAGATAAACATACAAAAATCAGTTGGATTCCTCTACACCAACAAAAAGAACATCGAAGAGGAAATCACCAAATCAATGCCATTTACAGTAGCCCCCAAAAGATAAAATACTTAGGAATAAATCTTACCAGAGATGTAAAAGGCTTATGCAAAGAAAACTACAGTACACTTCTGCAAGAAACCAAGAGAGGCTTACATAAATGGCAGAACATACCTTGTTCGTAGATAGGAAGACTTAACATTATAAAAATGTCTATTCTACCAAAAGCGATCTATAGATTTAATGCAATTCTGATCCAAATCCCAATGACGTTCTTTAATGAGATGGAGAAACAAGTCACCAACTTCATATGGAAGGGAAAGAGGCCCTGGATAAATAAGGCATTACTGAAAAAGAACAAAGTGGGAGGCCTTACTTTACCTAATACTGCCACAGTAGTCAAAACAGCCTGCTACTGGTACAACAGCAGATACATGGACCAATGGAACAGAATCGAGAATCCAGACATAAATTCATCCACATATGAGCAGTTGAGATTTGACAAAGGCCCCAAAACAGTTCAGTGGGGGAAAAGACAGTCTTTTAAATAAACGGTGCTGGCATATAACTGGATATCCATCTGCAAAAAAATGAAACAAGACCCATACCTCACTCCGTGCACAAAAATGAACTCAAAATGGATCAAAGACCTAAATATAAAATCTAAGATGATAAAGATCATGGAAGAAAAGAATAGGGACAACGTTAGGAGCCCTAATACATGGCATAAACAATATATAAAACATTATAAAGAGTGTAGAAGAAAAACTAGATAACTGGAAGCTCCTAAAAATCAAACACCTATGCTCATTCAAAGACTTCACCAAAAGAGTAAAAAGACTACCTACAGACTGGGAAAAGTTTTTAGCTGCGATATTTCTGATCAGTGCCTGATCTCTAAAATCTACATGATACTGCAAAAACTCAACTGCAAAAAGACAAATAACCCGATTAAAAAATGGGCAAAAGATATGAATAGACACTTCACTAAAGAAGACATTCAGGTAGCTAACAGATATATGAGGAAATGTCCACGATCATTAGCCATTAGAGAAATGCAGATCAAAACTACAATGAGATTTGATCTCACTCCAAGAAGGCTGGTATTAATCCAAAAAACACAAAATAATAAATGTTGGAGAGGCTGTGGAGAGATTGGAATACTTATACACTGCTGGTGGGAATGTAAAATGGTACAACCACTTTGGAATTGATTTGGCACTTCCTTAAAAAGTTAGAAATAGAACTACCATACCAGCCAGCAATCCCAGTCCTTGGAATATATTCTAGAGAAATAAGAGCCTGTACACTAACAGATAAATGCACACCCATGTTTACTGCAGCAGTGTTTACAAGAGCAAAAAAATGGAAACAAACAAGGTGCCCATCAACGGATGAATGGATAAATAAATTATGGTATATTCACACAATGAAATACTACGCACCGATAAAGAACAGTGAGGAATCTGTGAAACATTTCACATCATGGAGGAACCTGGAGGGCATTATGCTGAGTGAAATTAGCCTGTTGCAAAAGGACAAATACTGTATAAGACCACTATTATAAGAACTTGAGAAATAGTTTAAACTGAGAAGAAAATATTCTTTCGTGGTTACGAGAGGGGGGAGGGAGGGTGGGAGAGGGCATTCACTAATTAGATAGTAGATAAGAACTACTTTAGGTGAAGGGAAAGACAGCACACAATACAGGGGAGGTCAGCACAATTGGACTAAACCAAAAGCAAAGAAGTTTCCTGAATAAATTGAATGCTTCGAAGGCCAGCGTAGCAGGGGCAGGGGTCTGGGGATCATGGTTCCAGGGGACATCTAAGTCAATCGGCATAATAAAATCTATTAAGAAAACATTCTGCATCCCACTTTGAAGAGTGGCGTCTGGGGTCCTAAACGCTAGGAAGCAGCCATCTAAGATGCATCAATTGGTCTCAACCCACCTGGATGAAGGTAGAATGAAGAACACCAAGGATACAAGGCGATTACAAGTCCAAGAGACAGAAAGGGCCACATAAACCAGAGTCTACATCATCCTGAGACTAGAAGAAGTAGATGGTGCCCGGCTACAACCGATGACTGCCCTGAGAGGGAATACAACAGAGAACCCCTGAGAGAGCGGGAGAGCAGTGGGATGCAGACCCCAAATTCTCATAAGACCAGACTTAATGGTCTGACTGAGACTAGAAGGACCCCGGTGGTCATGGCCCCCACAGCTCCTGTTGCCCCAGGGAAGGAACCATTCCAAAAGCCAACTCTTCAGACATGGATTGGACTGGACAATGGGTTGAAGAGGGATGCTGGTGAGGAGTGAGTTTCTTGGATCAGGTGGACACTGGAGACTATGTTGGCATCTCCTGCCTGAAGGGGAGATGATGGGGTGGAGGGGGCTAGAAGCTGGTGAAATGGACACGAAAAGAGAGAGTGGTGGGAGAGAGTGGGCTGTCTCAGTAGAGGGAGAGTGACTGGGAGTGTGTAGCAAGTGTTATATGGGTTTTTGTGTGAGAGACTGACTTGATTTGTAAACTTTCACTTAAAGCACAACAAAAATTATTAAAAAAAAACAAACTAAGCAGAAATAAGTAGGCAAAAGGGTACAAGATTTTTCAGTATGTTCCCTCCTCTGTTTAACATACCAAACAGGCATTGCATAATTAATAGAGTATTTTTTAAGTTTGAAATTACAAAGGGTTTACTTGAAAAGGAAACTGTCACTTTGTCCACTGAAAGGATTTTTCTAAAGGTGAACTTAGGAGAAAAGATTAAAAAGGATGAAAATAATTGATGATCCTTTTATTAATTTTTAGAGAGAAAAAGTACATGGATATTTTCTCACTAAAAAGTTTTCTTAGGAAAATTGTGTTTATTGCAGCTGAAAAAGATTATTGTCATGCAAAGGTATTAATCCTATTGAAGTGTTCAGCAATTTTCTAACACACCACACACACACACACATAGAGTTAAAGATTTTCTATAGTTGAAGGTACAGATCCATTTTGAATATTTTTTTTTAACAGTCCAGTCATTTTTATGTGAGTTGTTGTAAAAGTCATAAATGAAGCAATCTTTCCTGGAACAAAGCTCTAACAGAACTAGTGAAATAAAGCTTATTTTGTGAATTAGATCTCTTTACAAAGTGCCAAAATGCAAGTCCTGATATTTTCATGTAATTAAGTCAAAGCCTTCAGTAAACATTTTGCTCTTATATCCCCTTTTTCTGATAAGTGTCTCTTTAACCATGATTTTTACCAATTTTTACACAGAAACAAGGAGTTATTTTCACTTACTCTCCCGTCTCATCAAGAGACATGTATTTCAGTGTAATATAGCTAGAAAATATTGATATAAAATCAAAAAGTTGTGTGTTGTGTGACTGAACCCCATCTTCTATTCACGTAAATGTTATATAACTCTCTCCCTTTCTTGTTACAATTAGATGTCATACAGGGTATGTAGGGGGAAAGAGCCAATCTGTTTTAATTGCTTCCCTCAGAGCTGTGACACACAGATTCCCTGTGACAAGTTCTGAGCCTGTATTTCCACACAGAGCTTATCAAAAGTTTAAGATTCAGTCTAAAGAGTACAAATTTAGATGTCTTCACTCACTAGAGCCCCAGACTCCACCATAAAGTGATGCCTTGCACATCTAAAAAAATCTGCTCTGAGCTTCCCTAAGACGATGCTGAAACAGCACATTACAAATTCCAAAATGAATTAATGAAGAACAACACTAGAGATGAAATGTATATGTGTGTGTATCACAGCTAACATGGCAACTGGAATACAAAGCCTTTTTTTTTTTTTTCTCTCTTACATTTTGCCAGCCATAGCATAAGCTTCCCACAGAGGATGGGGATTAACAGCCTGTCTCCTTTGGGGTTGGGGGAGTATGAGTTGAATAAAATGTAGAATCTGCAAATGAAGCTCTGAAACGATGTAGTTAATGTTACATATGTAGTCTATTATGGTAACTGGGAACATGTGTGTCATAATGTGGGCAAACTAAATCTAAAAATGGGAGCGAGTAGTACAGAAACTGAACCCCAAATTCTGTTCACATCGCACAAACCAAGCGAGAAGCACTGTTAGAAAGGATTTGATGGCGTGACATGCTGCTCCCATCCTCCATGCTCAGCCCTACCCTTTTTCTACCCCTCCACACCTCCCTCCCTAATTATTTTAGACACACTTTCCATTTTTCAATTTGGATAACTACTTTTTCCTATCACGCTCGAGTGTCAGTATGCCCTTCAGACTAAACTAGGCTTTGCTGAACACAGGTTTATCTGTAAATATTCTGAATTTGCAATATTTTTCCAAGGAAAAATAAAGTAAATCTTCTGACATAGGACCTGAAGGAATACAGGAGGCTAGATTACATCAAGACTGTTGGACCTCTGGAGACACCGACCTTTTTGTTGGACCTCTGGAGACACCGACCATGCTTTTGGTACCTTGATTGCTTACATCACTGGTTAACCCCCCTGATGCTCTTTGTGCTGAGGTGTTCTTGGGTCTACCTGGAATGAGTCATTTGAAAGAAAATATTGGGGAAGGGGAATAGAAAAATAATACCTCAATCCTGGTCTAAGAAATTAATAAGTACAGAGCAGGAAATAAGTGATGGAGAATTAGAGCACATAAAGGGATTAGACTCAGTTTCCAGCAAAAGAAGGAAGCACAAGTTTTAACATGTGAGTTGGAGAAAACATGGCAAATGACATAGATTCAGAGTGCAGAGGCACTGATGCAATGATGCTAATTTGAAACTTACCTAAATTTATTGACTCTAGTGAGGTCTTGTGTTACTTTTTTCTTTTCTTCTTCTTTGATTTGGTGACTTTTGTTTGCTTAGCCTTTTGTCTTCAACTTATTATGCAGCTTAGGATGTGGACATGTCTTGATACAATTATTATATACTTTGAACTATTTGTCTTTTATTTAAATTTAAATTAGATCCTTATTTAAATTCAACTTAAATCCTGTTGATGCTATTTTCAACTGTGTTTTAACCTCAGATTGGGGTAACGCTTCCTTGATTTCATGGGGGGGTCCAAATCACCAGGTCATCAGCAAAGATGCTTCTGAATTAGGGGGAGGGAAGAGATAGAGCATACGGTCAGTCAATAGATGGGAAATTATATGGAAGGAAAGAACATGAAGCTCTGGGGCTGTTCGCTTTATCAAATATACTCCACAAAATGACAGAGAAGAAATAAGTAATTACCGTTTTCTCTCCTTCCTTTTAAAATGGTTGCCTCAACAGCTTTAGCAGACATGGAAATTTGCCAGTTAAATGCCAGGTACTATCTGCAAAAGGGGGAAAAAATCAGATTTCTAACTCTAAATCCAAATGGTTACTACACTTTGCCAATTTTCTCTTAAAAATGTCTTTACAACTTTCTTTATCTCTCTTGTTCTTGCAGCCTAGTGTAGGCCTCCTTAACTTCCCATTTGCCAATTACACTGTCTATTGCCGTCATGGGGCCCTGGTGGTGCAGTGGTTAAGAGCTTGGTTGCTAACCAAAAATTAAGCAGTTCGAATTCACCATTTGCTCCTTGGAAACCCTATGGGGCAGTTCTAAGCTGTCCTATAGAGTCTCTATAAGTCAAAATTGACTGGACCTCAATGGGTTTGGTATTATTGCCTTTATAGGAACCCTTAACTTAACCTAGTTAAGCCCTCAGCTGCTAATGGAAAGGTTGGCTGTTTGAACTCACCCAGTAGCTCTGCAGGAGAGAGACCACGTGATCTGCTTCTGTACAGATTACAGCCTAGAACACCCTATAGGGCAGTTCTACTCTGTCACATGCGGTTGCTATGAGTCAAAATTGACTTGAGGGCACCTAATAACAACAATAATATTGCCTCTAGTGTATTCACTGTTCTTCCCTTTAGCTCTTCTTATTTCCACTCATTTTATGAATACTTGCCAAGTTAATATTTCCATGAAATAGCTCCTTCAGCATATAATGTCATGCCCTGTCAAAACAAAATTCAAAAAGTTGACTAGATACTAACCAAATGTCCTCATCTTGATACTCAATTTCCTCCTATCATACATGTAAAAGAAAAAAAGTTGCCAGTCAAGTAGATTATAACTCATGGTGGCCCTATAGGACAGAGTAGAACTGCCCCACAGAGATTCCAAGCAGAGCCTGGTGGATTCGAACTTCCGACCTTTTGGTTAGCAGCAGAACTCTTAACCACTATGCCACCAGATTTTCCTCTTATCATATAGCTCTACTGTATTTACAAGCACATTCCCTAATGATTCTCTTCAGGTTCCCTTACTCGAGTCAAATGGCTCCACTATTGCCCAAACTAGTATAATCTCCCACCCTTGTACCTTTGGTCTCAACTCTCCTAGTCCTAACAAGCCTGTCCTGCCCACTGTAGCATGCTCAGTGGTACCATGCTTTCCGTAAGACCAGGTTTTCCATGAAGTTTTCCCTGATCCTCCCACTTAAGTAATCTCTTCTGAAATTTGTATATTTGTCTATATTTTGTGGCACACCAATGTTGATCTTGTAGTATGGTTCTTCTATACAGCTATATCTGAATCTGTATTTTTATCTGCATTTTTATCTGATGTTTCTTTCTCAGCTCTCTTCTTTCATGCATGATCCTTACTTGGATAGCCTGGGTCAGATTTACCTTTGTAACCCTACAGCTCTGATCATATTACTTGACCATAATAATCCTCAAATGTATGTTGAGTTATTTAATAAATATGCTTAAAAGTTTATTACTTGTTTATCTCAAATGCATGCACAACAGTTTTCCAGAAGATTCTTGTTGCTTATTTCATCTTTATAAACACTGTCATTTGCTCATAACATTTGGTCATCTGTATCTCCATTTCAAAAGACCATATCTGGCAGGTCAATTAGGAGTTTTATGTTATACTTGTTCCTAAGATTGAATCTCAAAAATCACAGAGATGGCACCGGACCAGGAAACATTTAATTCTGTTATACATAAGGTCTCCATGAGTTGGAGCCTACTCAATGGCAATTAACAACAAAGATTGAGTCAGCTTAGTTGTATCTTAGTCATTATGCAGGAAAGTTTCCTTTTCATAGAAAATAAGGGAATAAGAAGAGTCCTGAAGAAGGTTTCACAATTCTGTTTAGTAGCCTAGGAACTTAGATTCTAACTAAGATTTTGTTATCAATTGCTACAGGGGAAATTAATTTATTATTCTTAGTTGCATGTACCCCACTAGTCTATCAGTTTGTTGTACTGTGGTGGTTGTCTGTTGTTGTGATGGTGGAAGCTATGCCACCAGTATTTCAAATACTGGCAGGGTCACCCACGGTGGGCAGGTTTGAGTGAAGCTTTTAGGCTAAAACAGACTAGGAAGAAGTGCCTGGCAGTCTACTTCTGAAAAAATTGGCCAGTGAAAACCTTATGAATAGCAGTGGAACATTGTCTGATATACTGATGGAAGATGAGCCTCTCAGGTTGGAAGGCACGCAAAATACAACTGGGGAAGACCTGCCTCCTCAAAAAAGAGTTGACCTTAATGACATGCCTGGAGTAAAGCTTTCAGAGTCTTCATTTGCTGATGTGGCACAACTCAAAAAAAAGAAGAAACAGCTGCAAACATCCATTAATAATCAAAACGTGGAATGTATGAAGTATGAATCTAGGAAATGGAAAGTTGTCAAAAATGAAATAGAACATACAAAGATCAATATCCTAGGCATTAGTGTGGTGAAATGGACTGGTATTGGTCATTTTGAATTGGGCAATCTATGGTCTACTATGCCAGGAATGACAAATTGAAGAGGAATGACATCACATTCATCGTCAAAAAGAACATTTCAACATCTATCCTGAAGTACAATGCTGTCAGTGATAGGATAATATCCATATGCCTACAAGGAAGACCGGTTAATAAGGTTATTATTCAAATTTACACACCAACCTCTAAGGCCAAAGATGACAAAACTGAAGATTTTTACCAACTTCTACAGTCTGAAATTGATTAGACACGCAATCAAGATGCACTGATAATTACTGGTGACTGGAATGTGAAAGTTGGAAACAAAGAAGGATCAGTGGTTGGAAAATATGGCCTTGGTGATACGATGCCAGAGATCAAATGACAGAATATTACAAGACCAACTACTTCTTCATTGCAAATACTCTTTTTTCAACAAAATAAAATAGCAACTATACACATGGACTTCGCCAGATGGAATACAATAAGAATCAAATCATCTGCATCTGTGGAAAGAAACTATGGAGACGCTCAATAGTATCAGTCAGAACAGACCATTAATTGCTCATATGCAAGTTCAAATTGAAGTTGAACAAAATTAGAGCAAGTCCAGAAGAGCCAAAATACAACCTTGACTATATCCCACCTGAATTTAGAGACCATCTAAAGAATAGAGTTGACGAACTGAGTGCTAATGACTGAAGACGAGACAAGTTTTGGAATGATATCGAGGTCATCACACATGAAGAAAGTAAAAGGTCATTAAAAAGGCAGGAAAGAAAGAAAAGACCAAAATGGATGACAGAAGAGACTCTGAAACTTGCTCTTTAACATTGAAACGCAAAAGGAAGAAGTGAACAGATTTCAAAGGGCAGTTCAAGAAGACAAAGCAAACTGTTATAATGAAACTTGACAAAGACCTGGAGATAGAAAACTGAAAGGGCAAAACACACAGCATTTCTCAGCTGAAAGAACTGAAGAAAAAATTCAAGCCTCCCTCGAGTTGCAATATTGAAGAATTCTACGTGGAAAATATTGAATGACCCAGAAAGCATCAAAAGAAGATGGAAGGAATACACAGTTACTGTACCAAAAAGTATCAGTTAATGTCCAACCATTTCAGGAGGTAGCATATGATCAAGGACCAATGGTAGTGAAGGAAGAAGTACAAGCAGCACTAAAGGCATTGGTGAAAAACAAAGCTCCAGGAATTGACAGAATACCAATTGAGAATTTCACCAAATGGATGGAGCCCTGGAGGTGCATATTTGTCTATGCCAAGAAATTTGGAAGACAGCTACTTGCCCAACTGACTGGAACAGATCAATTTTTGTGCTCACTTCGAAGTAAGGTGATCCAACAACATGCAGAAATTATTAAACAATATCATTAATATCACACACAAGTAAAATGTTGCTGAAGATCGTTCCAAAGCGTTACAACAGTACATCGACAGGGAACTGCCAGAAATTCAAGCCAGGTTCAGAAGAGGATATGGAACAAGGGATTTATTGCTGTCAGGTGGGTCTTAGCTGAAAGCAGAGAATCCCAGAAGGATGTATTTTATTGATTATGCAAAGGCATTTGACTGTGTGAATTATAACAAATTATGAATAACACTGCAAAGACTGGGAATTCTAGAACACTTAATCGTGCTCATGAGGAACCTGTACATAGACCAAGAGGCAGTCGTTCAAACAGAACAAGAGGACATTGCACGGTTTAAAATCAGAAAAGGTATGCATCAGGGTTGTATCCTTTCACCATGCTTATTCAATCTTTATGCTCAGCAAATAATCTGAGGAGCTTGACTATATGAATAAGAAGGTGGTATCAGAATTGGGGGAAAACTCATTAACAACCTGGGATATGCAGATGGCAAAACCTTGCTTGCTTAAAGTGAAGAGTACTTGAAGCACTTATTAAAGAAGATTAAAGACTACAGCCTTCAGTATGGATTGCCGTCAACATAAAGAAAACAAAAATCCTTACAACTGGACCAATAAACAACATTATGATAAACAGAGAAAATATTGAAGCTGTCAAGAGTTTCATTTTACTTGGAGCCTCAATCAATGCCCATAGAAGCAGCACTCAAGAAATCAAAGGACCAATTGCATTGGGCATATATGCTGCAAAAGATCTCTTTAAAGTGTTGAAAAGCAAAGATGTCGTTTTGAGGAATAAGGTGTACCTGACCCACACCATGGTATTTTCAATTGCCTCACATGCATGAGAAAGCTGGACAATGTGTAAGGAAGACAAGAAGAATTGATGCCTTTGTGTTACGGTGTTGGTGAAGAATACTGAATACACCATGGACTGCCAGAAGAACGACCAAGTCTGTCTTGGAAAAAGTACAACCAGAATGCCCCTTAGAAGCAAAGATGATGAGACTTTGTCTCACACACTTTGGACACATTATAAGGAGGGATCAGTCCCTGGAGAAGGACATCATGCTTGGTAAAGCAGAGGGTAGGTGAGAAAGAGGAAGACCCTCAATGAGATGGATTGACACAGTGGCTGCAATGATGGGCTCAAGCATAACAATGATTTTAAAGGTGGGGCGGGACCGGGCAGTGTTTCGTTCTGTTGCTGTGAATGGGAACTGACTCAAGGATCCCTAATAACAATAGTTGCATGTAATAACAAGAGAATAAACTCGTCATTTTGATATCTTGTAAACAAAAGAAAACTGAAAAGTAAAAATATATTCATAGTATTGTGGTCATATAAGCTATTTGTATCTAGTAGGTACTCAAAACACATTTGCAGGGTGACAAATTTTGATGTGAATCAGTTGATTCAAAGCCACTCTTCTCTACTTACATGAATTGAGACTGTAAGTTTTGTTAATTTTTACAAATAGTGATCACTTTTTTATGCTTGTCAAAATGAATGTTTGAAAATATTTTAAAAATCAGTCAGTTATGTTTTTCATGCGAATAGATGCCAGACAACTGATTTGGTCAATATTGTGATTTATTTCACTGTTTACAAAATTGTTTCACATACATTTTTCATTTAATTTTCCAAATAGCCTTAAGAAATGGGTGTAGTTAATTTATTTGGTACTTGAAAAATTGAGTTATAAAAAATTTATATCTTGAGTACCCAGGTAAGCACAGAGATACAACTTTGGACTCTAGGCTAGTGTCTTTTAAAACACCATTCACTTTATAGCTGTACTCTGTATACACTTAACAGATATTTGTTCATCAATGAATATTGTTTTTTGAGGCTGAGCATGATCTTATAAAACATGAGTATATCAGAATCAAAATTATATTTGATGAGTAAATATCAGTAAATTTTTACAGTAGTAATTATGTAGGCCTTGGTCACTATGAGTTGGAATTGACTCAAGGGCACACAACGCCACCATCATTCTCAATATAAAATAATTATATAAGGTTTTGTCTCCATCCAAATGTCATATTCTTCAGGACAGACCTTTTAATGATTCAGACATGGATCCCCTCTGGACCCGATGACCTCTCTAGATCTTTCCCCTTCTAATATTGAGAATATGCTATTGTTGAGAGGGTAGGTGACATTCTTATATGTGTATGATTGATAAATTCATGAATTTTCTAAAGGATAGTTTTGAATTTGCTTTGGAATGTTGGGTACACTGGATTAATAAGGAATTTCTTATTTGCTATCAAGTATTTCACAATCATTTGTTAATGGTCATATCTGAAAGCTTCCTTTATTCTTATGTCTGCTTGCTTTTATAATAGTATTGAAAACACTCCGGGCCATGCATTTCAGCATGATTATTACACCTCACAGGTGGTTAAATCTATTTTAACTGCCTTTATCTCTGGATTCTGTAGCACACCCACAGTTTTGACCACAATAACTTTTAAATTGAGAGGTTTTATTGAATTTTAATTAAAGGCAATGTTAAGATACTGCTGCTCTAAATTTAGCAAACTAGAAAGACATTTGAGTTTTAGCACAATAAGTAAAAAGGTCTCTGGAGGGTAGCATAAAGTACAGGTCATTAATTGAACATTTATTTTAAAATATCAATTAAATTTCTAGTATGTTCCAGGAGCTGGACTCCGAGGGAATCTCTTAGATGCACTTCTTGGTTATGACGGCGATTTCTTAAATTGCATAACAAGATAGTGTTTAGTATTTTAGAATTTAAATCTACAAAATAGAGATAAGTAGGTGACTTTTGGGAACCCTGGTGATGTAATGGTTAAGTGCTATGGCTGCTAACCAAAAGGTAGGCAGGTCAAATATGCCAGGCCCTCCTTGGAAACTCTATGCAGCAGTTCTATTCTGTCCTATAGGGTCACTATGAGTTGAAATCAACTCAGCGGCAACGGCTCTGTTTTTTTGTTTTAGGTGACTTTTAATCACATGCTGTATTTTATAGGTGCTATGTCATAACAATTTACTATTAATAGGCATATATAACTATTTCCATATACATCTAAGTACATTTCATTCACTATGGTTATGAAAACTCTCTAGCTCTATAGATATTAGCATTTTCAAGCACTGAGCTCCTTTTCCAATACAATTTTGCAGATCCCAACAAGTAAGTAGTTGTACTTTCATCATCTGTTGATTAAACTCTTACATAGTAGCACAAAGTCTAGTATTTATTTCGTAGTGACTTGGTACTTTACCAAATATGAAAGATTCTATACATATTTGAAAAGTAGTTAATATGTATGTGATATATACCATTTCTTTATGGATAATGTTTTGTTCCCAGTGATTCACTGAAATAGTGAGCTTTTCAACGGGAGTCAATATATGGAAATCACTGCTGTAGGAAATACATTTCAAAACTTTCACTTGTGTGTGTGTGTGTGGTTAAATCTTGTTTGATTAGATGCAGTATCTCTTGGAAGTTACATCAAAATCAGACAAAAATGGGTCTGGTCTTGGCCCAGCATTTACTCAATGCATATCAAAGGGAAAGTAATTTAATCTCCCTAAGCCTCCATTGGAAAACCTGGTGGCATAGTGGTTAAGATCTATGGCTGCAAACCAAAAGGTTGGCAGTTCAAATCCACCAGGCACTCCTTGGAAACTCTATGGGGCAGTTCTACTCTGCCTTATCTACTCTGTCTTATAGGGCCTCTATGTGTCAGAATCGACTAGAGGCATATTTTTAAAGCCTCAGTTTATAGGTGCTCTGGTGGCACAGTGGTTAAGCGCTTGGCTGCTAACTGAAAGGTGGGCAGTTTGAACCTACCAGGTGCTTAACAGGAGAGAGATGTGACAGTCTGCTTCTGTAAAGATTTGTGGCCTTGGAAACCCTATGGGACCGTTCTATTCTGTCCTATAGGGTTGCTTAGTTGGAATCGCTCTCTGGCAACAGGTTTTTATGAAGCCTCAGTTTAAGGAAACCTTGTGGTGCAAAGGTTATAGCACTTGGCTGCTAACCTCAAGGCCAGGGGTTTGAGCCCACCAGGTGTTCTGTGGGAGAAAGATGTGGCAGCCTGCTTCCTTAAAGATTTACAGCCTTAGAAACCCTATGGGGGCAATTCTACTCTGTCTTACATGGTCTCTATGAGTTGGAATCAACTTGATGGCTATGGGTTTCTGTGTTGGGTAAGCCTCAGTTTTCTTATCTGTAAAATGAGGATAGTAATGATACTGGCTTCAATGAGCTGTTGTGAAGGTTAAGCTGCACTATATATGTAAAATAATTAGTATACT
Source organism: Loxodonta africana (assembly GCF_030014295.1). Classification (NCBI taxonomy): domain Eukaryota; kingdom Metazoa; phylum Chordata; class Mammalia; order Proboscidea; family Elephantidae; genus Loxodonta; species Loxodonta africana. The sequence goes on along the minus strand of NC_087347.1, from coordinate 103,627,234 downwards.
ATCTGGCACACAATAGAATTTAGGGATGTTATTGTTATTAACATCATCATTATTACAGTTGTTCTTAAGTTATTTAAGACCTAAACCCTACTATGAAATAGTGTTATTGCATTACAGTAAGGGTTAATAAGTATACCACTGATTCACTAAGACTGTGTCTATAGTATGCTCAAAGCATGAAAAAGTGAACAATTCAATTAATTAAATGGTTTATTGACCTTCATTAGTGTATCTCTTACATGCAGTTTTTAAATTTGTCTTTGGACTTAGCAGAACAACTTGGAAAATTCACAAAATCTAGTAAATTGTAATTCATTAAAAAAAATTGGAAAATGTGCCATATTATAATTTGAGGAAAGAACAATATTCCTAAATTTAGTCTAGTAGTAGAAGGCTGACCTCTCTTCTGAGAATTTGGAGAGTAATTATTCAAAAGATTCTAAATAACTGATAGAATTTTTTTCCCTTACTGAGCTGATATATTTAAGAGGCTATTGTTTAAATAGTTTTAAGCTTCTTTTATTTTTTAACATGTTAAGTTGGTTTACAATAGTATCTGTACCTCCTTAGGTACCTAGCTTGTTCTTAGAGCTGGATTAGTCCAATAGGATTCAAACTGAAACCATTAGCTTCATAAATTAGTCTGGAAGAGGCCTAGTTCACTCCGGATCAATACCCACCATTTTACAGTTGATAAAATTCAGTGTATACAGTGTTCTCGGGACAACTTTAATAGTGTGCTTGAAGGATGGCTGGTATTTCTGGACATATGTATGCTTTGGCCATGAAGATAAGAATAGTAAATCAGGGAGCTCATATCTTGCCTGTTGTGGCTGCACTTACATACATTCAGCAAGAAGACAAAGAAGAACACAGAGTTCAGCATTTAGGAAACTCACTGATTTGATGAATCAGGAATAGTGACCACAGGCATCAAGGGTGAGTTATCCATGGAAAAAATGGAACCGTGTTGGAAATGTAAAATGGTTCAGCCACTTTAAAAAAGAGTCTGGCAGTTCTTCAAAAGGTTAAGCATAGAGTTACCATGTTGTTTTTGTTAGGTGCCCTCCAGTTGATTCTGACTCATAGCAACTGAACTGCCCGGTCCTGTGCTATTCGCACGATTGTTTTTGTGCCCATTGTTGCAGCCACTGTGTCAATCCATCTCGTGGAGGGCTTTCCTCTTTTTTGCTGAACCTCTACTTACCAAGCATGATGTCCTTCTTCAGGTACTGGTCCCTCCTGGTAAAATTCCCAGGTATGTGAGAAGAAGTCTCACCATCCTTGTTTATAAGGAGCGTTCTGGCTGTAGTTCTTCCAAGACAGACTTGTTCATCCTTCTGGCAGTCCATGGTATATTCAATATTCTTCACCAACACTATGATTCAAAGGCATCAATTCTTGTTTAGTCTTTATTCATTGTGCAGGTTTTGCATGTGTATGAGGCAGTTGAAAACACCATGGCTTGGTGAACATTAGGGTTACCATATGACCCAGCCAATTAAGTATACACCACTCCTGGTCATATACCCAAGAAAAATGAAAACATATGTCTATGCAATCACTAATACATGAATGTTTATAATAGCATGATTCGTAATAGCCAAAAAAATGGAAACAAACCAAATGTCCATCAACTGAAGAATAGATAAAATGTATTATATCCATACACTGGAATATTATTCAATAATAAAAACAAATAAAGTAGTGGTACATACTACAACATGGATGAACCTGGAAAACATTAGGTTAACTGAAAAAAGCCAGTCATAAAAAACAGCAGATATTGTATGATTCCATTTATCTGAAGTGTCCAGAACAGGCAAATCCGTAGAATGTTGATTAGGATTTGTCTAAGGCGAGGGCTGGGGACAGGATTTGGAGTGACTGCTGATAGTTAGGGGTTTCTTTTTGGGGTGATAAAATATTCTAAATATTCTAAAATGGATGGTTGCACAACTCTGTGAATATACTAAAAACGATTGAATGGTTCACCTTAAAAGGATAAATAACATCTCAGTAAACCCAGTGCCGTCGAGTCGATTCTGACTCACAGCGACCCTACAGGACAGGGTAGAACTGCCCCATAGAGTTTCCAAGAAGCGTCTGGTGGATTCAAACTGCTGACCCTTTGGCTAGCAGCCGTAGCACTTAAACACTACGCCACCAATTAAAGATGTTATAAAAAAAAGAGTGGGTTACCCTTCCTGCATGTGTATTCCACAGATATTCACGATCAGTTTCATGAACCAGACTATCTTGAGTATGTTCATGTTTCAAGTTCAAAGTAGTTGAAACAGGCATTTTCAAGAACGGTATTCATTGAAATGCATCAAAGCATAAGTGCGTTCCCTGAAGAAACACTTTAACTCATGAGCTTAAATAATAACTGAATTTAATTCATTCCAGGTACATTCTCATTAAAGAAACTGCGGGCCAAAATGTTGAAATAAACATTTAGCTACTAAGCGAACAAATTAAACTCCTTTATGATTTAATTGCACCAGTGAGTATTTCTTTTTGGAATGTGTTTCTGCTTTGATACATTTCAATACACATCATGAATTATGTTGAATGATGGCATTTCGGAATGTGAGTATGTATATGCATATGTATTTTCAAAGCTCATTTAAAATGTTATTTTAAATATGTGTGCATGTGTACATGTGAACATTCCAATTTCTGTGTTTATGTGTATGTATACAATAGAGAAAGACATATTCCCATAAGTCCCATGCAATGTAGTCACATTGTAGAGTACATATTTGCCAACTAGTGGCAAGCATTAACAGAAATATTCTCTCTGCCACCTCTCTTCTCCATTGCCTTCTCTCTTCTCTACTGCCTCCTTTCTGCCTTCTCTCTGCCTCCTCTATTCTCCATTCTCTCTCTGTATACATATGTCCCCGGCCCAGTGCCTTCGAGTAGATTTCAACTCATAGCGACCCTATAGGACAGAGTAGAACTGCCCCATAGAGTTTCCAAGGAGTGCCTGGTGGATTCGAACTGCTGACCTTTTGGTTAGCAGCCATAGCACTTAACCACTACGCCACTAGGGTTTCCAATATACATATGTGGATGCACCAATATTTGATGATGTTTATTTACCATGAGATAGACCCACAGTATTTACAGGTAGTTATTCTGATTATCAGGAAACCCTGGTGGCAGAGTGGTTAAGAGCTACGGCTGCTAACCAAAAGGTCAGCAGTTCGAATTCACCAGGCACTCCTTGGAAACTCTATGGGGTAGTTCTACTTTGTCCTTTAGGGTTTCTAGGAGTTGAAACTGACTCGATGGCAATGAGTTATCATGCCTATTTTCAACCACTGCAGCTATTTGGAGGAATTTTTAGTGCTTTGCACATATACAGCATTTTACTTCTAGATTCACACAGATTCATTCACGCATGCAGAAAAGGAGTGACTATAAAAACAAAACAAAGGGAATTCAGCCCAAACCTTTTTGTAATCTTCCAAATCACAGAGCCTCAATGTTTTCAGTCACTCTTTTCTTTCTCATTGAATTCTTCTATGGTGTTACAAAATTTAGCACTGAAAAAATATTTCTCCTACCTCCTTGATAACATAATAATTAAAAATTTCTTTTCTGAAAGAGAAATTATTTTTTTCTGTATTTTTATCCTTTCCCTCTCTTGCCCCTCTTGGCACATCCCCTGTTTTCTGCCACTCAGCAACACTCAGAGATAATTATTTGTTTTTTCACAAAATGTGTATATGCCTTGTTTTCCTATATTTTAAAGTGGGCTCCATGACTTTATGAGTGAAATGGTAATTTACACTGCTGAAATGTAGCTGACAAGTAGGATTTTAAGTGGTATTTAACCAAAAATATGGAGTTCCTAAGTAGTGCAAATGGTGAATGCACTTCACTGCTAAATGAAAGGTTGGATGTTCGAGTCCACCCGGAGCTGCCTTGAGAGAAAGGTCTAGTAATTTACTTTTGAAAAATCAGCCATTGTAATCCCTATAGAGCACATTTCTACTCTGACACACATGGCTTGTCATAAATCAGAGTCAACTCGATGGCAACTGATTTACTGGTAACTAAAATTGAGGTGGAAATGCTATTTCTGCCCAATGGGAGTTTTGTTTCAGTTCAGTACGTCACTGTCACATAGAGCAGGAAGGGACAAAATGAAGATTAGACAGAACGGAGTTTGTCCTCTAAAGGTGAGGCACAGCCCGGTAGCCTGAGAAAATGGATAAAATACATGGACTTAGATTGAGGAGACATAGGCTGTCCAAAAAAAAAAAAAAAAAAGAATATCCTTAGGGCTAAATATTTTACCAAATATACTAGAGGAAAACCAGACCTCTTTTAAAACACCATGGAAGACTTGGTATTTAGAAAACTGTGAATATTGAAAATAATAAAATTTTTCTGTAAAGAACAAAAATGAAGCACAAGATTCCCATATATATTAGTAAGAGTCAAGAATAGCAGGAGGTGCATAGAGAAGGACCAGCAGCCGTAAACACATTCAGAGATGTCCAGCGTGAAAGATGAATAAATCTTTCAGCATTCACGCAAAATTCTCAGGCTATTGCTTAGAGTTTGCTGAATAGAACTATGATTGAGAGAATTGTACGTATTTTTCTGATTCCATTGTTGTTGTGTTGATAGGTGCCCTTGAGTTGGTTCCATCTCATATCGGACCCTGTGTACAACAGAATGAAACACTACCTGGTCCTGTGCCAGTCTCATAATTGTTGTTATGCTTGAGCCTATTGTTGCAACCACTGTATCAATCCATCTCATTGAGGGTCTTGAGGGTCTTCACCTTTTTTGTTGACCTTCTGCTTTAGCAAGCATGACATCCTTCTCTGAGGACTGATTCCTCCTGATAACATGTCCAAAGTATGTGAAACAAAGTCTCACCATCTTCACTTCTAGAGAGCATTCTGACAGTACTTCTTCCAAGACAGATTTGTTTGTTCTTTTGGCAGTCCATGGTATATTCAATATTCTTTGCCAACACTGTAATTCAAAGGCGTCAATTCTTCTTCAGTCTTCCATCCATTGCCCAACTTTCACATGCCTATGAGGTGATTGAAAACACCATGGCTAGGGCAGGCGCACCTTAGTGTTGAAAGTCACATCTTTGCTTTATGACACTTTAAAGAAGTCTTTTGCAGCAGATTTGCCCAATGCAGTGCATCGTTTGATTTCTTGACTTCCATGGGCATTGATTGTGGATCGAAGTAAAATGAAATCCTTGACAACTTCAATCTTTTCTCTGTTTATCATGATGTTGTTTATTGGTCAATTTGTGAGGATTTTTGTTTTCTTTATGTTGTGGTATAATCCCTACTAAAGGCTGCAGCCTTTGATCTTCATCAGGAAGTGCTTCAAGTCCTCTTTCACTTTCTTTTTTGATTCCATAGAGTTGTTTTAATCATTTTCATTTACTCCTTTGTTGCCTTCATGTGATTCAGTTACCCCCATTGAATTTAAGGACTCCAGTTCAGAGGCAGAAGTTCCTACCATAATTTCTTACCTTCAAAGAAGAGCAAGCATAAGACTCTACAAGAATTTTGGGGCTCTACTCACAAATTTATTTCTCAAGGTCGTGTGAAAAGTGTTTCCTCTGAACCCTCCTGGGTAACTGAGCAGGTCTTACATGATAAATCCACTCTAAAATTCCAATCTTTCTATGCCTTTGGATACCTTCGTCTACAGTATACCAAAGCAATTATGTCATCTCAATTTTATATAGTGTAAGTTACCGTTCAGCTCATGTTTCAGTCAAGTCCTTTCTAACCTCTTGAACTATAATACTGAATCCAGAATCCCTGCTTAATGGTTCCATATTGAAAAATTTGGCCTGATTCAATTTTATGTTCTTTCCATCATTATTCCATGCCCTTAATATCCATTCTTATACATATTCCCTTTTTTTGTCTGTATAGATTGAAAGGATTATGCAGTTTTTTTGGAGGGTAGTTCGTTTCCTCATGGATCACACATTGTACCTCAACTTTTGTGGCCTGCTGAGTCTAGGGGTGTTGAGGGTGGGTCCTGAGAAGAACGAGCAGTGTCTTCCAGGCAGCTACTTGGGGGAGGCCATTACAGTTTCCTCGGGCAAAGCAGGGTTAACTCCTCAGATAAGGGTGGAAGGGCAGTTTATACTGGTGAAGAAGATTCAACAGAATGCTCAAGGTCTCCAGATTCATCAGGATCTGCCCATATGTCCCCTTTCCAATTTTCAGGATCCATTCCATCCCAATAAATGTCCTCATTTTAATAGCAGAAACCTGTAAGTTTGCAAATTCAATTTGCATTGTAATTCAACCACATTCAGAATGAAACCCTGGGTGTGGTTTCCTGCAATCTCAGATAGGTGTCTATAAGAGATAAGGTTTTTTTCAGGGCACGCATGGAAATTTCAGATAATTTATGTGGCATTGAGGTGGGAATTTAAAGCCCTGAGCTATCTTTTCCTTTCTCTACTTTCTCCATTGGAGTTGGAAGTAACCAGTCAGTCTCATTATACTCATTAATTTGACAAATATGGTCTAATGTATCTGGTCACCCAGAACCTTGTCTTTTATAAGTATTTGATAATAGAGTGGTTGTATTTTGTGTATGTCTATCATTCATGGGGTTGTCATGAGTCAAAATTGACTCTAGAGCAACAGGTTAGTTTTGTTTTTTTTTTTTAAACCATGCCTTGGACAATCAGTATTCTCTTTACCACTGAAAATAGTCATTAATGCCTTTTAATTTAATCAGATTAGCAAACCAATTCTAGAAACTCCAGATCCAACTCAGAAATTAATCCTTAAGATTTTGGTCCTCTAGAACCACTCTAAGTATCAAAATCTGTGTTCATCAGGGTTCTCCAGAGAAACAGAACCAATAGTATGTGTATGTGTGTGCTTACTTATTTAAAGAGATTTATTTTAAGGTATTGACTCATGAAATTATGGGGGCTGGCAAGTCCAAAGTTTGGAGGAGAGGCAAGAAGATTGGAAACGTAGGTAATTTTGCGTTTGAATGTGTAGGGAAGGCTGGCAGGCTGGAAACTGAGCAGGAGTTGATGCTGTAGTCTTGAGGCAGGATTCCTTCATATCTGGAAACCTCAGTTTTTGCTCTTTAAGCCTTCAACTGATTGGATGAGACCAACCTGCGTTATAGAGGGCAATCTTCTTTAATTAATATCAAGTGATTGTAGATGTTAAGCACATGTACTAAATGCCTTCATAGCAACACTTACATTGGGTGTTAGTGGTTGCCTTCAAGTTGATTCTGACTCATGGAAACCCCAAGTGAACATGGTAGAACTGCACTCTATAGGGTTTTCAAGGCTGTCACCTTTCAGAAACAGATTGCCTGGCCTTACTTCTGGGGCACCTCTGGATGGGTTTGAGCTGCCAAACTTTCAGCTGGTAGTCTAGTGCTTAACCATTTGCTCCACCAAGTGACTCCTACACTTACATTAGTGTTTGATTAAATAACTGGGCACTATATCCTCGCCAACTTGACTTATAAAGTTAACCATCACGATGGCCTACGATATACCCAGAACAATACGCCTGCATCCTGGAGATGGAGAGAAAAAAGTCACAAGGTCTGCCCCTCAGAGACTCACAGCTTAGTGCTCCACAGGGGTGAAGCCATAGTGATGAGAGCAACTAAGGACGGACTCATCACTCAAACTGGAAGAATCATGGGAAGCTTTCAGGATGATGCATATCCATTTGGAAGTGTGTTTGCTTGTTTCCCAGGAAAAAATCTTTTTAATCTCCTTCTCGAAGTCTTTGGTCGTATGTTTTGGTAGAGCATTTTAATGCAATCACAGATCAGTGACTTAAAAGATGGCAGTTATACATGGATTGACTAGATTAATATATATGGAAAATAGCAGCAGTGGAGAGCTTGTTCTAATGCAAATCAATCAGTATTGCTATGGGTAATTTTGAATCAAAGTATTAGACCAATAATGATGATAATGAGAATAATATCAATAGTTTAGGTCACATCAGCTCTAGTAGCATTAATTCTTAATTTGAATAACCAACATAAAAAAGGGAAAAAGCTTTCAAAACGTGCAGTGTTCTGTTTATGTTTGAATAGTCTAGTATGGAACAGTGGTTGAAAAAAGGTCTCTGGAGTCATACTGACCTGGATTTTAGTTGTTACTTGTTCATTACTTGCTCTACGACTGTGCTAAGTAACTTCTTAACAAAAAATTTCTTCATTTCTAAAGATGAGAGAATGATGATTTGTTTTATAGGACTGTAGGTATCCAAGCTTAGAAGGTGCTTAGCACAGTGTGTGACATATAGCAATACTCATTATATATTAGCAATTGCTAGAAATAAAAATTGCCAACATTAAGAAAATAAAAAAATGTAAATACAGTATAAAAATACTTGTCTACCCTAATGTCTAGGAGCCCTGGTGGAGCAACAGTTAAGCACTGGGCTGCTAACCAAAAGGCTGGTGGTTGAATCCACCCAGCCATTCTGCAGGAGAAAAACCTGGCAATTTGCTCCTGTAAAGAAGACAACCTAGAAAGAACCCTATAGGGCATTTCTACTCTGCCACATGGGGTTGCTATGGGTCCAAATTGACTGGTTGGCAGTAACAACAACAACGATTACCACATCCTAAAATCTAGTAATCCAGTAAGGACCACCTGCATAAAGTCCACTAATCCGCAGTTTTCCTTAAGCCTGGTAATCATAGGAACCATTCAGGAGTTAAAAAAAAAAAAATGATTCTCTATCCTGGTTGACACAGTGGCTGCAACAATGGGCTCAAGCATAACAATGATTGTGAGGCTGGCACGGGACCGGGCACTGTTTCATTCTGTTGTACACAAGGTCGCTTTGAGTAGGACTCGACTTGAGGGCACCTAACAGCAATAATTCTTATTCTACATCTTTTGAATTAGAAACTTTAGAGTAGATCTGGGAATTTGCATTTAAAACAGAAATCAAAACACATAAACAAACAAAAACCTCCCTGGGTGTGGAAACCACTAAAGCCCTTAAAGATGCTAAGGTTGTGAAAACTCTCCTTAAATTTAGAGAACCGCCATCTTTCAGAACAAAAGAACCCTCATCTGCCTTCTGAATAGTATCAGTCAAGGTATTTGTGGTAAGTCAACATGCCAGAAAATAGAAGCTTCTGTGGTTCATACATGTAATTCATATAACCAAGTCTCCCAGTGTATATTCTATTGTCTTTTTTTTTCAGATTAAAACCCAAATTAGTCTTTCAGTATATTACAATCTGGTTTCTTTTTAAATAAAATCATAATTTTTTTTTTTTTTTTTACTTTCCTCAGAAGCATTGTTTTTCCTTCATCAAGCATCCGCTTTCATCCTCCTTTAGACACAAGCCCCACCATTTCATGGGCATGAGCTAAGAACAGTCTTATTGAGAAGAGAGAAACATTTAGAATAATAGGGGTTGTTACACACAGTAACAAATGAAATACATCTTTCGTAAATAACTCCCACCAGAAATCTTATATTTCCAGGCATCTCTGCATATACCTTCATATAACAACTTTTGCGTTCGTAAAATATTCACTGAAGGCAGCTCTGCAGTTTTATAGAAAAACAACGTGCCAGGGATGCAAGAATCTTGCCAGTTCTGTGAAAAATGACACCAATTAAAGCTTAAATTGCTTGTTTTCTCATAAGGTACATATTCTCATAACTTTGAAATCAAATAATTGCTGCTTTTATATTAAATACAATAAAACAAAAAGGATGCTAGATTAGAGGAACTGCTACAAGCATTTTAATATAATTTTCCCACCATTTAAAGTCACAAAATATGGAAAACAAGTCAAGTATGCAAAGTTCCAAGGAGATAGAGAAACTCCTTCAGATTATTACATCATTTGTCTTTTGTGTCAGGAAATGTGTATATGATTTCATTGTTTGATTAAATGCCAAAAAAAGGCACATTGCTCTTATCTAACTGATTACAGATTTTATTCATATGAAAAAGTATTTGTTAATGCTTTACCATTAGGAGATTTCTTTCTTCTTTTTTTTAAAGTTTCAAACATGCATTTCCCAAAAAATAATCTTCTAACTTCCCAGGCTTCATTTCTTTATTTTACATTAACAGTACATGGTACTCAAATTTCCCATAGTGAAGCCCAGTCCGTAACGACTTCATACCTGCAAACTGAGCAAACAATTCTTTTCTGACCGAGCAGTGTGTGTGTGTTTGTGTGCATATTCTGAAATATATCATACCAATTTTCAAAAACATTAAGGAAAAGAGTTTTAACATGTTGAGGTACCTAAAAATCAAAGGTTTTTATTACACGTCTCTGGGGCATTACTAATCAGAGAGGAAAATAGACTTTTAAGTCTGAATCAAGTGTTACAACATATATATATTTCATTTAAATCCTTCTATGTGATAATTCTTTAATATATTTATGTAAAGCTACTATTAAACCGAAGAGTTATTTTAATTTTCTTAGGTAGCACAATAGTGTTAATAAACTTGTGACATTTATTAAAAATATGTAAAAGTGCTCATACAGATGCTCCTATTTGTATCTGGGGTGCCCAAGTGACAGCTATGGCTTCAGAGAGAGATACCATGTGCTTTTCATGGTATAAACTAGCTGTTTGCATTAATAATAAGCTTGTGCTGAAGCCAATTTGAGGCTACATCGAGGGATTTCAAGGTCATTTGCCAATGGCCTGGCCTCCATTAACTTCCTCGGTAAAAGTCCCAATGATCCTTATTTTGGCCTTGAGTGTGGGTTATCAAAATCATCCCTCTTAATATTTCCACATAAATAGCTTGTTTCCTTAAATAGTTATTATGTTCAGTGGGGACAGTTTCTGGAAGCTTCTCAGTTCCATAGAAAAATGCATTTGAACAAGTCCATTATTTTAAAATGTATCTATATTTGGGAAAAGTAGACTTTACGAATGCTATGAGTATTTAATTAGAAGACATTAAAGACAGCTAAATGCCCTTCTTGTCATGGGGAGCATGAAGTGATATAAAACAGTGGGATTCCCAAAATATTGGGATTGTCAGTTTGTTAAAAGATGAGTAAGAAAGTAGGGGGAGTAATTATGCTATGTTGGCGTACACAGGCCTTTTTTTTTTTTTTTTAAATCATTCAATTGTTTAACAGTAATAAAAACTTTTGAGATTAACCCCTTATGTTTCTTCCTTTTCCACACTCTTTTGGAAAAGTCCACCCCCTCCCCAACAAGAATTGTTACTTACATTAAATCGTGTAAACACTGAAGCACTTTAACAAAGAGGGTTTGGAAGAGATTGGTGAGGAGGACCGAAGAAGAATAGACCTTATTTATTTTGTTATTTAAACCTGAGTTACATTACACCATCTTACATTTAAGAGGCAGCCCACTAATGCAAGCGAGGGTGTCTCCTGCAACGAGACAAAGATTAATGCCATCTGTACTGGGATGCACCACCACAGTTCAGAATTCTGTGGCGCCATGACGCCCCTGTTTTATATGGTGGTGTGCCAAGAGAAAATTACTTAAACCAATTGTGAATGCATTCCTTTTTTTTTTTTTTTTACTTTTTATACAACCACATTTATGTAAGTAAATAGTATAATGAATATTTTTAAAATGATCCATCATTTTGAATTCACCTAGTTTGTATAAAATGCAACGTACAGTTTTTTCTCTTGCAAGAAAGACTTTCACATGGGAACGTTCAATGTTTCCGCCCTATGAAAAAGATTTCTCATAGACAACCAACCACAACTGGAATAGATTCTTTTAAACATATTGTAATGTGAGAATTCTCTTCAGCTGGAGGGTGTTTTATTCTTTAAATTGAAAGCCGTTGTTCCTCAGAACTAGTATGACATTGTAATGCATGACGTGCTAGTCACTCTTTATATGCAGAAACTGATATGCTTAACCTACATATTAAATATTGAAATGCTCTGTGATATTTGAAACTCCTTCAGTGTTTCAGGTTTGTGTACTTGGTAATTGAAGTTACCTGTCGCAGAGATGTATGGGGATCACAAAGAGCTTAGGGAATATACAGTGAGAATCATCTCTCTTTTATCTAGCTTTAACCTAACTTGTTGGGTTAAAAGATGACGACTTCAGTAACCAATAATTTGGGGGCAGTAATTTATATCATAAAACCATCACCTCTCACATTCAACAATTAGCTCAGTTTGTTCACAAACAACACAAAAAGACAGTGAATGTTGAAACTAAAACTTATTTCATTGCTCCTTAGAGAGCAGTTTCTTCCCAGAGTTGAGATCATTTATAGGAGATTTTGGTTAAACAGTTTTTCTGAATTTGATCATTATACTTTTCCGAAAGGTGCTTTTATTTCCTCATCCAATGGAAATGTGCATATATGTGCAAACACATACAGATTCCTTAAGTCAATATTTTGTTTGTTATTGTTTTTAGTAAAAGTGTTTAATTAACATGTCACCATTTTGAAAGATTATTTAATTTCTGGTAGTTTATTTCTCTGACCTGAAAAGCAATGTGTTTTATTTCTCTCTATTTTTTTATGAGTTGTCTGCTTATTACTCTTGCTCATTTATCTCATCTGTAGAATGAATAATAGTACCTAATTTATAGGGTTCTTTTCAGGATTAAAGAAGATTTTTTTGAAGGAAGTAGCACAGTATTTAGATAGATACAAGGACAGATTACCCAATAAGCAAGGTAAGCACTGGCTTACAAGTGCTTACTTGCTAACTGTAGTGCACAATTTCAAGATGTGGTAAAATCTGGCATACCTTGCTTACAGGTTAATTCACCATAGACAGGCAGACAGGTAGGTAGATAGATAGATAGGTAGATGCCATTGAGTCAACTCCAAATTATGGTGACAGTAGAACAAAATGTTTGTCTGGTTCTGTGTCATCGTCATGATCGCCAGCATGTTTGAGTCCATCATTGTTGCTATTGTGCCAATCCGTCACACTGAGGGTCTCCCTTGGCATCATTGGGCCTCTATTCACCAAACTTTGCGTCCTTCTCCAGAGATTAATCCCTCCTGATGATGTGTCCAAAGCAAGCGGGTTGGACGATGTCCTGTTGTAATCCATGAGGTTTTCATTAGCTAATTTTTGGAAGTAGATCACCAGACCTTTCTTCCTAGTCTATCTTAATCTGGGATCTCTGCTGCAACTGCCACCATGGGTGACCCTGCACATATTTGAAAAACGAGTGGCCTAGCTTCCAGCATGGAAGTCCTTCATGTGGTTTGTTTGTTTATTTATTTATTACCTCATTTTTTTCCCCTTTCTATTACTCCCTGTCCTGGATGTGCAAATGCTGGCTGAATGCCTACAGACTGTTTTTGAGCCAAACAGATCATATTATTTCTCTCATGAGGCAGAGCTAAACTACCTCATATTTTAAGTTCTTTGTGCTCATCATTTTGTCACAGAGACTAATCGATTAATTCCTTGGTTTAATGAGTTAGGTGCAAGGACCTTCTTCTGGGTACAGGAGACTCAGTAGGACACATACAGGTATAATTCAAAATTTTAACTTTTTGTTTCTTTTTGTGATCAATTTCCCATACCATGTGCATTAAATGTATTTTAGTTTACCTTAAAACTTTTTCTTGTTTCCACTTTAATTAGAGATTATACTGGCAGATGCAGATTCGTATGAAAATCAAACGCTGCCTAAAAAGATTTTTTGAACGTCCAATATGCTTAATTTTTAGTGCTATATATTCTTAATCCATCAGCGTAAATCTAAGGTTTTCTCTTCTAATAGCTTATAGTTGGAGATACAATCCAAAGGAGAATGAAATTCTTAACGTCATGCCACATGGCAATCAACAAGGTTGCATAGGTGAGTTTGTAACAGATTACAAAATGATTGCATAAAGATTACAATTTCAATCATACTTTTCATCTGTGAACCATTTTTTTTCTCCAGAAATGGTAAGTCTTATATCTCATGGAAATCAGACTTGGTTTTTTATTGGAATTAAATTTGCATAAGGCCGAAAACTGTGCTTTCACTTAAGTGTCAAGCATATGGGAGTGATCAATAAATAGAAATCAAGAGTATACAAAATTATAATGTCCAGCTTGTAGTGGCTTTTGTGAGAGCAAGACAGGGGGGTTGGCTGTATAAATCTTTTGTTTTCACTCCCCTCTAAAACTTGGTGCCTCCATACATAGTTAATTCTAGTGTTTCCCTGTCTGTATTAACTCATGTTACTGTCTCTGTGTTGGAGTCTTTATCGAAGGATGTACTTCTTATTAATCTTGGTGTCCACCATCTTCTAGGAAAGTGATTTGTACATAGAAGATGATTGAAGTTGAGTGAGGGAACTGAGGGAGAGTATGAATGTTCTGGGTTTCTTGGCAAAACAGTGGATAAATTGAGACTAGACCTCAAGGTTGTTGAATTTCAGACCCTAGACATAGTCATTAATTGCACATGTATTATTTATCTTCATCATCCCAGCATTGCAAAATGAGGTTTTTTAATGATCAAGTAATAATATTTTTGACCATGCAAGATTATCTCATAACCTCCAGCACAGTCATGCTGATAGGATGGTCTCAGCCCTTCCCAACCAGGCCTCCTAAATACAACACAGTTTATTGGGTGCAAGAGCCTTTTGAGTGAGCTCATAATCAATGCTCACTCTTTCTCTCCTTCATGAAGAGTAAACATCTCATGGCAGTCAGAAGTGGCATGGGCCCTCAGAACGTGAATCAAATCTCTCTTAGCTCTGATACTGTGTTTTGTTTTCAGTATTTGTCTTTATCTTTCAGCTGCTTGGAAGTTTGGCTACATTTGTGCAAAGAAAAGGTATGCACAGTTGATTTAGAGTGAGGGCTTCTTTATAACTGAAATCTGCATATGTAAGCATGTTTGCTTTCAAAGTCTTTGAAACATTAACATCTTATTCACTGCAATATACAATTTAGCAGTGTGGAATATATGACTGTTTGGAGAAAGTCCTTAGAAGTTTCTTGATTGTGCCATGTATTTTATAAACATGAATTTCCCAAGATTTGCAAGAAGGTCATGGATTTGATCTGTGACCTCAGTGTCATGATAATTTTGGCAACTTTTCCATGCCCAGTCCTTGGATCTCTCCCTCCGCTCATGTATAACCACTTCAATGCTGGCTCATCAAATGTGCACAGCCCTGCCTCTTTCTTGTGAGAGTAAACATTTCATCAAATAAAAACAGTTTCACGACTAGGGTTTCCTTGGCCAGAGTTAAAATAAAAGCTTTCCCCTTATGTAATTAAGGCAGAGACAACTGTAGACATGTTTTAAATCCTTAAAAGTTTCAATCCTTCTACAGTCCCCAAGTGCCCCACTGGAGCCAAAGTCATCTTAATTATGTATTCTAGGTGGAAGGCAAATGACCAAATCCTTCCTCGTGTGGACTTCAAAGTCTTTCAATTCTCATCCACATCTCCTTGGTCTTTCTTTCACTTAATATTAAGTGTTCTATGATTATCCTTAAGCATTCTATTGATGTTCCACATTTTATGTAAAAGAATAGAAATTGGCTGAATAAATCAATGATTGAGACCACCTTTCCACAACGCCCAAGTCCTTCACTGAAAGTGGAACACTCCTTGTTAGTAAAATAATTTATTGCTTCATTGCCTTAGTCAAAGGGAGCTTGAAGGTTCTAGGTGACAGGAAAATAGTACAGTATGCCCACTGCACCCAAAACCATTTTTATAAATGAAGGTGTAAGAGGAGACCTAGTGGAGCAATGGTTAAAAGCGCCACTGCTAACCAGAAGATCAACAGATCAAATCTACCAGCGGCTCCTTGGAAACCCTATGGGACAGTTCTACTCTGTCCTATAGGGTTGCTACGAGTTGGAAATGACTCAATGGCAGTGGTTTTTTGTTGTCGTTTTGTTTGTTTGTTTGTTTGTTTAGAGATGTAATAAGGCATACATGATTCCCAACATCGTTGACCTGGTGGACTAAATGTGGGTGATAGACAATAAACTGAACGAATAAAGATTCATACAGAATCTGGGAAATGTTAGAAGAAATAAAAGAGAGTGATGGCAAGGAAAAGGAGGGAGTTCTTTTATACAGGAGAGGACTCTGAAAAGGTGATGTTCAAAATGAATTCAGACTTATGAGATGGAGCCAGTCATGTGAAGAAAAGCGGAAAGAGCTCTTCAGAAGAGAAAATACGAACACCCCGAGGTGGGAATGTACTAGAGCACAGTAACTTGGCCTGGGGGTTTGTGGAAGAGTTGGTATTTTGGGCATAGCTGATGCAGATGATGGATCATCAGCTGGGTCATCTACGGGCATCGCCTGGATCAGCTATGTCCTTGACCCTAATTGGCACATGCGACTGTCTCATTCCCGGCAGAAAACAGATGGCACAAATGGGCTAATAAAGGAGAGTTTAATAAGGGATTGTTTACAAAGCTGTGGTCAGTATTTAGGAAAATGATAAGGATTGTTACAGTAACCAGTTTCTAGAAAGAAGAGGGAGCCTTTGCCACTCCGTGCCTAAAGGTCAAATAAGAGAAGTTACAGCAGCTCAGAGAGGGTATCTATATAGATAGGGCTGCTTACTGCAACAGAGGGACACAATCTGCCCACAGTGACCTGGCAGGGGTATTCGGGAGAATAAATACCTTAGCTTCATTCTCCTCTAGTCCTTGGCTACACTCTACCAGTAAACCTAACCAGAAGGCAGAGGGTCAAGGGAATTTGTTGACAACATCTACACTGGTCACTTTCCAAAGCACAGAGCAGGATTGAAAAGGACGTAAAGTAGTTCTGGGAGGACTAAGAAAACATATCCAGTACAGCAGTCTTTCTGATTTCCTCTGCAGTGCTAGTCACTGACTCACCTGGGGTTGTTTCATAATGCAGAGTCCAAGGGGCATCACAGTACCTCACCGTACATGGGTTGACTCTGACGTTGGTAGACTGCATGATAACCTAGTGAGTGAGGAGCCATCATGTTTATTCCTAAAAAAATCTCTGTTGCTGTGTGACTTAGGTGAAGAATTATGTCCCAAGAGCAGAATAGGTAGCCCCTTTTGAGTGTTACTATTGGAGCCCTGGTGGCACAGTAGTTAAGAACTCAGCTTCTAACCAAAAGGTCAGCAGTTGGAGTTCACCAGCTGCTCCTTGGAAACTCTATAGGGTGGTTCTACTCTGTCTTATAGGGTTGCTATGAGGTAGAATTGACTTGAAGTCAATGGGTTTGGATTTTTTTGTTTTTTGGTTATCTACCAGTGCAGTGGTTCAGAGCTCAGCTGCTAGCCAAAAGGTCAGCAGTTCAAATCTACCAGCTGCTCCTTGGAAACCCTATGGGGCAGTTCTGCTCTGTCCTATAGGGTTGCTATGAGTCGGAATCGACTCGATAGCAACCAGCTAGGGTTTGGTGTTGGTTATCTACCAGTAACCAACAGTCTCTGTACTCTTTATGTTTCTAATTTTGACCAAATTGGTCTAAAGAACAATATCAAGAACAAAAAATTAAAAAAGCCTAAAGCCACAGGATAGTAAAGTTATGATATGTAACCCTTTTCTTATTCATTTCTCATCTGAGATAGTCTTGAAGTTTTGGAAAAACAAGCTGATGTTACTTTCTTCTCAGATTTCCATCTTGGATGTAGCCTCACAGGTAACTGCGTTCACTTGCTGATGCTCTGTTACCTACTCAGCAGCAAAACATACAAAGGAAAAGGAATATTGTAGGATATCTGTGAAGGGAGATTTTAACTTGTCTGGAATTTGAAAAAGAAAATGTTTTGGGCTCTCCGATCACCATATTTGCTGAAAGCCAGGGGCAGGGAAAGGAGGCATGGTATCTTCTTTGCACCAATATTCCTTGCCCACTGGTGTCTAGAGTAATGGTTCCTAATTCATTAGTTTATCATTGAGCAGTGGCCATTCACCTCTCCAAATCCCCACCCTCTGTATTCTAAGCCTTGCAAATTGTCATTTGAACTTTTGGCTCGCTGCGAGTAGGGGGGTACGGAAAATAGCACACTATGATAACCTGCTCATATCTGGCTATAATCACTCAGTCCGTCAACTTCACCATCAGCAAGCTGTCACTAAATCCTGCTGATCCTACTGCACTGGGGAAAGTTAAAAACAGAAAACAAAACAAAACAAAAAAACTCAGTCCAAAAAACTGGAGTCAATTTATGATGCCATCAGGAAATGTGAATGTCTTTCAAGAATGGGTTCTCAGCAGTCCCACAGGTGATTATATAGTTAACAGCTCAAGGTTCTGATTCAGGGGGATATCAGATGGTATTGCTGTTGTTAGGTGCGATCAAGTCAGTTCTGACTCATAGCAACCCTATGTGCAACAGATGTTAGACATAGATAAAACCTGTTTCTAAGTTTTGCTTTGAGTAGGCACGCATTTTCAGTTTGTACTGCAAGTAGGATGTAAGTCTGTCTGCCAAAACATGTTCAAGGTGACCCTTTCACCACAACTTACCAGAGAACAGTGGTTCCCCTGGAAAGAACACTGTAGTTAGTCAGGTGTATTGGTAAATAGTTAACAATTGGCTCTCTGGGGGGAAAAATCCTAGTTTTTAGCTTTTGCCAATTTTTATGGTGTTAATACTCCTGCCCTGGCCAATTTTAAGCTACCACCATGGTGCTGCTGAACTTAGCTTTGGAAAGAGATGCACCTAATTGGCTCTGGCAAGCAGTGCAAGCCAACTCCAGCATACCACTGGTAGTAGGTGAAACTCAAAAGCAGAACCTTCAAGTTAGAGTAGCAGAGTGCTAATACAAGTCACTCTAGGTGTCAACAGAGGCACCAGCAACTTGCAGAGCATGTCGGAGGAAAGCTGAGCTCTATTTAGAGTTTAGCCAATAATTGCTCAAATAATCCAATTGATAAAAGCAACCCTTTGCACAAATGGGTAAACACAGGAGAAGAATTTTCTAAAGCAAGTAATGTATACCACAAAGAATGGAGAAGACTATGTGGGATAAAAACAGAGCAACATAGTGGAAAGGATTCAAACTAATTTGAACAAATTAATTTTCTTGAACACAGCGTTCCCCCCCCCCCCCTTTTTTTAGAGGAGTGGTTTGTTTTTAATTTTATTATCTTGAGGAAACAATATGATCAGAATCCACTATCTGTCCTTTAAAGTATGTAAACATACATATAGTAAACTATCTATCTTTTCCATTACAGATGGTGAGCTCCTTCATTCTCAGCAAATCATTTTTTTGTCTAGAAATAAAGAACCCATATGGGTATTGTTACGCAGGACTACTGGGACTGAATTGGCCCTGCTCGCCTATTAGAGTTAAGATTCCAAAGCAAAGCCAAAGCCACTACTCCCTCCTTGCATCCTTAATTGAAAATACCTTTTTCTTGTCAGGGTATGTCACACATAGTGCCTGAAATTTCCATCATCTCCATTATTAAAACTGAGAGGGGAAAGCGGTCGTCTTCCTCCCTTTACCGTTAGCGTGACTCCTTGGAAGTGATTGATACAGAGGTTTGAACACAGGAGCGGCGGGCAAGTGGGAGAAAAGAGACGGGTGCCTTCTTTGCTTCTTTGGTAGCTCAGGCATCCCAGCCAAAAGTCTTTGTTGTGCACTCTGCTACACAGACTGGCTTTGGTGATGGAAAACAAGGGTTTGCCTTCAGTTCCTTAGGGTACCCGTGGCTGCGTCTTTCCACTGGCCTCTTGCAGGTGACAATTTGCCATTTG
Organism: Loxodonta africana; assembly: GCF_030014295.1. Lineage (NCBI taxonomy): Eukaryota > Metazoa > Chordata > Mammalia > Proboscidea > Elephantidae > Loxodonta > Loxodonta africana. The sequence continues at coordinate 103,607,521 of NC_087347.1, read as the reverse complement.
GAATACGCTTTCTCTATATATTCATCCAAATTAATTTTAAATAAAAAGGCTGAAATCAATAGAGTGCAGTTTCATTGACAGTAAAAATTTGTTCTAATTACTGCTCCCACCAGCTGTCAGTTTGTTGTCTTGTGGTGGCTTATGTGTTGTCATGATGCCGAAGGCTACACCATCAGCAGGCTCACCCATGTTGGACGGTGCTTCCAGACTAAGATAGACTAGGAAGAAAAGCCTGGCGATCTACTTCTTAAAATTAGTGAAAATCGTATGGATCATAATGATAGACTCAAGCTTACTAATGATCATGAAGATGGCTTAAGACTGGACAGTGTTTGATCAAAACAATAACCTAGTGACATGCAGAAGAATTATTCTATTAATCCTATTCATAGATTAGAAAACTAAATCTCAGAAAGATTAGTTGTGGTTGGTAAGTGAAAGAATAAGAACTTGAACCCATATCTTTTGATTCTACATCACTGTAATCCATGTCCTTTCTAAAATATACTATATGAAGGAGAATATGGCATCAGGATTGGAGGAAGACTCATTAACAACCTGGGATATGCACATGACAAGTCCTTGCTTGCTGAAAGTGAAGACGACTTGAAGCACTTGCTGATGAAGATCAAAGACTTCAGCCTTCAATATGGATTCCACCTCAACATACAGAAAACAAAAATTCCTCACAGCTGCACCAATAAGCAACACCATGATAAACAGAGGAAATATATTGAAGTTGTGAAGGATTTTGTTTTACTTGTATCCACAATCAATACCCATGGTAGCAGCAGAGAAGAAATCAGAGGGTGCATTGCTTTGGGCACATCTACTGCAAAAAAAATTCTTTAAAGTGTTGGGAAGCAAAGATGTCACTTTACGGACTAAGTTGCTCCTGGCCCAAGCCATGGTATTTTCAATCACCTCATATGCATGCATAAGCTGGACAATGAATAAGGAAGACTGAAGCCTTTGAATTATTTTGTTGACAAAGAATATTGAATATATAACAGACTGCCAGAAGAATAAACAAATCAGTCATGGAAAAAGTATATCCAGAATGCTCATTAAAAGCAAGGATGGCAAGACTTTGCCTCACATACTTTGGACATGTTTTCAGGAGGAATCAGTCCCCGGGAAAGGACATCATGCTTGATAAAGTAGAGAGTCAGTGAAAAAGAGGAAGACCCTCAATGAAATGGATCTACATAGTGGCTGCAACAATGGACTCAAGCATAACAATGATTGTGACGGTGGCCCAGGACCACGTAGTGTTTTGTTCTGTGGTACTTGGGGTTGCTATGGGTTGGAATCAACTCAATGACTCATAATAACAACAACAACATACTCAATTTGAAAGATATCTCAATTTTTTTTTTCAGTATTTCAACTGGAGGCATGCCAGAGTCACCTGACCTCATCTAACTTCACAAAGTGGAAGGAAAATCAAGATCTAATCACCAATGCTGATTCCTGTGAGGTGGAGGTCAGACATGCCTTCTCTCTCTTGCCATCTTTACCAATTCTGATACCAACCATCCCTCCCATGGCACCCTCTACTTCTCTGCTGTGTTCGATAATTCATTGCAATGGCTACACAGAACTCACAGACAATACTCACTACTATGGGGTTTAGTAGAGAAGTGTTGTTTGTTCTTGTTAGGTGCCGTCAAGTTGGTTCCGACTCATAGTGACCCTATGCACAACAGAACGAAACACTGCCCGGTCCTGTGCCATCCTCACAATCGTTGTTATGCTTGAGCTCATTGTTGCAGCCACTGTGTCAATCCACCTCGTTGAGGGTCTTCCTCTTTTTCGCTGACCCTGTACTCTGCCAAACACGATGTCCTTCTCCAGGGACTGATCCCTCCTGACTACATGTCCAAAATATGTAAGATGCAGTCTCGCCATCCATGCTTCTTAGGAGCATTCTGGTTATACTTCTTCCAAGATAGATTTGTACATTTTTTTTGGCAGTCAGTGGTATATTCAATATTCTTTGCCAACACCACAATTCAAAGGTGCCCATTCTTCTTCAGTCTTCCTTATTCATTGTCATGCTTCACATGCATATGATGCTTGGGTTAGTCTTCAAGGTGACATCTTTGCTTTTCAACACTTAATGAGGTCCTTTGCAGCAGATTTACCCAGTGCAATGCATCGTTTGATTTCTTGGCTGCTGCTTCCACGGCTGTTGATTGCGGATCTAAGTAAAATGAAATCCTTGACAACTTCAATCTCTCCTCCATTTATTACAATGTTGCTTATTGGTCCAGTTGTGAGGATTTTTGTTTTCTTTATGTTGAGGTGCAATTCATACTGAAGGCTGTGGTCTCTGATCTTCATTAGTAAGTGCTTCAAGTCCTCTTCACTTTCAGCAAACAAGGTTGTGTCATCTGAATAATGCAGGTTGTTAATGAGTCTTCCTCCAATCATGATGCCTCATTCTTCATATAGTCCAGCTTCTTGGATTATTATCTCAGCATACAGATTGAATGGGTATGGTGAAAAGACACAACCCTGATACACACCTTCGCTGCCTTTAAACCAATCAGTATCCCCTTGTTCTGTCCCAACGACTGCCTCTTGATCTATGTAAAGGTTCCCCCATGAGCACAATTAAGTGCTCTGGAATTCCCATTCTCCAATCCCCTTTGTGGGCCACAATTACCTTATTTGTACAGTCCCACCCAATCACTTGGGTGGGAGTTACAAGACCATGGCAAGAAAGGCCACAGAAAAGTGATCTATCACACTGCAAGGCCCTTTAAAATTTTATTCCTCTCTGTGTTTATAGTCCTTCAAAATTTTTATATATATCTTTATGTTTGAAAGAAAATAGAGACCATTCATTTCTTGAAAATGTCTGTTTAAGGTTTGACATGGCTGATACTTTATTATTTAAGCAAATATTCTTCTTAAGATTTTAGAATCGTTCAGAGCATGTTTTTATTTAATTAAAAAATTATACCTGCTTCATAGTTAGAAGCAGTCCTCCCAATTTCAAGGTTATAAAAGAATATACCCACAACACATTTGTGGTGTTTTAGCCCCTTCTTTCTTTCTTTCCTCCCTACCTCCCTCCCTTTTCCTTCCTCCCTTCTTCTTTCCCTCCCTCCCTTCCACTCTTAATTTCAAGAATATTGATCCATTTTGAATTTGTCTGGTGCTTGGAATGAATGAAGTATGGGTCTAACGTCTCGTTTTAGATGGATAACCAGAGGTCCCAGCAGCATTTATAGCATAGTTCACCTTTTCACCACTAATTTGAGATGCCATCTTTATCATAAACTAAATTTCCAAATGTATTTAGGTCTAATTTTGGATTCCTTATAATATTTTATTACTCTGTTAATATTCGTGTAATACTGACACACTTTTAATTACTGAAGATTTAGATTTTTAATATATTATAGAGTTAATCTACCTTTATTGCTCTTCATTGAGGTTTTTCTGAATATTCTTGTGTATTTATTTTTCCATTTGAGCTTGACAACCATTTTTCTATTTCTTAAAACAAAATAAGAAAAAAAAAAAAAAAACAAAAAGCCTTGCTGTTATTTTGGAGAGGATTATTTACAAAATGCCTGAGTTAACTTAAGGCGAATTGGTATCTTTATGATGTTGGGTCTTCTAGCCCAAGGAAATAGCATGTCTTTGCATTTGTTCCTTTCTTTTATGTTCTTTAGTAGTATTTACAAGATTTTTTCTTAGGGGTTTGCTCTTTCTTGGGCTATACTTAGGTATGTTTTAACTTCTGATTTCATTCTCCCTTTTAACCTGTTACTCAATGCCTTCCGTACACTGTTAATTAATCATAGAGATGATTTTGGGCATTCTTGTTTTGTTCCTACATCTCATATATTCTAAATAGGTATGATGCTAAATTTGGGGAAGACGTAAACGCATTTTATATGTTGAGCTATTCATGAATTTTTATTTTATTGATATTTTAGAAGCCAAGAACAGATTAATAAATTTGGCACACAAAAATAAAACTCTTGTTAATAACCAAAAACTGTATAGAAAGTTAAAAGATAAAGACAATTCCGAGATACAACTCACATTCTAGAAGAAGGGTTAATCTCATAAAGATCCTCTAGAAATCAATGATTAAAAAAGGCCAAGAACTCAAAAGAATTATGAACAAAGGTTGGGAAGAAAAAACACACATTTGGCTCTTAAATATAAATATTCTTAATAAAGCTCATAATAAGAAACATTAATTAAACTGTATCAAGATATCTTTTTTTTTTCACCTACAGATTGGCAGAAGTCTAAATGTTTGTTAAAAGTCCCTATTGTTGAGGAAAAGTGGAAATTTGATGGCACTATTGAAGGTTCTTTGGCTGTATCTATTAAAATCACAAATGGAAACACCTCTTGACCCACCAATTTCACCTCTGGTAATTTATCCTACAGATATACTTGCATATGTGCAAAATGATGTCTATACAGGTTATTCACTGCCACATTGTTTGTAATAGTAAAAGACTGGGAACAAGTTGGGTGTCTATATAAATTATGTTGGATAATTGGTTTGTGCATCTATGCAATGAAATACTACGCAACTCTAAAAATAAATTAAAAAATCTCTCCACACACTTGGTGAGAAAAAAGATTTAAGAACAATGTGCGTCATGTGTTCTACTTTGTTTAAAAAGGGGCAAAATAAAAGGACATATTTACATGTGCTCTTATTTAGTGTTACAAAATTCTGAAGAGATAACAAGAAATTAATTCTGATGGTTATCGTCATGTGTCGTGGTATGGAACAAAACAGAAAAGTAACTGAACGGGGAATGAAAGTTTCACTACATACTTTTGACATTTTAAGTCATGTGAATATACTATTTATTTGAAATTATATTTAAAAAGACAAATTTATTTTGCTAAATTTGTTTCTGAGAATAAACGTTTACTAAAAGTTTATTCTCTTATTTGGGTGGATATTAGGGTCTTTTGACTACATCAAAACTGAGAAAGAGAAAAGGAAATAACCTGGTCATTATTACCAAAATTCCCCAAAAGAGGATGAACGAGGGAAGTCTTATAAGATGTATAGAAAATCATTCAAGTTAGAATTTGGGATGTTCTATTTTTTTTTTAAATTTTTATTGTGCTTTTTTTTTTATAAGTGAAAGTTTACAAATCAAGTCAGTCTCTCACACAAAATCTTATATAAACCTTGCTACATACCCCCAATTGCTCTCCCCCTAATGAGACAGCCCGGTCCCTCCCTCCACTCTCTCTTTTTGTTTCCATTTTGCCAGCTTCTAACCTACTTTACCCTCTCATCTCCCCTCCAGGGAGGAGATGCCAACATAGTCTCAAGTACCACCTGATTGATCAAGAAGCTCGCTCCACACCTGCATCCTTCTCCAACGCATTGTCCAGTCCAATCCCTGACTGAAGAGTTGGCTTTAGGAATGGTTGCTGTCCTGGGCCAACAAAAGGTCTGGGGGCCATGACCACTGGGGTCCTTCTAGTCTCAGTCAGGCCATTAAGTCTAGTCTTTTTACGAGAATTTGGGGTCTGCATCCCACTGCTCTCCTTGTCCCTCAGGAGTTCTCTGTTGTGTTCCCTGTCAGGGCAGTCATTGGTTGTAGCTGGGCACCATCTAGTTCTTCTGGTCTCAGGCTGATATAGTCTCTAGTTTATGTGGCCCTTTCTGTCTCTTGGGCTCAAGATTACCTTCCGTCCTCGGTGTTCTTCGTTCTCCTTTGCTCCAGGTGGGTTGAGACTAATTGCTGCATCTCAGGTGGCTGCTTGCTAGCATTTAAGGCTGCAGATGCCATTCTCCAAAGTGGGATGCAGAATATTTTCTTAATAGATTTTATGATGCCAATTGACCGAGATGTCCCCTGAAACCATCGTCTCCAGACCACCCCCCCCCCGCCCCGCTACGCTGGCCTTCGAAGCATTCAGTTTATTCAGGAAACTTCTTTGCTTTTGGTTTTTAGTCCAGTTGTGCTGACCTCACCTGTATTGTGTGTTGTCTTTCCCATCACCTAAAGTAGTTCTTATCTGATATCTAATTAGTGAATACCCCTCTCCCACCGTCTCTCCCTCCCCGCTCTCATAACCATCAAAGAATATTTTCTTCTCTGTTTAAACTATTTCTCGAGTTTTTATAATAGGGGTCTTATACAATATTTGTCCTTTTGCAACTGACTAATTTCACTCAGCATAATGCCTTCCAGATTCCTCAACGTTATGAAATGTTTCACAGATTCATCACTGTTCTTTATCGATGCATAGTATTCCATTGTATGAATATACCATAATTTATCCGTTCATCCTTTGATGGGCACCTTGGTTGCTTCCATCTTTTTGCTATTGTAAACAGTGCTGCAATGAACATGGGTGTGCATATATCTGTTGGTGTAAAGGCTCTTATTTCTCTAGGATATATTCCAAGGACTGGGATTGCAGGACCCTATGGTAGTTCTATTTCTAGCTTTTTAAGGAAGCGCCAAATCAATTCCAAAGTGGTTGTGCCATTTTACATTCCCACCAGCAGTGTATAAGTGTTCCAATCTCTCCACAGCCTCTCCAATATTTATTATTTTCTGTTTTTTGGATTAATGCCAACCTTGTTGGAGTGAGATGAAATCTCCTTGTAGTTTTGATCTGCATTTCTCTAATGGCTGATGATCGTGGACATTTCCTCATATATCTGTTAGCTACCTGAATGTCTTCTTTAGTGAAGTGTCTCTTCATATCTTTTGTCCATTTTTAATTGGGTTATTTGTCTTTTTGCAGTTGAGTTTTTGCAGTATCATGTAGATTTTAGAGATCAGGCACTGATCAGAAATGTCATAGCTAAAAACTTTTTCCCAGTCTGTAGGTAATCTTTTTACTCTTGTGGTGAAGTCTTTGGATGAGCGTACGTGTTTGATTTTTAGGAGCTCCCAGGTATCTAGTTTTTCTTCTGCATTCTTAATAATGTTTTGTATACTGTTTATGCCATGTATTAGGACTCCTAACGTTGTCCCTATTCTTTTCTTCCATGATCTTTATTGTTTTAGATATTATATTTAGGTCTTTGACCCATTTTGAGTTTGTTTTTGTGCATGGAGTGAGGTATGGGTCTTGTTTCATTTTTTTGCAGATGGATATCCATTTATGCCAGCACCATTTGTTAAAAAGACTGTCTTTTCCCCATGTAACTCTTTTGGGGCCTTTGTCAAATCTCAACTGCTCATATGTGGATGAATTTATGTCTGGATTCTCAGTTCTGTTCCATTGGTCTAGGTGTCTGTTGTTATACCAGTACCAGGCTGTTTTGACTACTGTGGTGGTATAATACGTTCTAAACTCAGGTAGAGTAAGGCCTCCTACTTTGTTCTTCTTTTTCAGTAATGCTTTGCTTATCCAGGGCCTCTTTTCCTTCAATATGAAGATAGTGATTTGTTTCTCCATCTCATTAAAGAATGTCGTTGGAATTTAGGAAGGAATTGCATAAAATCTATAGATTGCTTTTGGTAGAATAGACATTTTTATAATGTTAATCTTCCTGTCCATGAGCAAGGGATGTTCTTTCAACTTATGTAGGTTTCTTTTAGTTTCTTGCAGAAGTGCTTTGTAGTTTTCTTTGTATAAGTCTTTTACATCTCTGGTAAGATTTATTCCTAAGTATTTTACCTTCTTAGGGGCAGCTGTAAATGGTATTGATTTGGTGGTTTCCTCTTCGATGTTCTTTTTGTTGATGTAGAGGAATCCAAGTGATTTTTGTATGTTTATCTTGTATCCCTATACTCTGCTGAACTGTTCTATTAGTTTCAGTAGTTTTCTTGAGGATTCCTTAGGGTTCTCTGTGTATAAGATCATGTCATCTGCAAATAGAGATAATTTTACTTCTTCCTTGCCGATCTGGATGCCCTTTATTTCTTTATCTAGCCTAATTGCTCTAGCTAGGATCTCCAGCACAATGTTGAATAAGAGTGGTGATGAAGGGCATCCTTGTTTGGTTCCCGATCTCAAGGGGAATGCTTTCAGGCTCTCTCCGTTTGGGATGATGTGGCTATTGGCTTTGTATAAATACCCTTTATTATGTTGAGGAAGTTTCCTTCTATTCCTAATTGCTGAGAGTTTTTTATCATTGGTGAGTGTTGAACTCTGTCAAATGCCTTTCCTGCATCAATTGATAAAATCATGTGATTCTTGTCTTTTATTTTATTTATATGATAGATTACATTAATTGTATTCCTAATGTTGAATCATCCCTGCATGCCTGATGTGAATCCCACTTGGTCATGGTGAATTATTTTTTTGATATGTTGTTGAATTCTATTGGCTAGAATTTCATTGATGATTTTTGCATCTGTGTTCACGAGACATATAGGTCTGTAATTTTCTTTTCTTGTGGTGTCTTAACCTAGTTTTGGTATCAGGGATATGCTGGCTTCATAGAATGACTTTGGGAGTATTCCATGCTTTTCTATGCTCTGAAATACCTTTCGTACTAGTGGTGAGAACTCTTCTCTGAAAGTTTGGTAGAACTCTGCAGTAAAGCCGTCCAGGCCAGGGCTTTTTTTTGGTGTGAGTTTTAGATTACCTTTTCAATCTCTTATGTTATGTGTTTATTTAGTTCTACCTCTGTTTGTGTTAGTTTAGGTAGGTAGCGTGTTTTTAGGAATTTATCCATTTCTACTAGGTTTTCAAATTTGTTAGAGTAGAATTTTTCGTAGTAATCTGATATGATTCTTTTAATTTCGGTTGGGTCTGTTGTAACATCACCCATCTCATTTCTTATTTGGGTTATTTTCTTCCTCTCCTATTTTTCTTTTGTCAGTTTGGTCAATGGTTTATGAATGTTGTTGATTTTTTCAAAGAACCAGCTTTTGGTCTTGTTAATTCTCTTTTTTTTTTTAATAATTTTTATTGAGCTTTAATTGAACGTTTACAAATCAAGTCAGTCTGTCACATATAAGCCTATATATATCTTACTCCATACTCCCACTTACTCTCCCCCTAATGAGTCAGCCCTTCCAGTCTCTCCTTTTGTGGCAATTTTGCCAGTTTCTAACCCTCGCTACCCTCCTATCTCCCCTCCAGACAGGAGATGCCAACACAGTCTCAAGTGTCCACCTGATACAAGTAGCTCACTCTTCATCAGCATCTCTCTCCAACCCATTGTCCAGTCCCCTCCGTGTCTGATGAGTTGTCTTCCGGAATGGTTCCTATCCTGGGCCAACAGAAGGTTTGGGGACCATGACCGCCAGGATTCCTCTAGTCTCAGTCAGACCATTAAGTCTGGTCTTTTTATGAGAATTTGGGATCTGCATCCCACTGATCTCCTTCTCCCTCAGGGGTTCTCTATTGTGCTCCCTGTCAGGGTAGTCATCGGTTGTGGCCAGGCACCATCTAGTTCTTCTGGTCTCAGGATGATTTAAGTCTCTGGTTCATGTGGCCCTTTCTGTCTCTTGGGCTTATAGTTATTGTGTGACCTTGGTGTTCATCATTCTCCTTTGATCCAGGTGGGTTGAGACCAATTGATGCATCTTAGATGGCCGCTTGTTAGCATTTAAGACCCCAGACGCCACATTTCAAAGTGGGATGCAGAATGTTTTCATAATAGTATTATTTTGCCAATTAACTTAGAAGTCCCCTTAAGCCATAGTCCCCAAACCCCCGCCCTTGCTCCGCTGACCTTTGAAGCATTCAGTTTATCCAGGAAACTTCTTTGCTTTTGGTCCAATCCAGTTAAGCTGACCTTCTGTGTATTGAGTATTGTCCTTCTCTTCACCTAAAGTAGTTCTTCTCTACTAACTAATCAGTAAATAACCCTCTCCCACCCTCCCTCCCTCCCCCTCTCGTAACCACAAAAGTATGTGTTCTTCTCAGTTTATACTATTTCTCAAGATCTTATAATAGTGGTCTTATACAATATTTGTCCTTTTGCCTCTGGCTAATTTCACTCAGCATAATGCCTTCCAGGTTCCTCCATGTTATGAAATGTTTCACAGATTCGTCACTGTTCTTTATCGATGCTTAGTATTCCATTGTGTGAATATACCACAATTTATTTAACCATTCATCCGTTGATGGACACCTTGGTTGCTTCCAGCTTTTTGCTATTGTAAACAGAGCTGCAACAAACATGGGAGTGCATATATCTGTTCGTGTGAAGGCTCTTATTCTCTAGGGTATACTCTGAGGAGTGGGATTTCTGGGTTGTATGGTAGTTCTATTTCTAAGTTTTTAAGAAAACACCAGACAGATTTCCGAAGTGGTTAATCCTTTCAATTGTTTTTTCATTTTCTATTTCATTTAGTTCTGCTGTAATTTTTATGATTTGTTTTCTTCTGGTGCCTGAGGGTTTCCTTTGTTGCTCTCTTTCTATATGTTCAAGTTGTAGGGATATTTCTTTGATTTTGGCCCTGTTTTCTTTTTGTATGTGTGCATTTATTGATATAAATTGACCTCTGAGCACTGCTTTCACTGTCCCAAAGGTTCTGATGGGAAGTGTTTTCATTCTCATTGGATTCTATGAATTTCTTTATTTCATCCTTAATGTCTTCTATAACCCAGTCATTTTGGAGCAGGGTATTGTTTAATTTCCGAGTGTTTGATTTCTTTTCCCTGCTTTTTCTGTTATTGGTTTCCACTTTTACAGCCTTATGATCAGAGAAGATGCTTTGTAATATTTCAATGTTTTGGATTCTGCTAAGGCTTGCTTTATGCCCTAATATGTGGTCTATTCTAGAGAATGCTCCATGTGCACTAGAAAAGAAAGAATACTTGGTTGCTGTTGGGTGGAGTGTTCTGTATATGTCTATGAGGTCAAGTTGGTTTATTGTGGCATTTAGATTTTCCATGTCTTTATTCAGCTTCTTTCTGGATGTGCTGTCCTTCACAGAAAGTGGTGTGCTAAAGTCCCCTACTATTATTGTGGAGCCTTCTATCTTTCTTTTCAATGCTGATAGAGTTTGTTTTATGTATCTTCCAGCCCAGTCATTGGGTCCATAAATATTTTTAATATGGTTATATCTTCTTGGTATATTTTCTGTTTAATCATTATATAGTGTCTTTCCTTATCCTTTATGATGGATTTAACTTTAAAGTTTATTTTGTCAGAAATTAATATTGTCACTTCTCTTTTTTGATTGTCCTTTGCTTGATTTTTTTTTCCATCCTTTGAGTTTTAGTTTGAGTCTCTAAGTTGAAGGTGTGTCTCTTGTAGGCAGCATATAGACAGATTGTGTTTTTGAATCCATTCTACCACTCTCTGTTTCTTTATTGGTGCATTTAGCCAATTTACATTCAGGGTAATTATGGATAAGTATGAATTTAGTGCTACCATTTTGATGTCTTTTTTATGTGTTGTTGACAGTTTCTTTTTCCCACTTAATTTTATGTGGTGAGTAGATTGTCTTTATATATCATCCTCTCCTCATATTCATTGTTGTTAATTTTGTTTCTGCTGAGTCTCTATTTTTTCCTTGTATTTTATTTTGATGTGTAGGATAGTTTGTCTCCTTTGTGGTTACCTTATCATTTTTTTCCCTATTTAAATTTAAACCTAACTTTTATTTCTTTGTTTCACCTCGTCGTCCTCTCTGTATGGAAGATCTATGACGACATTCCTTAGTCCCTCTTTACTGTTTTAATGTTGACTTCTTTTATATGATAACATCACTGTTACCCTGTTTTCAGCATTTTTTTAAATCTTGATTTGTTTTTTTGATTTCTCTGTCTTGGTTGACTTCTGATTGCTCTGTCCCATGTTATAGTCTTGGGTTGGTACCTGATATTGTTGATTTTCTAACCAAAGAACTCCATTTAATATTTCTTGTAGTTTTGGTTTAGTTTCTATAAACTCCCTAAACTTCTGTTTATCTGGAAATGTCCTAATTCCAACTTCATTTTTAAGAGACAGTTTTGCAGGGTATATGATTCTTGGCTGGCAATTTTTTTCCTTCAAGTTTTTAAATGAGTCATCCCATTGCCTTCTTGTCTGCATGGTTTCTGCTGAGTAGTCCACGCTTATTCTTATTGGCTCCCCTTTGTAGGTGACTTTTTGTTTATCTCTAGCTGCTCTTAAAATTCTCTCTTTATCTTTGGCTTTGGTAAGTTTGATTATAATATGTCTTGGTGACTTTCTTTTGATATCTACATTATGTGGAGTTCAATGAGCATCTTGGATAGATATCATCTTTCATGATATCTGCCAACAAATCTTCAACAATTCTCTCTGTATTTTCTGTTATCCCTCCCTGGTCTGGTACTGCAGTCACTCGTAGGCTATTTCTATTGATAGAATCCCATATAATTCTTAAGATTTCTTTATTTTTTAATTCTTTTAACTGATTTTTCTTCAAATATATTAGTGCCAAGTGATTTATCTTCAAGTTCACCAATTCTGCCTTCCACTGGCTCAATTCTGCTCCTCTGACTTTCTGCTGGGTTGTCTACTTCTGTAATTTTCTTGTTAATCTGAATTTCTGATTGCTCTCTGTCTATGGATTTTTCTAGCTTATTAAATTTTTCATTATGTTCCTGAATAATCCTTTTAATTTCTTCTGTTGCTTTACCCTTGTGTTCCTTGGATTGTTCTGCATATTGCCTACTTTCCTTCCTGATGTCTTGAAAGGTTCTGTATATTAATCTTTTGTATTCTGCCTCTGGTAATTCCAGGAAGCCACTTTCAGCTAGAAGATCCCTTGATTCTTTGTTCTGAGAGCTTTTTGAGGCAATCGTGGTCTCTTTCTTTATGTGACTTGATATTGACTGTTGTCTCTGAGCCATCTATGAGTTATTGTATTTGTTATTTTATGTTTGCTTACTGTGTCATAGCTTCTTGCTTTGTTTTGTTTTGATATTCCCAGATGGGTTACTTGAGTGAGCTGGCTTGATTATTTTTACCTTTGGAGCTCTGATGTCCTGTCCCCAGATGGCTACAGCTGTTATCAAGTATATCAGTCTAGGATTCCATTCACTTTTCTTGTATGAATTCAGCTCAGGAGTCCAGGTAGCTGATCATCAAGTGTGTGGTACAGGCTCTGTCCTACAGCCTTAGAGGGGTGGGGTGATTGGTGTAGGTATCGGTATCTAGTTGCAGCAGGGGGTCACACTCTGAAGAAACATGGGGCTGAGAATCGTCCCCCACGTGTCTCTGAGGAAAGCGTGTCCTTGTTCCCTAGAGTGTACAGGTGTATGGGTTCTGCAGACGGACCATGGGCACCTGGTGTTTTTGGTTGTAAGAACTGGGAGGTACCAATTATCCTTGAATCCCTGTCTCGGGTAGCTGGGTGAGCTGAGTGGACCTACCAGTTCTTAGGCCTCTGATGTGGGTAGGTGAGGATCCTGGTTAATAAGCAAATCAAAGTCAAACATCAAACACCCACCTTTCTGCCATACAGCTGAAATGGTTGGAATCTGCCAACAAGGGCCTATTCTCCTGAAATAGGCCCACACGGGTCCCTGCAGAGGGGAAAGTCCACGGACTGTTTATGCCTGGACAGGAGTCGCTGCTGTCCTGAGCTCCCCCAGTTAGTGGAGCTGGCAAATTATCTTCTCCCCCAATTGCAAATTTTTTTCTTCTCCAAGGCCAGGTTTATGGCTCTAGGCACTCAACAGGGCCAACTCAGGCCCACGGAATTCAGCTTCTGAAGAAGGCTTGGGCGGGGGGGGGGGGGGTGGGGGTGGGGGCAGGGCATGGTAAAATATATGTAAGTACTTAGCTTTTGCTGAGAGCGCCGTTCTTCTTTGGTTCCAGAGGTGTTAGTAAGCTGTGTGGTTGGCTCCTTCTCCCTGAGGAATCTGTGGCCGAACTCTCATACCATCCCACCACTGCTGCTCCGGGAATGGTGCTTGAGGGGTCCCTGCGATTCAGGTGTGGTAACTTCTCTTTGCTCCTGAACTGTCTCTTCCTTCCCTGCCCCTCAGGTTGTTTTCTAAGCTTGTCTTTGATTCTCAGGGCTCATAGCTTGTTATAGATATACTCGTTTCAGTTGTTTTTTTGGGTCTTTGTTGTAAAGAGTGCTAGCTGCAAGCATCTGTCTATTCTGCCATCTTGGCTCCACCTCCTGGCATTTTCTATTTTTATGATTCTTTGAAAGAAATTCTGTTGAATTCGGAATGCATTCTTTTATTTTTTCTTGTAGATTCTAATTGAACATAAAAGAATGATTTTTTACATCTTGGGGTTATAATGAATCCATAAATGATACTCAAAATTGCTTTTTAAAAAAATAACTTCACCTGCTTAAAAGAACTCACAGATGATAGTCAAGATGCTTTAGATAGATGGATTTCTGGTTGTGGTCTCCAAACAAATGTCTTCCAGAGCAGAGGAAATTCTCACATGCTCCCTTTCACCTCTTTTATCACATTTCCTCCAAGAGTACCAGTTCATGAACCAAGGATGACTCCAAAGGTTTTGGGCCTGAGGGAGGACCTGGGTTCAACAGCAGTTCTGGGGCTTGTTCTGATGTGCTAATCCTGTGACCGCTTCTTGGCTTTTCCTTAGCCTTGGCGCCTACTCTTGGCATGGATCTTGGGCCTTGGCTTAGTTAACTCTGTGACTTCTGGTTCTGAACACTGGCTGTGACCCCAGAATAAATACTTGCAGCAACCTCATTAGAACTTCTGGTCTGTGGTTCTATCATGGTTTCCTGGCTCTAGGCTGCTTCTCTAATGCCAGCTCACAAACTTGAGACTTTGTCCAGAACTGTATGGGAAATTATTTTTGTAAACTGTGACTGACTATACAAATGTAAGAGATTAATAATGTTATTTTGATTCAACCTTCTGACAAAAGCACTAATAAAGAATGCAAGTGTATAGTGGTAAGAGGGGAAAAAAAGTCCAAAGCTTTTGATGATACAAATCAAGGATACATAAATGTCCAAAGTTTTTGAAGATACATATGAAGGTAAGAGACCCTTCTCTCCTGGCTCCGTATTTGAAAGATTTACTATCTATACAGTTTCCTTATTCTATTAAGAAAAAAAAAAACTTCAAAATTTGTTTATTGTACTTTCTTCTCTTCTGAGTTTCGGATCTATATAGCCAACTGTCCCCATGGTTGTTCTGTGTGGAGACCCCCCAGATAACTCAAATAGAATATGTCTAAAACTGAACACATTCTATTCTTTCTTCATCTCTTGACCCTGAAGCTGCTTCCCCTTGTATGGTCTCCAAGTTCAGGGAATGATCCTACAATCTACTAATTGTCTAAGTCAGAGACCTTGGGATCAGCCTTGGTTCTTCTGCTCTCATCCCTGACTAAGAATTCTTATGTTCATCTCTTTCATTTTCTTCTATCTGTCTTCTACTACAGACTTATTTCACCTCTTGAATGGATGATTGCAATAGTCTCCTGGCTGATCTCCCTGCTTCCAATCCTGCCCCCATTGCAGTACTGTATGGAAAAGAAAGTGAAATTTTGAAAATACACATCTGATTATGTTACTTTTTAGATGCTGTTTCTACCACTTGGAATACTCATTTTCTGTGTTCCAGCAGCTAATATTTCTTTAAATTTGAGCCTAAATATCAAAACATCCGGGGTTTTTTTTTTTTTCCTCAAGACCCAAACCCATTAGGAATAACTTAGATGCCTGTCTTCATAGTACTTCCTTTCTCATATTAAAGTGCTTATCATCCTGTATTATCATCACCCAATTACTTGTCTATTTTATAATAGTGTAAAGACTATTATAAGGCACCTAATGGTAAAAGCAACATATGTTTCATTAATTGTCGTATTTCTAGGGCTTCACATGAACCAGGAATGCAGTAGGTCTTTAATAATATTATGTGAAATAATTGAATGAATGAATAAATGAACTTTGAAAATGAAATGTAAAATAATTCAATTACTAAAACAAGAAAAACAAGAGCAGAGGAAATTCTTCAGAATGGCTAACTAAGTGAAAGAGAGACTCATAGCTAAATAAGAACAAGAATAAAGGACTCAAAGGGTAAAATGTGATAACAGATTAGCAAATATAAAGACAGAGATGAGTAGTTTGCTAATTCTTCTCTAGGTAAGGTAGAGAAAGAGGTACCGAGAGAAGGACATACTCTTTGCCGATGTTTCCCAGGACATCAGAAAAAAAAGATTAAAAAAGATGTAGAGAAAGTATTAACGTGCATATGCGCAAGCTCACACACATAGAAAGAGAGAGAGACCAACATAGTAATATAAGTAGGCTCTCATATAGAAAAGGGAAGTGCAGTGGGTGTCCTTGAAACATTTTATCACTATAACTCTTTGAAGCTATGAAGGGCATAAAGAGTTAACACTTTATTTCAGTTTTGCAATAATAGACATAAATGGGGTGTTGCCTTTTGGCACTTTCCCCATGGGTTAGAAAAATTAGATTGCACACAGGATTTTCCCCAACTCTAGGCTAGCTCTTTAATAGTGGAGACTTTACTGTCAAACAAATGCTAGTTTGTATTAAATTACTGGCACAACATTTTCAACATAAACTGTGCAACAGTGGCAAGAAGGTAAGGCTTCAAAATCCCAGTAATGCTGCCTTATTATGGTTCATCTTTATCTGGCTAAAACATAACCTCAGTAAGTGAACTGGATATTGCCTATTCTTTTGAAATATTATTATTGCATTACATATTTATTATTACATATAAAATTATTGGACATTATTTTCCTATTCAAAACTCTTGAGCAAAGAGGATTTGGGTCTTAGCCAATCTTAACTAGATCTCAAGCTGTGGAGTAGCCCCAGTAGTTATCGGAGTTTCAGAAACACAATAGTAGTATAAATATAGCTTTCCTAAACTTAACCTCACCTACTATTATCTTCTTTATTTCCGTTAATGAGGAAGATGCTAATTCTATTCTAAGAAATAATTGAAATAACTGTTTATATTTCCATCCACAATCTTCTCAGTAACTCCTTTATATAGATCTTGTCATGCGTCTGCATGTTAAGTCGTCATTATCAGTGTTACATTGTTTAATAAGATACCAATATTGAAATTGTTGCCTTTAAGAAGAATGGGAAAAAGAAGAAGCCATTACTGGAAAGTTTGTATTAAAATTGTTTTTCATTCTCTGATTTCCCCATTATATTCTCAGGCATGGTCTCAACCTGAGAAAAAAAATTTTTTTTTTTCCTTTGGCAGCTAATTCTTTATTGTGGGCTCTGCTGTGCACTAAGATATTTAGCAGTTTTCCTAGACTTTACCTGTTAGATAACAGTAGCATCTCCCAATTGTGACAATCAAAACTGTGTTCAGACATTGCCAAATGTCCCCTGGGAGGCAAAATTGACCCTGGTTGAGAATTGCTGCTCTAGGATTTATTTGTATCTTGTTTTCTGTTGTTTACCTAAATGTTATAAAGTCCAGGCTCTGGTAAAACCCCAAATATTTTTTTCAAGTGAATGAAGAAAAATCTCTTGTCTTCCCTACGTTTTAAATAACTGTCACAAAATGTTTCAGAGGACTCACTATGTATCAGCATTGTATTACATGCACAACTTGGTTTTTGCACTAAAAAGTTTTTAATCAAGTTGGAGAGAGAAGATTAATACTCACTCAAAGAACATGAAAGACTAATTGAAGGCAGAATACATTGGTGATGGACTGAAAGGCAGAGTGGTTCCAAAATGTATGGCACAAGCTATGGTGAAGTTATTGATCTTCTGATTTGATGTTCCTTGAATCTTCTATGACCTCTTTTGACATGTGGGCACTGGAAAAATGCTGGTTTATTAACTCGAATCTCTCTGCTATGATATATAATAACAAAGAGAACAGTAAGAAAATATTTTGTTTAAACGAACCAGATCACTTTTACATGTGATGGCCAAGCCATGCTGGGGAGGAGGTGCTGAGCCTGGTTATGTTAGTGATTGAGTGGTAACTGAAGAAGACAAATCTAACCAGACATGGGAAGTCCGCGGCAGACATGTGAGCCTGCAGAGTTTGAATGAGGGCACGTTAATGGAGATCAAACCATGTTTTTCCGCTAACATCAGACCTTAGCTATTTAATGATTATAAAACTTTCCTAACATTTACAAGTTTCTAAAAACATTTATTTCCCTTTATTCCACACAATTCTCACTGCCATCAAAAAGATTCATGCGAAGAGTTTTTGTGTTAGCTAAATAACGTCCAAAACAAAAAACAAAAAATCCTTTCTTTCGCTGTTAACCATTAAAACCCTGGTTGATTGGTTTTAATCAAATTGAAATCTCCTGAAATTTTATACTGGGATGACTAACGGATCTCTGAAGGATAGGATATGGTGAATTTCTACAATGTCTTTTTCATATAAGAGAAATTTCCAAATTAAATAATCTGACACATTTCAAAAAATCACACACATAAATTGCAAAGTGCTCTTTTCTAATAGCTATGGAATTTAATTAGTAAAAAAAGACTTCGGAGAATACTAAATTGATGGATGTTACTATGACTGTTCATAAATATTTTGGCATTCCCACCTCCGGGGCCCATAGAACTGTGTTTCCCCATCAACTTGAAACTAGGTGTAGTGACATGACATGCTTTAGCCAATGAAACATGTGCAGAGGTAACACATCACTACTCGTCAAAGATTTTAAGAGGCAGTACGTGATTTTCTTTCGCCAGTGTAACTGGTGATATTCCAGATAGAGATAGCACTGTTATCTTGAGTCTCAGGGTGAAGATAAAGATAAATCAGGAAAATGACCCCAGCTGATCTGCACAGACATGTAGCTGAAAGGAGAAATAAAACTTTGTTGTTTACAGCCGATGAAATTTTTGTGATTGTTACCACGGCATAACCCAGACTATCCTGCTTATACGAAGTCCAAATTCTTCATTTTATCAATGTCATGGATTGAATTGTGTCCCCCCAAAATATGTGTCAACTTGGCTAGGCCATGAAACACTGTATTGGGTGATTGTCTACCATTTTGTCATCTGACGTGATTTTCCTGTGGTTTGTAAATCCTACCTTTGTTATGCTAACAAGGCAGGACTCAATCTACAAGATTAGGTTGTGTTTTAAACCAATCTCTTTTGAGATATAAAAGAGAGAAGCAAGCAAAGACACATGGAGACCTCTTACCACCAAGAAAGAAGTACCAGGAGCATAGAGTGCCCATTGGACATGAGGTCTCTGCACTGAGAAGCTCCTTGACCAGGGGAAGGTTGATGACAAGAACTTTCCCCCAGAGCTGACAGAGAGAGAAAGCCCTTCCCTGGTGCCCTGACTTCAGACTTCTAGCCACCTAGACTGTGAGAGAATAAATTTCTCTTTGTTAAAGCCATCCACTTGTGGTATTTCTGTTATAGCAGCACTGGATAACTAAGACAACTAACAAAAAAATGGAGGCCCTGAGAAGTCTCAGCACTTGCCTGCAGCTACAAACGAGATCAAGACAGATTCAATTCCAGAGTCAGTTATCTGCTGCCCGGAGTAGTATATTCTGTCCACTACACCAATGTTTTCCTAATTTGGCATATGTACCAATGGCCTCCATGAGATGAATTTAGGTGTGATATGAATATTAACTTAAATGATAATGAATCACATAGAGAGAATGAATCTGTTTTTAATTCTCTTTCATTCCTTTCGATTAATGAAATGAAAAATTTCCATTTGGTGCTAATGTATCTTTAAGTGTGTTTTTACTTTTTAACACTTGCTAATACCTTTAAAAAAAGTTCTTTTTACTATTATTAATGAGAGAAAAGCACTCAGACTCTGAGTCTTCCTTGGGCACCAACATCTAAATGGAATATAATAAGATTGTTTTGTTTTCATTGTGGTTAATTTTACAGATACTTTCTTTATATAGGACTTGATCTTGGTTTAATACACGATACAAAGGCATTCGACTGTGTGGATCATAAGAAATTATAAATAACACCGCAAATTCCGGAACACTTAATTGTGCTTTTGTGGAACCTGTACATAGACCAAGAAACAGTCGTTCAAGTAGAACAACGGGATACTGCATGGTTTAAAATCAGGACAGGTATGCGTCAAGGTTGTATCCTTTTACCACACTTATTCAAACTGTATGCTGAGCAAATAATCCATGAAGCTGGCTTATATGAAGAAGAATGTGACATCAGGATTGGGGGAAGACTTATTAACAACCTTCGATATGCAGATGACAAAACATTGCTTGCTGACAGTAAAGAGGACTTGAAGTGCTTACTGATGAAGATCAAAGACCACAGCATTTAGCATGGATTACCTCTCAACGTAAAACAAAAGTCCTTACAATGGACCGAGAAGCAACATGATAACAAATGGAGAAAAGATTGAAGTTGCTAAGGATTTCATTTTTCCTGAATCCATTATCTGCATTCGTGAAAGCAACAGTTAGAAATCAAATGACGTATTGCAATGGGCAAATCTGTTACAAAAGACATCTTTAAAGTGTTAAAAAGCAAAAATGTCAATTTAAGGGCTAAAGTGCACCTGAGCCAAGCCACGATATTTTCAATTGCCTCATATGCATGTGAAAACTGGACAATGAAAAAGGAAGACAGAAGAATTGTTGTCTTTGAATTATGTTGATGGTGAAGAATTGAATACATATAGCACTGACTGACAGAAGAACAAATAAATCTGTCTTGGCGGAAGTACAGCCAGAATGCCCCTTAGAACTTAGGATGGCGAGACTTCATCTCATGTACTTTGGACATGTTGTCAAGCGGAATCAGTCCCTGGAGAAGGACATCGAGTGTGGTAAAGTGGAGGGTCAGTGAAAAAGACAAAGACCCTCAATAACATGGATTGACACAGTGGCTGCAACTATCAGCTCAAACACAGCAATGATTGTGAGGATGGCACAGGATTGGCACTGTTTCGTTCTGTTGTACAAGTGTCACTGTGAGTCGGGACCAACTCAACAGCACCTAACAACAACAACAACAGTCATATAAAGTTCACTTTTAAATACATTCATTTGCAGATAAAAAGTTAATAAAGTATTAAGTGAACAAGAAGACAAGTTTTGGATAGATAACGGCAAAAATTCTACAAATACTGCACGAATGTCTGCGCTTTTGAGGTAAACATGAGAAAGGGAGGTGATAATGACTGAAGTATGTTCATAGGTACAATTTACTTTGTCTCAATTAGATAACATCTTTATCTTTGTTTCCTCAGTTGGGATGAGGAACAGATAAATGCTTTCTATTTAGATGAGCAAATATATTTTCAATGAAAATGTAACAAACAGTGGAAAGCAAGAAGGAAAAGATCATTTTCTTTTTTCAAATAGCAATGGACGAAGGCATAATGAATTAAAATAGGTAATACAGGAGGGAAAAAAAAGGATTTGAAACAATATCCTGCATATGATTTTGAACAGTGAATCATATATTGGAGGTATTCAGCAAGTGGTTAATTCTTAAGTAATTCGCATCCAGCCAGGTGTCACTAAATAGCCAGAATAACCAAAAATATGGAGCTACATGTCAAGATCTATACATCTACCTAACTTATAGCAAACATAACTAACTTACAGGTAAAAATATTGAACTACCTTGACCAGCTTTCCAAAGATCCTCAAAATTAAGTTTTAATAAATTTCAATATTATATAGAATCATGCGAATTTAACATCACCAATTTCTGTTTAGATGGGTAGCTGTTGTATAGTTTATTAGATGCCTATCTGTGCATATAAATTTTCAGGTCTCAAGGGCCAAACTCCATTTAAAACCACAATGGCCTTATAATGTCACTGTTTTATACTGTCATTTCTACACTTTACCCCCTGCTACTTTCGGAGTCAAAGGCTACATACCTAGAGCTGTATATTACAATGGTTCCTCTAGCATTTTCACCAAACAGTATTTCTTAAATCCTATTATACTAAACATGGTTGGAGAAGAGGCTTCCGGGTACTGTATATCTATTGCTCTTAAGAAGCATAAAATCCAGATAAAACAGATTTTATTTAGGGCTTAAGAGTCAAATGCAAACTGTGCTAGAAGAATCCTGTACTGATTTGGGCTAAGATGTGTATAGTAGTTTCTTGTTCATTCTACTAGAAGATGATACAGTCAGTTTCCATAACGCTTCTTTTGAACACACAAATTTATTCTGGTGTGATTGAGGTATCAGGGAACAATTTGAATAAAACAGATTTTGTGCTTGTTTATGCATGATTTTGTTTGTGAGAAAAGCAAGGTGAACACAGAGAAATGCAGGCAGTAGGAATACACAAATGTAGGAATACACAAATACACACAGGCACACACCTCAGACATCTATCTTGTTCACAGCACATGTTAAGAGCCACACCCATATACACCAGGTATTACAACTTTGATTCTAATTCCAGGTAGTCTTCTTCCCACCCCTTCACAAAAACTCATGAACTGCAACCTTTGAGACCCACTTCTAGAAGCAAGCTACTGGTCTTTTTCAAGGTAAAACTGAAAAAAACAAAAACAAAAAACCAAACCCATTGCCGTCAAGTCCATTCTGACTCATAGCGACTCTTATAAGACAGAGGACAACTGCCCCCAGAGTTTCCAAGGAGCTCCTGGTAGATTCAACCTGCTGAACTCTTGGTTAGCAGCCATAGCACTTAACCACTATACCACCAGGTTTCCTTTTCAAGGTAAAGTAGTATTTATTGTAGTATGTATGTATTTCTTAACCGTTACCTTGGAAACCCTGGTGGCATAGTGGCTAAGAGCTACCTCTGCTAACCAAAAGGTTGGCAGTTCAAATCTGCCAGGCGCTCCTTGGAAACTCTATGGGGCAGTTCTACTCTATCCTGTAGGGTCGCTATGAGTCGGAATTGACTTGACGGCACTGGGTTTGGTTTTTGGTTTTAACCATTACCGTATTTTTATGCAAATAATGTGTGTGTTCTATGTTTTCTTTGCCAACCACGTCCTCCCCTTGTGAGATATTTTCAGAAAGGCTAATATGCTAATCTGATAATTTTTACAAAAATACTTCAAGGGGGAGGGGGGAAGGATGGCTCAGTAAGCAAAGAAACAAAAAGTGTGGCCGATTATTTGCATAAAAATACAATAATCATGTGTAAAACTACACTCCTATTTTTACTAGGTTCCTATCTTTTTTTTTATGTGACACTGACAAAGTTTTTAGTGTTGTACCCCAACACTCTTTTCCCCATAAGCCCTGTTGTTTTATTGTACGATTTTGCATCTATCCCATGATAGCGGGACTGTGCATATTTATGCTTATTTTGGTATAATATAAAGGTAGTAATGCTGATGATGTTAAATCTCCGACACTGGGAGATTTGTGAAAGATTAAAACTACATAACTGTCCTGTATTTCCATCTAGTGCAGAAATATTTAAAATTTTTGGAACAATGCACTCACTTCTTATAGAAATAATTCAGACATGTCTGTAATTATGACAATATCTTTTGCAAGGTGCCAGTGTTTCCCAAACATACAGGCATCTTCCCCATTTCTTCTGGGAAGGATAAGGTCTTCTTGGATAATCAGTATGTTCTTGGTTAACTGGGCTGATTATTACCCATTTGCATATTTCCCTTTCTGTTCTTAGGAGAACAGGGAATGATATTCAAATTCGCAATTCATTTATTCATGCATTAACCCAATATTTATTGAGTAATTACTGTGTATCATGCACTGTTCTAGACATGCTGGACATTGGGGCAAGACAGACCAAATCCTTCCCCTTGTTGAGCTTATATTTGGCATTAATATTATGTGAGCCCATGGGTATTAAAAGAGAATGGTAGAATTCTTCTGTCTTTGGTTTTGGAGTTAGTTTTTGGGTGGCAATTCTCCTGAAGGTGGCAATCCTTCTGAATAAAATCTTAGTTTCAATTGGACCTTGACAAATTAGATTTAGGTAGTCATTTTTTCTAGAAGGGAATGCCAAAATAGATATTTTGAAGAAAATGTTCTCAAAAAGAATTGCTTGCTAATGGAACGATCAACAATCCTGACCAGGCCAGGTTATAGATGTGTGGCCTGGTGCTCGGTACTGGGGTCTTGTGGTAGAAGACTGCAGGAAAGACATGTTTGGCTTCCAGTGGTTTCCAAATTGAATTAACCAAGCAAATATTTCAACTATTCACCGCCAGTTGGAAACGTTAGCTATTAACATTAAACCATTAAAATTTTTGACGATGTTTTGGTTCCCAATATAAATTTAGTAGAACTCATTTGATCCCAGAAGAAGAGGCTTAACTTCTTTCTTTTCTTCTAAATATAAACTTGCTTTCTTA
Organism: Loxodonta africana; assembly: GCF_030014295.1. Classification (NCBI taxonomy): domain Eukaryota; kingdom Metazoa; phylum Chordata; class Mammalia; order Proboscidea; family Elephantidae; genus Loxodonta; species Loxodonta africana. Next base: position 103,583,334 of record NC_087347.1, on the reverse strand, counting down.
GTAGTATTATCCAGGATCTTTCCCAGCCCTCCTCGCTCTCCTTTTCTCTTCTGCCTTCCTTTTGTTCTGCAGACAACTCCGTGCCTTGGGTGAGGTTCTGAACTACAATGGAAGAGGAGGGGCCTCTGTGGTCTGTTTTGAGCTCCACAAAATGTATCAGACAAGTTTTACTTTCTTAGAGTGCTATATAGTGATTTTTTTTTTAATGTGTCTAAGAAATGGAAACATTTTGTCTCATATAAAAAAGAAATATTTTTATACTGTGCTCCACTCACAGACCACATCAGAGGTATTCTAAGAATAGAATAGATCAAATATATTTTATGGAAATATAATGAGAAAAGGATGTGTTCCCAAAACTCACTCTGAACAAAGGAATGCAGCATAGTCAGGAATACTTTAACGCTCCTAACAATTTTCTCATGTGAAAGGCTGAGGAACAGCCCTGGTTTGAAGAAATCGCCCACTTCTCCCCAGGCTCCCTGAACTTGAAATCAGAACTAGGAAATCTATACATTGCAAAAACCGAAATGTATGGAAAAAGTGACTTAGGGCATTAACCAAAAAGGCATTTTTGAAAGAAGAAAACATCAATATGAAGCATTTTGTCATATTTCATTTCATTGATCACATTTTTTTTTTTTTTTTTATGTATTCCAGAGTACTGAAGCCTAAAAGTAACTGAATTTCTGTGGATTCATATTAGATTTGTCAGTCTGTGTTTGATGAAACTTACCAGGAAACAAAATATGTTACAATCATTTGCTTTTATCGTACTGTTCTATCATGTATACGATGAATAGTAATACTAACTATATTGAACATATATCTTTTCTCAGAAATGAAATACATCAAGGACTGAATATGTGTTCAAATAATAATATTCTTTTCATAATAATAACCTATAGGTATTCAGGAAACTAAACTTACTGGTTTTATTAAAGTCGCCTGACCAGAGGTATGTTTTCTTCTAATCCTATGATATAATGCATTTTAACAATGTTAGCTTGCATTTTTAACTTCTCTTTCTGTTACACTTGTGCATAAGTGTGATTTTCTTGCTTTTCAGTGTTCCAGTTGATGTATTCATATCAATTCTTCTGCTGCATTCAGTGTTGCCATCAAAAGTCTTCATTGTCTTGCTGAGTTTATTTTGCTTGAAAATTTTTCACTTCTGGGATATTCTAAATTGGACGATAATATCCAGTCCCATTTCAACTATACTTTGTGTTTTCTCAAAAAATATATGCAATCTCAATGGATTACTGTTTGTTTACTGTATATACTATCATAAGTCTGAAGGGACTATGGAGCCCCATGAAAGAAAAGTCATCATAATATTTATGCATTCAACACACATATTCATGTACATATATCTATTTTTTGAAAAACCCAAAATGCATATGCTATCATGGCCCCCAAGGTAGCAATAACATATGCAGAGAAAATTTATGCAGTTCCAGGCTGTGAACAGGATTTCTAAGAGCTACTTCCAGAAAACATTACTCACCTCCTCGTTCTTCAATCTGTCCACTTACCTCACTCCAAAGACCTCCTTCTCTTTCTAAATTGACTAGTGAGCTGGGTGAGTTAGTCTAATCATTTAGGCTTGCTGTCTGGTGACTTCTGAGGGGTAATGGAAATATTTTTAGGAAGGTGAGTGTGTGTGTGTGTTTGTGTGTTTTCCACAATAAAGAATTTGCAGGATGGATATGCTGTTTAAATATAGGAAATAGGTCTATTATAAAATCTCAGAATAGAGTATATTATAAACTAATATCATTTTAATGTTGAATACTTCTGTACTCTATACTTTATATGTTGTGCTTATATTTTATATGTATGATACTAGTATATTTGTAACATAATTTTTAAAATATATTTCATATTACTATGTATTATTAAAACATGCTAACTATACTTCAATTCTATTTTCTATTTTGGGACATTTTTCTTAAGTTCTGATGGACAGTGAGTAAATATCTGCCTTGGAATATGATAAAAAATAAAATAAAGTGGGGGGACCTCGTACCACCAAGAAAGTAGCACCAGGAGAAGAGCTCGTCCTTTGGACATGGAGTCCCTGTGCCTGAGAAGCTCCTGGGCCAGGGGAAGATTGAGGACAAGGAACAGAAAGAGAGAGAAAGCCTTCCCCTGGAGTCGACACCCTGAATTTGGACTTGTAAACTACTAGATTGAGAGAAAATAAATTTCTCTTTGTTAAAGCCAAATAAATAAATAAATGAAATGGTAAAAAGGATTTTTGAGGTCTTGAATTCTCATTCCACTTGTATTTCTTATCTTCGGCCTCCATTTGTCTGTGTGCAAAATGACCATGACATAAAGAATGTACATTCAAGGTCCATTTTACATAATTATGAATTAAAAATAATTTGTTCATGGTGAGATTCTCCATCCTATTGGTTGATAGATGTTAATTCTTAGTAATAGAGAAAATATTGCCACATTATAATTTCTACTTTTTGGTTCATTGAAACATGTATTTTTATCCAGTATCAATCTGTTTATTCATTATAACAAATGCCAGCACCCTTACAATAGCTTATGGTACAGGTTGAATAATGTCCCCCCAAAATATATGTTGGAATCCTAACCCATATACCTGTGGATGTAATTCCATTAGGGAATAGGATATTCTTTGTTATGTTAATGAGCTCATATCAGTGTAGGGTGTGTTCTAAACCTAATCACTTCTGAATGACAAAAAGAGACAATTAGACACAGGAAGGAGAGCAGATTTGGGGGAGGAGGAGTAGATGTCACATATGGATCACCAAGGAACTGGGGAACATCAGGCTACAAGCTGAAAGAGACATGAATCCTCCCCCAGAGCTGACAGAGAAAGAGCCTTCCCCTATAACTCGTGCCCTGGATTTGGACTTCTAGCCTCCTAAACTGTGAGAAAATTAATTTCAGCTCTTTAAAGAAATTGTGGTTTTCCTGTCACAGCAGCACTAGCAAACTAAAACACCCTACAAGGCCTTCCATGATCTGGCCTCCTGCTTCTTCTCAGACAGGCTCTCCTGGCCTCTTCCCCTGGCTCGCTCTGCTCCAGCCACACTAGCATCCTTGTTGGCTCCAGGACACTGAGGAATCTCTATCCTTCAGTAAGGCATTTACCTGAGAGTTTTCTCTCCTTGAAGTATTTTTCCACAGATGTCCATTTGATTGATCTCTCCAGTCCTTTCATTCATTGATCAACCTCACCTCTCAATAAGGCCATATATCATAACAGGATTAACACTGCAACATTTCACCTCATCCCCTTTCCACCCCAACAAGCTGCCTTTAATCATTTCCCTTTTTTTGATTTTTTGATAGTACTTATCATCTTCTAATATACTACATGACTTATTTATTATAGTTACTATTTGTCATTCCTTGTAGGGAATGTAAGCTACATGAGGCCATGATAATTGTGTACTTTGTTAGCTGATGCATACAAGTGTCTATATTTATGCCTGATACAATACATTCAACCACCCACATGTCTGTCAGTTTGTCATACTGTGGGGGCTTGTGTGTTGCTGTGATGCTAAAATACCAGCAGGGTCACCCATGGTAGACAGGTGTCAGCTGAGCTTCCAGACTAAGACAGACTAGGAAGAAGGACCCAGCAGTCTACTTCTGAACATAATTACCCAGTGAAAACATTACAAATACCAGCAGAACATTATCTGATGTAGTGCTGGAAGATGAGCCCCTCAGGTTGGAAGGCATTCAAAATGTGACTGGGGAAGAGCTGTCTCCTCAAAGTAGAGTTGACCTTAATGATATGGATAGAGTCAAGCTTTCAGGACCTTCATTTGCTAATGTGGCACAACTCACAATGAGAAGAAACAGCTGAAAACATCCGTTAATAATTAGAACTTGGAATGTATGAAGTACGAATCCAGGAAAATTGGAAATCATCAAAAATGAAATAGAATGCATAAACATTGATATCCTAGGCATTAGTGAGCTGAAATGGACTGGTATTGGTCATTTTGAATTGGACAATCATATGGTCTACTCTATGCCAGGAATGACAACTTGAAAAAGAATGGCGTTGCATTCATCATCAAAAAGAACATGTCAAAATTCTGTCCTGAAGTACAACGTTGTCAGTGGAAGGATATATTCATATGCCTACAAGGAAGACCAGTTAATACAATTATTATTCAAATTTACACACCAATCACTAAGGCCAAAGATGAAGAAATTGAAGATCTTTACCAACTTCAGTCTGAAACTGTTGAACATGCAATTAGGATGCACTGATAATTACTGCTGATTAGAATGCAAAATTTGGAAACAAAGAAAAAGGATCGGTAGTTGGAAAATACAGCCTTAGTGATAGAAACAATGCTGGAGATTGCATGATAGAATTTTGCAAGACCAACGACTTCTTTGTTGCAAATACCGTTTTTCACCAACATAAATGGCAAATAAACACATAGACCTTGCCAGACAGAATACACAGGAATCAAATCAGAGTAGACGGAGCCAAGATAGCAGAATAGAAAGACACTTCCGGCAAGCCGTCTTACAACAAAGACCCAAAAAACAAGTGAAACGAGTATATTTATGACAAGCTAGGAGCCCTGGACATCAAAAGCATGCTTAGAAAACAAACTGAGGGGCAGGGGGAGGAAGAGATGGTTCAGAAGCAGAGAGGAGTTACGGGACCTGAATGGTGGGGAGCCCTCAGGCACCATTCCCGGAATGACAGCAGTGGGCTGGTACTAGCATTCGGCCACAGTTTCCTCAGGGAGAAGCAGCCAGCCACACAGCCTATTCACACCTCCGGAACCAGAGAAGAATGGCACTCCCGGCAAAACCTAAGTACTTGCATATATTTTGCTGTGCCCCCCTCCCCCGCTCCCAAGCTGGTTACAGTGGATGACTTCCCTGGGCCTGAGATAGGCTCTGTTAAGCACCTAGAGCCATCCTCTCGGCCTTGGAGAAGGAATAAATTTGCAATTGGGGGGGAAACGATAATTTGCCAGCTCCACTAACCAGGGGAGCTCAGGACAGAAGCAGCTCCTATCCAAGTAAAAACAGTCTGTGGATGTTGAGTGCCTTTCCCCTCTGTGTGAACTTGTGTGGGCTTGTTTTAGGAGAATATAGGCCCTCGTTGGCAGACTCCAACCATTTCAGCTGTACGGCAGAAAGGTGGGTGTTTGATGTTTGACATTGCTTTGCCTATTAAACAGGGTCCTCACCTACCCACATCAGGGGCCTAAGGACTGGTAGCTCCACTCAAGTCACCCAGCCACACATGACAGGGTTCCAAGGATAACCGGTACCTCCCAGTTCTTACAGCCAAAAATATTGTGTGCCCATGGACCGTCTGCAGAACCCACCCACCTGTATACTCTAGGGAATGAGGACACGCTTTCCTCAGAGACATGTGGGGGACGATTCTCAGCCCCCTGCCTTGTTCAGAGTGTGATACCATGGTGCAACCAGATACCGGTACCTACACCAATCACCCCTGCCCCTCTGAGACTGTAGGACAGAGCCTGTACCACACACTTGATGATCAGCTACCTGGACACCTGAGCTGAATTCATACAAGAAAAGTGAATGGAATCCTAGACTGATATAGCTGGTAACAGCTCTAGCCATCCGGGGACAGGATGTCAGAGCTCCAAAGGTAAATATAATCAAGCTAGCTCACTCAAGCAACCCATCTGGGAATATCAAAACAAAACAAAGCAAAAAGCTATGACACAGTAAGCAAACACAAAATAAACTAATACAATACCTTATAGATGGCTTGGAGACAACAGTCAATATCAAGTCACATAAAGAAACAGACCATGATTGCCTCAACAAGCTCTTAAAACAAAGAATCAAGGGATCTTCTAGCTGAAAGTGGTTTTCTGGAATTACCAAAGGCAGAATACAAAAGATTAATATACAGAACCCTTTAAGACATCAGGAAGGAAAGTAGGCAATATGCAGAACAATACAAGGAACACACAGATAAAGCAATTGAAGAAATTAAAAAGATTATTAAGGAACATAATGAAAAATTTAATAAGCTGGAAAAATCCATAGACAGCAATCAGAAATTCAGAAGACTAACAATAAAATTACAGAAGTAGACAACCCAGTAGAAAGTCAGAGGAGCAGAATTGAGCCAGTGGAAGGCAGAATTGGTGAACTTGAAGATAAATCAATTGGCACTAATATATTTGAAGAAAAATCAGTTAAAAGAATTAAAAAAAATGAAGACTTAAGAATCACGTGGGACACTAGCAAGAGAAATAACCTATGAGTGATTGGAGTACCAGAACAGGGAGAGATAACAGAAAATACAGAGAGAATTGTTGAAGATTTGTTGGCAGAAAACTTCCCTGATATAATGAAAGATGAGAAGATATCTATCCAAGATGCTCATCGAACTCCACATAAGGTAGTTGTTAAAAGAAAGTCACCAAAACATATTATAATCAGACTTGCCAAAACCAAAGAAAAAGAGAGAATTTTAAGAGCAGTTGGAATAAACAAAAAGTCACCTACAAAGGATAGCCAATAAGAATAAGCATGGACTACTCGGCAGAAACCATGCAGGCAAGAAGGCAATGGTATGACTTACATAAAAAATTGAAGGAAAAAAAATTGCCAGCCAAGAATCATATATCCAGCAAAACTGTCTCTCAAATATTTCCAGATAAACAGAAGTGTAGGGAATTCATCAAAACCAAACCAAAGCTATGAGAAATATTAAAGGGAGTTCTTTGGTTAGAAAATCATTAATATCAGGTATCAAGTGAAGACTAGAAAACTGGGCAGAGCAGTCAGAAGTCAACACAGACAGGGAAATCACAAAAATAAATCGAGATAAAAAAATGCCCAAAACAGGGTAACAGCAATGTTATTATATAAAGGAAGACAACATTAAAACAATAAAGAGGGACTAAGAAATATAGTCATAGATCTTCCATATGGACAGGAAGATAAGGCTATACAAAGAAATAAAAGTTAGGTTTAAATTTAGAAAAATAGGAGTAAGTAATAAGGTAACCACAAAGGAGACAAACTATCCTACACATCAAAGTAAAATACAAGAAAAAAATAAAGACTCAGCAGAAACAAAATCAACAGCAATGAATATGAGGAAAGGACAATATATAAAGATAATCTATTCAGCACATAAAATTAAGTGGGAAAAAGAAACTGTCAACACACAAAAAAAGACATCAAAATGGTAGCACTAAATTTATACCTATTCATAATTACACTGAATGTAATTGGACTAAATGCACCAATAAAGAGACAGAGAGTGGCAGAATGGATTAAAAACCACAATCCATCTATATGCTGCCTACAACAGACACAACTTCGACTTAGAGACCCAACTAAAACTCAAAGGATGGAAAAAAATATAGCAAGCAAACAACAATCAAAAAAGAACAGGAGTGGCAATATTAATTTCTGACAAAATAGACTTTAAAGTTAGATCCATCAGAAAGGATAAGGAAGGACACTATATAATGATTAAAGAGATAACAGACCAAGAAGATATAACCATATTAAATATTTATGCACCCAATGACTGGGCTGCAAGATACATAAGACAAACTCTATAAGCATTGAAAAGTGAGATAGACAGCTCCACAATAATAGTAGGGGACTTCAACACACCACTTTCAGTGAAGGACAGGACATCCAGAAAGAAGCTCTATAAAGACATGGAAGATCTAAATGTCACAATCAACCAACTTGACCTCATAGACATACACAGAACACTCCACCCAACAGTAACCAAGTATACTGTCTTTTCTAGTGCACATGGAGCGTTCTCTAGAATAGACCACATATTAGGGCATAAAGTAAGCCTTAGCAGAATCCAAAACATTGAAATATTACAAAGCATCTTCTCTGACCATAAGGCCAGAAAAGTGGAAATCAATAACAGAAAAAGCAGGGAAAAGAAATCAAATCCTTGGAAACTGAATAATACCCTGTTCAAAAAAGGCTGGATTATAGAAGACATTAAGGATGGAATAAAGAAATTCATAGAATCCAATGAGAATGAAAATACTTCCTATCAGAACCTTTGGAACACAGTGAAAGCAGTGCTCAGAGGTCAATTTATATCAATAAATGCACACATACAGAAAGGGCCAAAATTAAAGAATTATCCCAACAACTTGATGAAACAGAAAAAGAACAACAAAAGAAACCCTCAGGCACCAGAAGGAATCAAATTGACTACACCTGTGGAAAAGGACAGTGGAAAAGCTCAATATCATCGGTTGGAACAAGGCTAGGTGCCAACTGTGGTTCAGACCATCAATTACTCGTATACACGTTCAAGTTGAAACTGAAGAAAATTAGAACAAGTCCACAACAGCCAAAGTACAGCTTTGAGTATATCTTACCTGGATTTAGAGACCATCTCGAGAATAGATTTGAAGTATTGAACACTGACGACCAGAGACCAGACAAGTTGTGGAAAGACATCAAGGACATCATGCGTGCAGAAATCAAGAAGTCATTAAAAAGACAGGAGAGAAAGAAAAGACTTAAATGGATGTCAGAAGAGACTCTGAAACTTGTTCTTGAATGTTGAGTAGCTAAAGCAAAAGGAAAAAAATGATGAAGTAAAAGAGCTGAACAGAGAGCTTCAAAGGGCAGCTTGAAAAGAAAAAGTAAAGTATTATGATGATGTGTACAAAGACCTGGAGATAGAAAACCAAAAGGGAAGAACATGCTTAGCATTTTTCAAACTGAAAGAACTTAAGAAAAAATTCAAGCCTTGAGTTGCAATACTGAAGGATTCCATGGGGAAAATGTTAAACAATGCAGGAAGCATCAAAAGAAGATGGAAGGGATACACAGAGTCACTATACCAAAAAGAATTGGTGAATGTTCAGCCATTTCAGTAGGTAATATATGATCAGGAACCCTTGATACTGAAGGAAGAAGTCCAAGCTGCACTGAAGGCATTGGCGAAAAACAAGGCTCTGGGAATTGACGGAATACTAATTGAGATGTTTCAACAATTGGATGCAGCATTGGAAGTGCTTGTTCGTCTACGCCAAGAAATTTGGAAGACAGCTACCTTGCCAACCGACTGGAGGAGATCCATATTTATGCCTACTCCCAAGAAAGGTGATCCAACAGAATATGAAAATTATCGAACAATATCATTAATATCACATGCAAGAAAAATTTTACTGAAGATCATTCAAAAGTGGTTGCAGCAGTATATTGACAGGCAACTGCCAGAAATTCAAGCCAAATTTTGAAGAGAATGTGGAACCAGGGAAATTATTGTTAATGTCAGATGGATCCTGGCTGAAAGTAGAGAATTCCAGAAAGATGTTTACCTGTGTTTTAATGACTATGCTAAGGCATTCAGTTGTGTGGACCATAACAAATTATGGATTACATTGTGGAGAATGAGAATTCTGGAACACTTAATAGTGCTCATGAGGAATCTGTGCATGGATCAAGAGGCAGGTGTTCAAACAGAACAAGGAGATACTGCAGGGTTTAAAGTCAGGAAAGGTGTGCGTCAGGGTTGTATCCTTTCACCGTACCTATTCAATCTGTATGCTGAACAAATAATCTGAGAAGCTGGACAGTATGAAGAAGAACAGGGCACCAGGATTGGAAGAAAACTCATTAACACCCTGCATTATGTAGATGACACAATCTTGCTTGCAGAAAATGAAGAGGACTTGAAGGAGTTACTGAAGAAGATCAAAGACAACAGCCTTCGGTATGGATTACACTTCAACATAAAGAAAATAAAAACCCTCACAACTGGACCAATAAGCAACATCATGATGAATGGAGAAAGAATTGAGGTTGTCAAGGATTTCATTTTAGTTGGATCCACAATCAATACCCATGAAAGCAGCAGTCAAGAAATCAAAGGACACATTGCATTGGGCAAACCTGTTGCAAAAGACCTCTTTAAAGTGTTGAAAAGCAAAGATGTCACCTTGAGGACCAAGGTGCACCTGACCCAAGCTGTGGCATTTTCAATTGCATTTGAAAACTGGACAATGAATAAGGACGACTGAAGAAGAACTGATGCCTTTGAATTGGGGTGTTGACAAAGAATATTGAATATACCATAGACTGACAAAAGAATGAACAAATCTGTCTTGGAAGAAGTTCAAGCAGGATGCTCCTTAGAAGGAAGGATGGAAAGACTATGTCTCATATACTTTTGACATGTTATCAGGAGGGATCAATCACTGGTGAAGGACATCATGCTTGGTAAAGTAGAGGAAAAGAGGAAGACCCTCAACGAGATGGACTGACACCGTGGCTGCAACAATGGGCACAAGCATAGCAACAATTTTGAGGATGGTACAGAACTGGACAGTGTTTTGTTGTGCTGTGCATGGGTCGCTATAAGTCAGAATCAACTCGATGGCACCTAACAATAAGGACAACAATGCATTCAATAGATATTCATGTAATGAATTCAATGAACAAATAGATGAATACAGGATAGTCCTTTTCAGTTATTGTAATGGCTTCCCAACCTGCTAATCCTAATTTCCCTTCTTTGGATATGCTCTGATATTTTGGCATTAGTATAAAAACCCTGTTTCTGGAAGAAACCACAGGTATCATGATACAGTCTGATCAATTAGGAGTATAAAGACAGAATCATCTCTATGATTCTGAGCACTCTACTCCTATTTATTCTGTCATGAGGCAGTCATGTCATGTTCTTGGCTCACATCAAAATTTTAATTAGCTAGGACATTGAACGCTGAGTCAGAATCAACTCAACGGCAATGGGTTTAGTCTTTTTTGGTAAGAACATTGAAATACATTTTCATGCATAAATTTCATGCTTCCTATTCCATACCTGTGTAGTTGGTTTTATGGATAGAAATGTTGGAATTTGCATTCATTCATTTTACATTATACTTTGTTATAATTGGCCTACTTGTTATAGCTTTTCGAGAACTTCACCCCACCATTCATTCATTAAAAATTTATTAAATATTTACCATACACTAGGCATCGATAGACAATGGTGGACAAGAAAACATGTATGTTACTAGTTCTACTGTAGCTTACTATCTTGTTAGTTGGCATCAAATTGATTCCAACTAATGAACACCCTTGTGTGCAGAGTAGAACTGCTCCATAGGGTTTCTAAGGCTTTGACCTTTTGGAAGCAGATCTCCAGGCCTGTCTTTCAAGGCACCTCTGGGTGGGTTTGGCTAGTAGTTGGGTGCTTAACCATGTCACCACCCAGGGACACCTACAATCTTGAGGGAGAGACAGACATTAAAATGTAACCACAATGCAAAACAGCAAATGTGATAGAACATTCTTATATTATGAGAACTGTAATAGGCAGTGGTTTGATCTCTCTCTCCAAGAAATACAATTTGGTTGAGATATGAAAGATGAGTTAACCGATAAAAAAGGTGAAGGAGAATGCTCCCATGCAGAGATTACAGAGTAGAGAAAGACCATGTGGCATAAAACAGCATGATGCATGTAAGGAGCTGAAGAAAGACCAATGTGTCTAGAGCTGAGGGTGCATAGGGGAATGGGATGAGGGTGGTAGGAACATGACTGTATAGGGCTTTGAAGGCTGGGTTGATGAGTCAGCTACCTTAGATTTTTATAGATGTCTGTCATTTAGGGGTCCTCAAAGGCAAAATTATTATGTCCACACTATCAGTGGATTCTAAGGTGGCACGGTTGTGTTTCAGCATCCTTATGAAACTTAGATATTCTAAACAAGATTTATTTCAGGAAAGACTCAGTCACGATCTTCAAGTATAAGCACCCAAGGGAATAAGACGATGGAGGCTGGGAAAAGTGTGGTAATAAACAGCTCTTCTTTATCACCTCTGAGGATAGCACAGTGTGGAGTAGTTTTGAAATGCAGCAGAAAGATGTGTAGAGCCTGGAAGCAGCACATGGGTTCTTCGCCATCTTGATTTATATTTGTAAGGTCAGAAAGAAGAGTTGTTACAAACCTTCCATTTAAAATTGGATGATCCCTTGCAAAGTCTTAGATTTTTTAAGACTTTCTCATCATTAATGTGAAGAGCAAGTATAAAGAATGTCAAACAAATGACAAATATTAGATATTAATTTAATATAACCTGAATGTACTTTTTTCAATATCCTAGAGTATGAATCTAGTAATAATCCCCTTATTGTAGTACCTCACTCCACTCTCCACGTATGCTTATTAGCAGCAAGTCAACTGTAGGGAGAGGTCTCCTCCTATCTCCTAAATTGTTCAAGAACCCCATGAGCTTGGCTGGTCTGAAAGTGGTGTGTTGAGGTGTCCTGCTTCCCAAAGCTTGTTGTGGAAAGAAGCAGAAACACTGAGGCTTCTCCCTGCCATATGGCAAGACTTCCCTTTGTCCAGGCCCCTTCATAGCTCACAGTGGTGCTGCATGCTGGGGTCCCACTCACATTCTCAGCCTTTATTTCTCAAGGCAAAATGCCATGCTGTGGAAGCTGGAACATGGAGGCCTTTTGGTCCTCTGTCCAAACTCTGTCAGAATGAATTCTTCCCATGACTCCTTTGTTGTTGTTTGTCCTTGTCAAGTTGGCTCCAACTCATGGTGACACATGTACAATGGAACAAAATGTTTCCTGTTCCTGTGCCATTTTCATAGCCCTTGCTGCACCTGAGTCCATTGTTGTGGCCACTGTGTATTTTGAGTGCCTTCCAACCTGGGGTCTCATCTTTTAGCACTATATGGGGCAGTGGTCTGTTGTGATCTGCAAGGTTTTCATTGGCTAATTTTTGGAAGTGTATCAACAGGCCTTTATTCCTAGTCTGTCTTAGTCTGGAAGCTTCACTGAAACCTGTCCACCGTGGGTGACCCTACTGGTATTTGAAATACCAGTGGCATAGTTTGCAGCATCATAGCAACTTATGAGCCACCACAGTATGACAAACTGACAGGTGTGTGGTAGCAAAATCCCTTAAGCCTTCTAATTGATCTAGAACCACCAATCTGAACTTTTAATATGTTCTTGGTAATGTCTGCCTTATGATTGCTGGCATCACTTTATGTCTATAATTTTTTGTCCCAACCACCTTGTTCTCCTCTATGAAATTTCTTTAGTTCTGTGTCTTTAGTAGTTGGGCTCAGGTTCTCCCACTCTGAAGATCCCTGAGCTCCTTCTACCATTCACTCCACTTCCTCACCAGGAATTATGTTTTTTTTTAAACAAGGAGCTGCAGTGCTGCAGTGGTTAAACATTCTGCTGCTAACCAAAAGGTCAGCAGTTCAAATCCACCAGCTACTCCTTGGAAACCCTATGGGGCAGTTCTACTCTGTTGTATAGTGTTGCTATGAGTCAAAATCAACTGGATGGCAGTGGGTTTGGTTTTGGTAAGCTACACAAAGAAAGCAAATGTTTCCTTATACCCTTCATGTATTGTCATATCAAGAAAAGCCTGTGAAGAGCTGAAAATCCACCGTATGGTGACACATTTATGACTGAACTAGAAACTGGAAGTGGGGATTCAGGTTTGGCTTGCTCATTTTACTAACTTAGAGAAAACAGCTGCCATCAGAAATCAAGATGCCTGACAGATTTTTATCTGTTTGTTACACCATATCCCTAGAACCTAGAACAGAGCCTGACCATATCAGGTGTGGAATTAGCTGATTCTAGTCAATCTCATTAGTTTATGACAGAATTGTGAGCACGAAGTACCTTGCCAAATACAATGTTACATGATTGGCTTAAAGTTAATATTTGAAGTTTTTTGGTACATATTTGGAATAGAAAATCAGTGGAGAACATATGATGATGATGGGAGAATGAGGCAAAAGATGTAAATTTATTATTCACAAGCAGATTACAATAAAGGATTCACTTTTATAAAATAATTATTTAACAATTTCAGATAAATAAGGGAAATAATTTTAATGATAATATGAAACAAAAACATGTTCTTAATTACTCATATTTATTGTGATTATATATGTGTGTGCTTTGTATATATGTCATATAAAAGTGTATTTTTAAAGGTAAGTTAGATTAAAATTGATAAAAATTCAAAATTTGATAAAATGGCAATCCAAAGGTGTATATATTATCTCACAGTTTGCCATAGATATACATATGGTTTTATTACACAATCCGACATATTGTGAACCTAATATAAACCACTAAGATTCTTCATTTAAAGGATTACATCCTCTAATATTACATTCTAGTACAGTCAGTTGAAAACAATATTTACTTATGGACTAAGGTGTAAAAGTTACAAAACTGTTTATTCACTTGTATCTTTAAACTAAATTTGAATTCCATAATGCAATTAAGGTTGATAATGACTGACTAAGAGGACATTAAAAATATTTGTCCTTAAATTCTAAATACGGCTGACATTCCTTTACCTCAGATCATTCTTTTTTTAACTCCTAAACTAATATATTAACTTTGACTTTTTGGTATGCGCTTTCATGGATATTTGGTCTTTAATTTAATTTTTATTTATATAATTTATATATCTTTGTCTAGAGAATAATTCTTGCTCTAATTCCCACTCAAAACTTCTGATTTCCCCTTTCTTAAATAACAACAACTTTAACTTCACTTCTGTGTAATTCCTAGGGATTTCCTAGTATCTAAATGATCCCCAAGGATAAACTGTAATGTTTCTTAGTAGGAGAACAAATACAATTATGGAGTTTGTCTTAGGAAATCCATAATGAAGAAACACAACAATTTACTGACTCACTATTTAGGACTACCTTAAAATGAAATTCTGAAAATATAATAGCCACTTAACCCCAGAACAGCAGAGGAAATTAAAAATTATATTAGACTATATCTGTATTTACTTGTGGGCATTTAAAAAAAAGAACTCTTACTCATGTAAGATAGTTATTGAAAGGATACCAGCACACCAAGAAAATAAGGTAGATATTTTTTAAAGACCCAATAGATATCTTTTAGAAATATTTATGAATACATTTCTGGATTACCTGGGGGGTGCAAACAGTTAATGCTCAATGACTAATGGAATGGTTGGCAGTTTGATGCCACCCAGAGGCACCTCAGAAGGAAGGCCTGGCAATCTGCTTCCAAAAGGTCACACCTTTGAAAACTCTGTAGAGTGCAGTTGTACTCTGCAACATAGGTGGTCACCATGAGTCAGAACCAACTCAAAGGCAAATGGTTTGGTTTGGGTTTGGGTATGTAAGGTATGTACAAAGTGATCAAGCAGTTTGTCTTATTCAGTGCTACTTGGCATAGTGGTTGATTTGATGTTCTCCTCTAGAGAATGGCATGGTCTAAATATAATCAAGCCCACCATTGTTGTTGTTAGGTGTCTTCGAGTCGGTTCCGACTCATAGCGACCCTATGCACAACAGAACGAAACACTGCCCGGTCCTGTGCCATCCTTAAAATCATTGTTATGCTTGAGCTCATTGTTGCAGCCACTGTGTCAATCCACCTCGTTGAGGATCTTCCTCTTTTCTGCTGACCCTGTACTCCGCCAAGCATGATGTCCTTCTCCAGGGACTGATCCCTCTTGACAACATGTCCAAAGTATGTAAGATGCACTCTCTCCATCCTTGCCTCTAAGGAGCATCTGTACTTCTTCTAAGACAGATTTGTTCGTTCTTTTGGCAGTCCATGGTATATTCAATATTCTTCGCCAACACCACAATTCAAAGGCGTCAACTCTTCTTCGGTCTTCCTTATTCATTGTCCAGCTTTCACATGCATATGATGTGATTGAAAATACCATGGCCTGGGTCAGAAGCACCTTTGTATTCAGGGTGACATCTCTGCTCTTCAACACTTTGAAGAGGTCCTTTGCAGCAGATTTGCCCAATGCAATGCATCTTTTGATTTCTTGACTGCTGCTTCCATGGCTGTTGATTGTGGATCCAAGTAAAATGAAATCCTTGACAACTTCAATCTTTTCTCCATAAATCATGATGTTGCTCATTGGTCCAGTTGTGAGGATTTTTGTTTTCTTTATGTTGAGGTGCAATCCATACTGAAGGCTGTGGTCTTTGATCTTCATTAGTAAGTGCTTCAAGTTCTCTTCACTTCCAGCAAGCAAGGTTGTGTCATCTGCATAACACAGGCTGCTAATGAGTCTTCCTCCAATCTTGATGCCCTGTTCTTCTTCATATAGTCCAACTTCTCCTATTATTTGCTCAGCTTACACATTAAGTAGGTATGGTGAAAGAATACAACCCTGCCGCACACCTTTCCTGACTTTAAACCAATAGGTATCCCCTTGTTCTGTCCGAACAACTGCCTCTTGATCTATGTAAAAGTTCCTCATGAGCGCAATTAAGTGTTCTGGCATTCCCATTCTTCGCAGTGTTATCCATAGTTTGTTATGACCCACACAGTCGAATGCCTTTGCATAATCAATAAAGCACAGGTAAACATCCTTCTGGTATTCTCTGCTTTCAGCCAGGATCCATCTGACATCAGCAATGATACCCCTGGTTCCACATCCTCCTGTGAAACTGGCCTGAATTTCTGGCAGTTCCCTGTCGATATACTGCTGCAGCCATTTTTGAATGATCTTCAGCAGAATTTTGCTTGTGTGTGATACTAATGATATTGTTCTATAATTTCCACATTTGGTTGGATCACCTTTCTTGGGAATAGGCATAAATATGGATCTCTTCCAGTCAGTTGGCCAGGAAGCTGTCTTCCATATTTCTTGGCATAGACGAGTGAGCACCTCCAGCGCTGCATCTGTTTGTTGAAACATCTCAATTCATATTCCATAAGTTCCTGGAGTCTTGTTTTTCACCAATGCCTTCAGAGCAGCTTGGACTTCTTCCTTCAGTACCATCGGTTCCTGATCATATGCCACCTCTTGAAATGGTTGAATATCAACTAATTCTTTTTGGTATAATGACTCTGTGTATTCCTTCCATCTTCTTTTGATGCTTCCTGCATCGTTTAATATTTTCCCCATGGAATCCTTCACTACGGCAACTCGAGGCTTGAATTTTTTCTTCAGTTCTTTCAGCTTGAGAAATGCCTAGTGTGTTCTTCTCTTTCAGTTTTCCATCTCCAGCTCTTTGCACAATGTCATTATAATACTTTATTTTGTCTTCTTGAGAGCCCCTTTGAAATCTTCTGTTCAGTTCTTTTACTTCATCAATTCTTCCTTTTTCTTTAGCTGCTTGATGCTCAAGAGCAAGATTCAGAATCTCCTCTGACATACATCTCGGTCTTTTCTTTCTTTCCTGTCTTTTCAGTGACCTCTTGCTTTCATCGTGGATGATGTCCTTGATGTCATTCCACAACTTCTCTGGTGTTCGGTCACTAGTGTTCAACGCGTCAAATCTATTGTTGAGCTGGCCTCTAAATTCAGGTGGGATATACTCAAGGTCATATTTTGATTCTCGTGGACTGGCTCTGATTTTCTTCAGTTTCAACTTGAACTTGCATATGAGCAATGGATGGTCTGTTCCACAGTTGGCCCCTGGCCTTGTTCTGACTGATGATATTGAGCTTTTCCATCGTCTCTTTCCACAGATGTAGTCAACTTGATTTCTGTGTGTTCCATCTGGTGAGGTCCATGTGTATAGCTGTGTTTTATGTTGGTGAAAGAAGGTATTTGCAATGAAGAAGTCACTGGTCTTGCAAAATTCTATCATTTGGTCTCTGGCATTGTTTCTATCACCAAGGCCATATTTTCCAACTACTGATCCTTCTTCTTTGTTTCCAACTTTCACATTCCAATCACCAGTAATTATCAATGCATCTTGATTGCATGTTCGAACAATTTCAGACTGTAGCAGCTGATAAAAATCTTCTATTTCTTCATCTTTGGCCCTAGTGGTTGGTGCATAAATTTGAATAATAATCATATTAACTGCTCTTCTTTGTAGGCGTATGGATACTATCCTATCACTGATGGTGTTGTACTTCAGGATAGATCTCGAAACTTTCTTTTTGATGATGAATGCAACACCATTCCTCTTCGAGTTGTCTATATGATCGTCCAGTTCAAAATGGCCAATACCAGTCCATTTCAGCTCACTAATGCCTAGGATATAGATGTTTATGTGTTCCATTTCATTTTTGATGATTTCCAATTTCCCTAGATTCACACTTCGTACATTCCAGGTTCCGATTATTAATGGATATTTGTACCTGTTTCTTCTCATTTTGAGTCGTGCCACATCAGCAAATGAAGGTCCTGAAAGCTTTACTCCATCCACGTCATTAAGGTCGACTCTACTTTGAGGAGGCAGCTCTTCCCCAGTAATCTTTTGAGTGCCTTCCAACGTGGGGAGCTCATCTTCCAGCACTATATCAGACAATGTTCTACTGCTATTCATAAAGTTTTCACTGGCTAATGCTTTTCAGAAGAAGACTGCCAGGTCCTTCTTCCTAGTCTTTCTTAGTCTGGAAGCTCAGCTGAAATCTGTCCTCCATGGGTGACTCTGCTGGTATCTGAATAGTGGTGGCATAGCTTCCAGCATCACAGCAACACACAAGTACCCACAGTATGACAAACTGACAGACACGTGGGGGGGCCCACCGTGAATGGTTGAAAATACCTATTGAATTTGGACTCTGTAGGCAATCATGTCATTTAGGTCTCAAAAATCTGTTTTTTATTCTTGAAAAAGAACTTAGAAACTCAAATTCCAATCATTGTGTGTGAATTATTTTTTAAGGAGAATTTGCTTCATCTGCCCAAGTAAAGAAAACCCTGGTGCCATAGTGGTTAAGTGCTATGGCTGCTAACCAAGACGTCGGCACTTCGAATCTGCCAGGCATTCCTTGGAAGCTCTATCAGGCAGTTCTACTCTGTCCTATAGGGTTGCTATGAGTTGGAATCGACTCGATGGCAGTGGTTTTGGTTTTTTGGTTTTGCCGAAGTGAATCGGTTGTTGGGATAACACATTATATACCTTTAGATCCTGTAATAGCAGTACATATCATGGTTAAGAACATCTGAACTAAAGTAAATGAACATAGACTTGAACCCTGACCCTGTCTCTTACAAGCTGTGGGAATTTGGGCAAACTATGCAATCTCTCTATGCCTCTTGTGAAGTGGGAATACTAGTAATACCAGTAGTATTGGGTTGTTGGTAGGATTAAATGAGACAATAAATTTAGGATAGTGCCAGGCATACAGTAAATAGCAAATGTAATTGGTAAAAATGGTAGGTATTAATTTATACTTAATAGAATATGATCAACTGATTGGTTATGATGTTTATTGAGGCAAATGCAGAATATGAGGCTGTTTTAGACTCCTAGTGCTGGTGGTGCAGTGATTAAAGTCTTTGGCTGCTAACCAAAAGGTCAGTGGTTCAAACCTACCAGCTGCTCTGCAGGAGAAAGATGTGGCAGCCTGCTTCCATAAAGATTTACAGCTTTGAAATCCTATGGGGCAGTTCTATACTGTCCTATAGGGTCGCTATGAGTAGGAATCGACTCCATGGCTATGTGTTTTTTTTTTTTTTAGTGCTGCTGTGACACAAATACCACAGTGGGTGGCTAGAACAGGGATTTATTGTCTCACAGTTTTGGAGACCAGAAATCCAAATCAGGGCATTGGCTCTAGGGGAGGTCCTTCCTTGCCAGGGGCCACAGAAATTCTTTGGCCTCCTTTGTCATCTGTCTTCTCCCTGTGTGTGTGTGTGTCTATTCTGCTCTTTTAATTAATTAATTTTTAAAAATTTGTTTTGTGTTGTTGAGGATATACACAGCAAAACATACACCAATTCAAGTGTTTCTACATATACAATTCAGTGACATTGATTACATTCTTTGAGGTGTGCAACCATTCTCACCCTCCTTTTCTGAGTTTTTCCTCCTCCATTAACATAAGCTCACTGTCCCCTAAATTTCCTACCTAATCTTTCTAGTTGCTTTTGTCCCTTTGATCCCATAATGGATAGTTCTGAAAAGAGCATAATGCTCAAGGCAGGTGGTTTTTACTAGTTAAGACAGACTATTGTTTGGTTTTAAGAAGACTTCAGGGGATATTTTAGGTTTAAGATTCCTTTTATAAGACTCCACTCAGAAGTGATTAGGTTTAGGACCCACTCCAGTGTGATCTCATTAACATAACAAAAGAAACCCCTGTTTCCAAACAGGCCATACTTACACATACAGGTTTAGGACTACTACATATATGGGGGGAGACAAATTCAATCCATGTCAGGGCATAAAGCAAAGACCATGGCCATCATCCCACTAAATTAATATATCCTCATTTCCTGGAAACACAGACATTCCCAGAATATTATAAATATAACCCAGATGTGGCTGAGCAATTCAGTTCTCGTTCTTGAAAGAAGTCTCAGCTCAACACCACATCCCTCCCAAACTGGGTTTAACTCTCAGTGTTTTGGATTGCAATATGGAATTTTACTGAGAACTTCATGAGGAAGCTGGAAAGATGATTTATATCTCACAGCACCAAGCAACTTATGATAAAAATATCCATTAGGCATCTGTGTTCTTCATGGAAAGATAACTTCCTCGTCTTTCAGTATTGAACTCCTTTTCTCAAATCCACTCTCTTGTCATAAGAAATTCAATTCTTTTTTCAAGTTCACATACCCCAGTTACACACATAACTTGCAATTAACTGAGCCTACCCTATCCCGCCCCCAATTCCTTGAAAAGAAGTTTATAGATCATCTATTGTTTTTCCATATATGCCTCCATGTGGGTCTCACTATTCTCCTATGGACTCCTCATTCCAATTAACATAGCAAGGTATTCCTTCCACAAAGACCAGGCTCTTCTTGGTTGGAGATTCTGATATAAAAAAAATTAAAATTTCCTCCATGTCATTACTTATAGAAGATTTAAGTCTGAAAACATTTAATTTTACTTCAATTTATCTAATATTCACTGAGCACTTACTCTGTGCAAAGCACTGGATAGGTGAAGTGTGGGAGGACAAAACAAGGAACAATAATGTCTGGGTCTTTCCGTCTGTGGACAGACAAACACACACTAATTAACACTAACAAAAGGCAAATGTCAATAAATACATTAATAAAGCTTTAGGTTGTGGGTGGAGCCCTGGCGGTGCAGTGGTTAAGAGCTCTGGCTGCTAACCAAAAGGTCAGTTTGAATCTACCAACTGCTCCTTGGAAACCCTATAGGGCAGTCCTACTCTGTCCTATGGGGTCGCTGTGGTTTGTTTGTTTTGGTTTTAGGGTTGTTTGTAGACACATAAACCAAAAAACCAAACCAGTTGCTGCTGAATCGATTTTGACTCGTATTGGCCCCATCTGTGCAGAGTAGAACTACATTTCATAGTTTTCAAGGCTGTGATCTTTCAGAAGCAGGTCATTAGTCCTTTCTTCAGAGGGATCTGGGGATGGGTTCGAACTGCCAGCCTTTTGGTTAGTCATTGAACGTTTCACCATTAGCACCACCCAGGGACTCACTAACTTTAACGGGGTCTCAGGAAACCATAATTTTGATTGTCTGAAATTTGATTTCTATCCTGAAGTATGGATCAAATTTTGATTTGTGAATATTGAGGTCAAAGAATATTGAGGGAACTATGTAAGAAAAAGGCAAGGAGATGGGTAAGGCAGATCATGTCAGATGATGTGTAAGGACATTAGGGTGTGGTTGGTAGGGTGGAGTGGAAAAGACTGTAATGGAAAACAGACCTGGAAAAGAAATTTTGGGATAAAACATGGAAGCTTAAGGGAAGTGGTCATGAAAAGTTGTTGAGCAGGGATTATTGTATGGCAAGTGGGTTGGGGTGAATCTGGGGGAAAAAATCAGATTAATAGTATAAATAAGGGCATATGTTTGCTGAATTATTACATTATTGTTCTATACCTATGATTTCATTTAATTTTCATAGCACTGTGTTATTTCCATTTTACTCATGGGAAAATTTAAAAGGTGAAGTAATTTTGCTCAAGAGCACACAGTAAGTGCCCACATTGTGTTTCAAATTTAGGGCATTCTGAATCCAAACTCCTTGTTTCTAAATTTTCCTCCATCCCTAGGGAATTGCAATTATCCAGACAGAAGTAATGTGATTCTTTAGTTGTTCAACTGGAAGTGGCAAGTGGAGGAGGCATACTAAAAAGAAAAAAAAAGTAGCGTAAAAGTAGACACTATGCATTTGCAGAACTGGCTAGATGGGAAATGTGAGAGAAGGAAAGAGACCTAGGAACAGGGAGGTAGAAAAACTGGGGTGGCATTAATCAGGTGAGCACAAATCAGGAGGAAAGTTTTGGCCAGAAACCTAAACCTTGAAGGAAGGGACTGAGATGCTATGAGTAGATAATATCATGGAGCGGATAAGACTATATGAGAAGAATGCTTGGGAGAAGGGAATTAAGGAGGATGAGACAGCACCTCCTACAGCTTCCTGTCTCATGGAAGACAGGCCAAGAAATTAGAGCATATCAAGAAAGAAGGACTACTAATGAAAATGAGAATCATATAAAATGCTGCAAAGTGGTCAAATGCTTACTCGCTGGGCAAATTTGGGAAAATCAGTCAGTTTCTTGAAGTGGTAATTTCTTCAAGTTGCTGTCATAGAAGATTGTTAAAAAAACAGTTGTTGCCAAGATGAATGCGTAAACTAATACGTACAAAATGCCTAGCACAGGGCCAGGAATACCGAACATGCTCAGTAATGGCCACTCTGGGTATTTTTGTTATCATCATCATTATCATTGATAAGAGTAGAAAAAAGCTACTTGGATTTAATGAGTCATAGGTTTTTGGTGACATTAAAATAAGTAGCTTTCTTACCTTGTAAGGCAAGAATAGATTACAAGATGGTGAGGAGTCAAAGAAATTGGGAAAGAAACCCTAAACTACTTTTCAAAAGCTTGGCAGTAAACCTAAGGATAGTGGGCAATGCGTCAGTGGGGATTAGTCTTGGGAAGGTTTTTCTCTGAGTGGAAGGAAATAGTCGAAAGGAAAGCAGGAAGGACTGAGAGATGAATATGCTTTCAAATGAACATGCAGGAAGCAGTTCCTTGGGAAGAAGGTCCACTTTAGCAGCCTCATAATCATTTTGACAATACCTGTGTTTCATGAGCAGGTGAGATGAGTTACAGAGGCCACAGTGAGGCGTAGCCTCATTCAGTGATTCATTTGTACAATTCAATTCCCAATGTGTAAATTATTTGGGAGCAAGTTCTGCAGCTAAAGCAGTCATCACAGTTTTTCCATTCCTTAAATATTAGTGATGCCTAGGGGAGGTCTCAAAGTATGCAATGTAGACTCCTGATGGATCTTGTAAGGGCATTACTGATTCGAAAGTTCTTTTACATGAGAGAGAAAAAGAGCGAGTCCGTGTAACATCTCATTTCTCCCCTTGTGCCAAAGGACATGTAAGTGAGTAAATCTTCACAGGGTATGAGATTGCAATAAAGATGTGTGCAAATTTAGATGGAAATTAGACATATTCCCAGGGCTCCTGGAAAATTGCCAGCATAGCGCTCAAGACATTGCCTTTATAGACTATGTATATATTTATTTCTTTGTAAAGCCATACTATAGAGTTTTCTGTTTACGACTGTTCCCAAGGACATTCTTTCTCCAGCATTTCTCTAAGCCAATAGTAACTCAAAGCCAGTTTTCAAACCATATCAAATGTAATCGGTGTTTTCTGTGAAATTCTCTCTCACTGAAATTACTATTTTGTTTCCTACAATTTCTATTACACAAGAATTGTAGTGAAGACTTGTCAAAAGTGCACGCACATGTGTGTGTTTATGGAAATACTTTCCAAATATGGGGAACTAATAGGTTAATTATTATTTATTACATTCCATAAATACATTTTGAATATACTCTTGACATATTTTCTGTTCTGCATTACTGTTTAATTCTTAAACATCTTTCACATTCTAAATATTATTTAGAACTGGAATTGTTGTTGAGAAGCACAATGTGTTAGTATAAGTTGAAAAGTAGGGTATTAATTGCTGAAAAGATAAAGGTTATTACTTTATAAATCCTTAATCATATCAACCTATTTTAATGTGCTTTCATTGTATTAATTACAAAAAGCATACACTAAGCTAAAGAATATTAAGCCATTACTGAGTTAAAGAAGTTTGCAATGAATTATAGTTTCCCTGAAAGACACAAATATGCTTAAATCAGTGACTTATGTGCTTTTTTTGGTGGTTTTCTAACTTTATACATAATTCTGAGTTTCTTTAAAGTAATGCAGTTCTGAATATGAAGATTTATTATCCAGAAGAGAAATAAGTCATTCTGAGACTCAATAGTTATAAAACCAGAGAATATTTAGTTTGGGATCTGTTTAAACTCTCATGACTTTTTTAAGTAAATGATGTGAAATATGTTGTTGTTGTTAGGTGCCATCTAACAATACCATTAATATTACATACAAGTAAAATTTTGCTGAATGTAACTCAAAAATGATTGCAGCAGTGCATTGACAGGGAACTGCCAGAGATTCTTGAGATGGTCTCCAAATGCAACTGGATTATATGCAAGGTCATAGTTTAGCTCTTATGGACTTGTTTTAATTTTTTTCAGCTTCAGCTTGTACTTGCAGTTGATGGTCTGTTCCTCAGTTGGCCCCTGACCTTGTTCTGACTGATGCTATTGAGCTTCTCCATTGTTTCTTTCCACAGATGTAGTTGATTTGATTCCTGTGTTTCCCATTGGGTGAGATCCACGTGTATAGTCACCATTTATGTTGCTGACAAAAGGTGTTTCCAGTGAATAAGTGATTGGTCTTGCAGAATTCTATCATATGATCTCCTGCATTGTTTCTATCACCAAGGCCAACTACTGATTCTTCGTTTCCAACTTCCGCATTCCAGTCATCGGTAATTATCAAATGCATCTTGATAGCATATTTGATCAATTTCAGACTGTAGAAGTCAATAAAATTTTCAATTTGTTCATCTTTGACATTAGCGGTTGGTTCGTAAATTTGAATGATAATCGTGTTAACTTCCTTGTAGGCATATGGATATTATTCTATCACTGACTGTGTTGTATTTCAGCATAAATCTTGAAATGCTCTCTTTGACAATGAATGCGAAACTATTCCTCTTCAATTTGTCAATCCTGGCATGGTAGACCATATGCTTGTCCCATTCAAAATAGCCAATACCAGGCCATTTCAGTTCACTAAAATCTAGGGTGTTCCATCTCATATTTTGACAACTTTCGGTTTTCCTAGATTTATACTTCATATATTCCATGTTTTGATTATTAATGGATGCTTGCAGCTGTTTCTTCTCATTTTGAGTTATGCCACATGAGCAAATGAAAGCCCTGAAAGCTTTACTCCATCCATGTTATTAAGGTGGACTCTACTTTGAGGAGGCCGCTCTTCCCCAGTGGTGTTTTGAGTGCCTTCCAACCTGAGGGGCTTATCTTCCAGCACTATATCAGACAATGTTCTGTTCCTATTCATAATGTTTTTACTGGTCAGTTTTTTTAGAATAGATCACCAGGTCCTTCTTCCTATTCTCTCTTATTCTATAAGCTCCACTGAAACATTTCCACCATGGATGACCCTGGTGGTATTTGAAATACTGGTGGCATAGTTTCCAGTATCATAGCAACATGGAAGCCACCAGTACAACAAACTGATAGACAGCAGGAAGTGAAATATAAGACCTACTTAATATATGTTTTTTTTTCCCCTTTGTTCTTCTACGATATTGCTCAGAATAGAATTACTGAATATCACACAGTATTTATTAATTTAAATATTATGTTGGTTTCATTAAATATGTATGACTCCATTAATATTATAGTAGTTTTTTCATAAAATAAAACAGGTACCTCCACAAACATTGCACATTCCTGTTTTCTGAATTTGCAGCGTAAAATTTTTTTTTTTCTGAGAATAAAGGAAGCATCTTTGCTTGGGAGTTGGAGAAACGGCTCTTTGTGATCCATCATATCAAGTATGGACTGGTAGTCAGACCATCAGTTCTGTCTCTGGCTCTACTGACCAGCCAAGGGGGGGAACGCACGTTAGGAGGGCAGAGGAATATCTGTCTGGCACCCTCTGTCTCAAAGGATTACCTTTAGAACCCCAGAGAGAGTTTATGGAAATAGCTTGCACCAAATAACATTTTATTTTGTTTTTCTAATTGTTCTGTTACAATAGTACTGTTACTTTCAATTTCCCGGAATACTTTAAAATAAAGATTAGTTACACATATTGTATCAGTTCTACCTTCTGAGATATTGGCGCTGTTTCTTCCCCTAAGATTTTGGTCTTAGTGAGCTGGGCTTGTATTTCATTTGTTATGCTATGGATTTAATCAAACCGAAAAACCAAAGCCAAACCCATTGCCATTGCGTCGATTTTGACTCAAAGTGACCCTCTAAGACAAAGTAGAGCTGCCCATAGGGTTTCCAAGGAATGCCTGATAGATTCAAACTGCCAACCTTTTGGTTAGCAGCCATACTTTTAACTACTACGCCACCAGGGTTTCCCATTATATGTGTTTCTGAGCAAGATATTGAATGAGTTTTTAATAATAATTTTTTTTTTTTAATGGATACACTAGGACGTCTCCACAGTTCCTGTTGTAGTGTATGGAGGTACATGGTGACGGCTTCTGGTTGTAAAGTTATGTTGCTAAGTGATTTAGAAGGGGGTGGCAACTAAATTTTGATTAATGAAAAGACTAAAACTGAGGGGAAAAAAAAACAGAAGACTAGATATTACCAAAGTACTTAGATTAGCATTTTGGCAGTTGAACTAGGGATCTTCTGGTAGAATAACCTCCTTGCTTCCCTCCCTCAGGCCAAGTCCTTTCCCTTACTTGAAAACCCTACTCAATGCCATTCTTTCCAAGGGTGGCTTTCTTTTTCTATTTCTGTTACTCTCCAGTTTTTATTTCAGTTTGTGATAGATAAAGGTATATAGTTTAAAGCATCAAATACTTTAAGTTTTTACATGCACTTTGATTCACTTTCCTTTTTTCTTCTAGAAGCAATGACTTCTAACTCTATCACCTCTGTATTTGAAACAACATACACTTGTTTCTAATTATGGAATGGTTAGTTCTAAGTTATTAGCTTCTCCATTGCCTCTAGAAAAATGAGATTTAACTCTCTTTCCTAAATTTCCTTCTCGTACCAAAACTTTGATTCCTCCTGTCCTTCTATGCTCAAATTACATAACATTTTGAATAAGATCAACATATAGCATTAATATTTAAATGCTATCTACATCCAAGACTTATTACGTATGTGATAATTTTTCATTTCCTGTGAAAATTTAGATTTTCTCCTGCTTCTCTTCTGCCTAGTTTTTTTTTTTTTCCCCTAATACATAATTATCGCTATTTCTACTCCAAACTCACCTCCAGTTGACTAAGTCTCCTCTCAATGTGTTGGGAGCATTAGATGTGCCATGAGTGTCATCTCTCTCCCCAAGACTTTTAACACCTTTCAATCTGGTTGGGTTACCCTCTGTATCTGGTGCACACGTGTTACACTTTGCCCACCTCTTTTGAGTTGATTCTCTCTTTTCAGTCTGTCTTCCTCTTTAAATTTATTCCTTCATTTTATTTCTGCACATCCTCTGAGAACTTCCTAAGAAAGAATGCGTGGAAGAGAAAGGTGTTTCACGTATGAAAATTTACTTATTTATTTGAGTAATATTTTGGTATACAATTCTACTTTGAAAAAATCATTTTCCTTTAGAATTTTAACAGCATCATTCTACTATTTTCCAGTATCGTTATTACGATTCAAGTTTATTTTAATTCCTGTTTTGTTTTTTTCTTTCTACAATCTTGTGAGAGCTTCTCCTTGCTTTCCATGCTCTGGTGTTTTAGCATGGTTTGCCTTGCTGTGTGTTTAGGTACATCCACTAAGGTGGGCACTTCATGGCTCCTTTTAACCTGGAAGCTCACGTTTTTCATTTACGAAAATTTTCTTGAGTTATTTTGTGGCTGATTTCCTCCCCTGTGTTCTCTTTTTTTCTGGCAACTCCAATCATTTGGATAATGGACCTCTCCTCTAATTTTCTTATTTTTCTCTCCTATTTTCCACTATCTTTTCCTCAATTTTCTAAGAGATTTACTCATCCTTTTTTTGTACACTCTGGGTTTTTATTTCTGCTATCACATTTTTAATTTTCCAGAGCACTTTTTTCTCATAATGTTCTTTTTTGTTTTGTTTTGTTTTAATTGTGCTGTAGGTGAAAGTTTACAGCTCAAGTTAATTTCTTATACAAAAATTTATACACGTACTGTTTTATGACATTAGTTGCAATCCCCACAATGTGACAGCACACTCCTCTTTCCCACCCCGGGCTTCCTGTGTCCATTTAACCAGTTCCAGTCCCTTCCTGCCTTCTCACCTTGCCTCTGGACAGGAGCCGCACTTTTGGTCCCATGTATTTGATTGAACTAAGAAGCACACTCCTCAAGTGTATTATTTTTTTGTTTTATAGTCCTGTCTAATCTTTGTCTGAAGAGTAGGCTTTGGGAATGGTTTCAGTTATGGGTTAGCAAAGTGTCTGGGGCCCATATTTTCAGGGGTTCCTGCGGTCTCTCAGTTAATTGTCTGGTCTTTTTACACGAATTTGAGTTCTGCTCCACAATTTTCTCCTGCTTTGTCCAGGACTCTCTGTTGTGTTCTCTGTCAGGGTGGTCATTGGTGGTAGCTAGACACCATCTAGTTCTTCTGGTCTCAGGCTGGTGGAGTCTCTGGTTCATGTGGTCCTTTAGTCTCCTGGGCTAATATTCTCCTGTGTCTTTGGTTTTCTTCATTCTCCTTTGTTCCAGGTGGGATGGGACCAATTGATGCATTGTGGCTGGAAAGCTTTTAAGACTCCAGACACCACTCACCTAAGTGGGATGCAGGATATTTTCTTAATAAAATTTGTTATGCCGATTGACCTAGATGTCCCCCAAAACTATGGTTCCTAGTCCCCAGCCCCAGCTAGTCTGTCCCTCAAAGTGTTTGGATGTGTCCAGGAAACTTCTTAGCTTTTGCTTTGGTCCAATTATGCTGACTTCTCCTGTACTGTGTATTGTTCTTCCCTTTACCGAAATTGATCCTTGTCTACTATCTAGTTAGTGAATTCTCCTCCCCTTCCCTCCCCACCCTCGTAACTATCAAGGAAGGCTTTTTTCTAATAGCTATGTATTCTTGTTTCATGAGCACAATACTTTCTTTTATCTCTCTGGGGATATTAATGAAAGCTTTTTTATGGAAGTTATTTTTTCCTCCTGCACAAAATCTATACTCTCAAGTACTTTTACCTCCCCCTTTGAGTGTTTTGGTCCCAGTCTTTCATGTTTGACTGTTCCTTTAGATGTCCAGATAGCTCTACTTATCTGCTAATATTTAAGAATTGCACACTAAAAGTTTCTAGGAGGCTCAGAGCTTGTAAATAGGTTTTGTCATCTGTGGTCTCTTTGGTAAGATAATTTGGTTGTGACATTTCATTGGGGAAAATTTGATGTCAGAATCTTCAAGATTTTTTCTTATGGGTTGGTCAGATTACCCAGGAGGAGAGCTTCCATTCTTCTACTTGGAGAGTATAGGTGGATTGCTGGCATTTGGGAAAGCAGTGAGGAAAAAAAAAGGAGTTGGTCATTTTACTCAAATCTCCTTTCCCTTCACATATTTCTCTGATGATATCACATTTTTCCCTGTCATCCAGGTTCAAAACCTTGAAACTATTTTAAGCTATTATTCCTTCTTTATTTATAAATTCAAATAAATAGCCACATCTTATCTTCCCACTATATTGCAAGATAAGTTGGCAGGACCCAAGCAGAGTGGGTAAAAGCACGGATTTGCAGAGCTGGGCTTGAATCTTGGTTCTGCCATTTGCTAGCTGTGTGATGTTTTCAATACTTTAATCATTGCCATGGCTAAATTTTCATCCTATTTCAGGGTTTTTTTCAAACCCCAAATTAACAGTACACAGTATTTTTGTACAAGGAGCTTTTTCTGCACAAAGAACTTTTTCTCTGTGTATTTTATAATTTTGTATATTAAAGTCCTATTGTTATATCTTACAATCTAGTTAATTTTATAAATACAGCATTATTTTAAAAATCATCTTCCATTTTGATGTGCCTCAAATCATTTTTTCCCCTTAATACTTGTGCTTAACCATGCTTTTTTGTCATTTGGAATTTACAGCTTCTTCTCCCTCCATGAATTACTCAACGTTATCAATGGATATTTTTCTGAGTTTCTAAGGTCTTTATGAAGTACTCATTTTTCCATTCACTTAGGAAATGTTTTTCTTTGGCTTACATTTATCTCCTAGAACTTTTCTTTTATTAGTGACCTACATAATGGAGTTTTTTATATGGTCAACACTTACTCATTTTACTCTTTCTTAAAAACTCCGGAAACCCTTCCGATGAACGGATGTGTAGGAAGTGGTGTCCAGTATGCATATATATTTTAGTAGTTCCATTCATCGGGAGTATGAAGTAACAGTAACTGGAGTGAAACTGCTGGCTATGAAAAAGTGTTAGGTGTGGCCCCTCATTAATGGAGGTGGTGTGATGTAGTATCAAGTGGAAGGGAAGCTATGTAGAGAGAATGTTTTGTCTCTGACAACGATTCAAGAATTGCTTACCATGCTCTGTTTCTATTGTAAATAGGCCATATTGAAAGAAGGTAGCATAATGTAAAAGCATTTAAGAGCAGACCGCTCAAGAGTGAATTGAGGCTGAGGGATTGCTTCCACAATAATAATAAAAAAAAAAAAATCCATTGCTTCCACAATAGCACAAGTAAAAAGGCCCTTTTCATTTGAGTCAATGGGAGTTTCAAATATGTTAAAACAGAAATCTTCCTTTTTAATGGCACGTTAGATACCATAATATTATTTGTTTCTTAGTGTTTTACAGCATTGTGGGAATTGGTGGTTTTAAAAGCCTCTCCCCAAAGATAGCTAAGATGATCTGAATTTGACTGTGGTCAGGGAACGTTTTCTGAGGTTAGATTGCTATTCTGAAATACCCTTTCTGCTGTATTCTTTTATTTATTTATTTTTTAACTTCTTCATGCTTTGTAAATAAACTTTTGGAATTACACCTTAAGTGCTTTTATAGTCATTTGTTAGTTGACACTGTCTATGGAACCGTAAGACTTTATGCTCCTTTTAGTTACGGTTAGAATGTGAACAGTCATGCTATATAGTGAGATAATCTTAGTTCCTCTTACCTGTGATTTAAAAACACTTCATTTCTCCAGAGACAGCAACAATCACAGATTTTAAAGACCTTCATTTTGTGTTATCGTTTCTTGTTTGCTTAACCAAGTGGTACATTTTCCAGCTCTCACAATTTTCCTGTATATCAAGTGTGGTTTACTCTAAAAATCATATAGACATAAAATGACAGAGTCTATCAGCTCATAAGCCAAAACACATTGGAGTAATTTAGCATAAATGAATGCATGAAATTCTAAGGAACGATTGTCTGGCACACGATAACATGCTCAGTTCTGTGCTGCAGGTCTCTCATTTGAATTACCTGGAGTTGATTCTCCCACCCGGTAAGTACTACCCCTAATCGCACAAGTTCCTATGATTTATGGTTTGTACCTTTCTGCTTAAGTTGTTTACTCCCAAAGAAGAGCCCCAGGGACTGGCAGTATGCAGAAACAACGTTTTTTTTTTTTTTAGGTTGCTGGAGGTCTCTTGGAGACCCCATGTGTGCAGAGTAGAACTACTTCAGAGGGTTTTTTTTTTTTTTTAATTTTTATTGTGCTTTAAGTGAAAGTTTATAAATCAAGTCAGTCTCACAAAAAACTTATGTACACCTCGCTACATACTTCCAATTGCTCTACTCCCAATGAGACAGCCTGTTCTCTCCCTCCACTCTCTCTTTTTGTGTCCGTTCTGCCAGCTTATAACCTCCTTTACCCTCTCATTTCCCCTCCAGGCAGGAGATGCCAACATAGTCTCAAGTGTCCACCTGATGCAAGAAGCTCACTCCTCACCAGAATCTCCCTCCAACCCATTGTCCAGTTCAATCCCTGTCTGCAGAGTTGGCTTTGGGAATGGTTCCTGTTCTGGGCTAACAGAAGGTCTGGGGACTGTGACCACCAGGGTCCTTCTAGTCTCAGTCAGACCATTAAGTCTGGTCTTTTTATGAGAATTTGAGGTCTGCATTCCACTGCTCTCCTGCTTCCTCAGGGGTTCTCTGTTGTATTCCCTGTCAGGGCAGTCATTGGTTGTAGCGGGGCACCATCTAGTTCTTCTGGTCTCAGGCTGATGTAGTCTCTGGTTTATGTGGCCCTTTCTGTCTCTTGGGCTCGTAATTACCTTGCATCCTTGGTGTTCTTCATTCTCCTTTGCTCCAGTTGTGTTGAGACCAATTGATGCATCTTAGATGGCTGCTTGCTAGCATTTAAGACCCCAGATGCCACTCTCGAAAGTGGGATGCGGAAGGTTTTCTTAATAGATTTTATTATGCCAATTGACTTAGATGTCCCCTGAAACCATGGTCCCCAAACCCCTGCCCCTGCTATGCTGGCCTTCAAAGCATTCACTTTATTTAGGAAACTGCTTTTGGTTTAGTCCAGTTGTGCTGACCTTGCCTGTATTGTGTATTGTCTTTCCCTTCACCTAAAGTAGTTCTTATCTACTATCTAATTAGTGAATTCCCCTCTCCCACCCTCCCTCCCTGCTCTCGTAATCATCAAAGAATATTTTCTTCTCGGTTTAAGCTATTTCTTGAGTTCTTATAATAGTGGTCTTATACAATATTTATCCTTTTGCAACTGACTAATTTCACTCAGCATAATGCCTTCTACTTCATAGGGTTTTCATGGCTATGACCTTTTCAGAAGTGGGTCATCAAGCTCATCTTCAGAAGTGCCTCTGGATAGGTTTAAACTGCCAACATTTCAGCTAGTAGTCAATTGCTCAACTCTTTGTAACATTCAGGGACTTTCTATATCTGTATCTATATCTATACCTAGATATAAAATATGTATATATTTTAAAAGGCAGACACATGTATATATACATATATGTATTGACGCAGTGGCTACAATGATGGATTTAACAATGATGGCAATTGTGAGGATGGCACAAGACTGGGCAGTGTTTCCTTCTGTTGTACATAGTGTCCTATGAGTCGGGATCAACTTGATGGCATCTAACAACAACCCATTGCCATCGACTTGATTCCAACTCATAGAGACTCTATATTGTTGTTCGGTGACATTGAGTTGGCTCCAACTTACAGCGACCCTATGTACAACAGAACGAAACACTGCCTGGTCCTGTGCCATCCTCACAATTCTTGCTATGCTTGAGCCCGTTGTTGCCGCCACTGTATCAATCCATCTTGTGTAGGGTCTTCCTTTTTTTCCTCACCCTCTACCTTAGCAAGCATAATGTCCTTCTCCAGGAACTGAACCTTGCTGATAATATGTCCAAATTATGTGAGACTAGGTCTTGCCATTCTCTCCTCCAAGGAGCATTCTGGCTGTACTTTTTCCGGGACAGATGTGTTCATTCTTTTTGCATTCCAAGGTATATTCAATATTCTTTGCCAGCACCATAATGCAAAGATGTCAATCCTCCTTAGGTCTTCCTTATTTATTGCCCAGCTTTCAAATGCATGTGAGTTGATTGAAAAAACCATGGCTTGGGTCAGGAGCACCTTAGTGTTTAAGGTGACATCTTTGCTTTTTAAGAGTTTAAAGAGGTTGTTTACAGCATAATTGCCCAGTGCAATCCATGGCTTGATTTCTTGACCGATGCTTTCATGGGCATTGATTGTGGATCAAAGTAAAATGAAATCATTAACAACTTCAATTTTTTCTCCATTTATCATGATGTTGCTTGTTGATCCCGTTGTGAGGATTTTTGTTTTCTTTATGTTGAGGTGTAATCCATATGGAAGGCTGTGGTCTTTGATATTCGTTAGTAAGTACTTCAAGTCCTCTTCACCTTCAGCAATCAAAGTTGTGTCATTGGCATAATGCAGTTTGTTAATGAGTCTTTCTCCAATCCTGATGCCCCGTTCTTCTTCATATACTCCAGCTTCTCGGATTATTTGCTTAGCATACAGACTGAATAAGCATGATGAAAGGACACAGCCCTGACACACACCTTCCCTGATATTAAACCATGTGGTATCCCCTTGTTTTGTTCAAGTGACTGCCTCTTGATCTATGTACATGTTCCTCATGAGCACAATTAAGTGTTCTGAAATTCCCATTCTTTGCAATGTTATCCATAATTTGTTATTATCTACACAGTTAAATGTCTTTGCATTGTCAGTAAAACACAGGTCAACATCTTTATGGTATTCTCCTCTTTTAGACAAGATTTCCGTCTGACATCAGCAAGGATATCCTGGTTCCACATCCTCTTCTGAATCCAGCTTGAATTTCTGGCAGTTCTCTGTTGAAGTACTGCTGCAGCTGCTTTTGAATCATCTTCAGCAGAATTTTACTTGCCTATGATATTAATGATATTGTTAGATAATTTCTGCATTCAATTGGATCACCTTTCTTTGGACTAGACGTAAATATGGATCTCTTCCAGTTGGTTGACCAGGTTGCTGTCTTGCAAATTTCTTGGCATAGACAAGTGAGCACTTCCAGTGCTGCATCCATTTGTTGAAACATCTCAGTTGGTATTCTGTCAGTTCCTGGAGCCTTGTTTTTCACCAATGCCTTCAGTGCAGCTTGGACTTCTTCCTTCAGTATCATCTGCTCTTGATCATATGCTATATCCTGAAATGATTGAAGGTCAACCAATTCTTTTTGATACGGTGACTCTGTATTCCTTCCATCTTCTTTGTGTCTTTCAGTATTTTGCCCATAGAATACTTCACTATACCAGTTCGAGGCTTGTAGTTTTTTCTTCACTTCTTTCAGTTTGACAAATGCTGAGACTGTTCCTCCCTTTGGTTTTCTAACTCCAGGTTTTTGGACATGTCATTATACTGCTTTACTTTGTCTTCTCAAGCCACCCTTTGAAATCTTCTGTTCAGCTCTTTTACTTCATCATTTCTTCTGTTCACTTTAGCTACTTGATGTTCAAGAGTAAGTTTCAGAGTCTCTTTTGACATTCATTTGGGTCTTTTCTTTCTTACTATTCGTTTTAATGAGCACCTGCTTTCGTCGTGTATGATGTTCTTCCACAGCTCACCTGGTCTTCAATCTTTAGTGTTCATTTCATCAAATCTAGTCTTCAGATGGTCTCCAAATTCAGGTGCTATACACTCAAGGTCTTACTTTGGCTCTCATGGACTTGTTCTAGTTTCCTTCAGCTTCAATTTGAACTTGCATATGAGCAATTGATGGTCTTTTCTGCAGTTGGCCCCTGGACTTGTTCTGACTGTTGATATTGAGCTTCTCCATCTTTTCTTTCCACAGATGTAGTCGATTTGATTCCTCTGTGTTCCATCTGGTGAGGTCCATGTGTATAGTCACCATATATTTTGGTGAAAAAAGAGATTTCCAAAGAATAAGCCATTGGTCTTGCAAAATTCTATCATGCAACCTCCAGCATCGATTCTATCACCAAGGCCATATTTTCTAGCTATTGATCCTTTTTTATTTCCAGTTTTTGTATTCCAAACACCAGTAATTATCAACACATCCTGATTGCATGTTTGGCAATTTTCAGACTGCAGAAGTTTGTGAAAATCTTCAATTTCTTCATGTTTAGCCTTAGCAACCCTGTAGGAGAGAGTAAAACTGCCCCATAATGTTTCCAAGCCTATAAATCTTTATGGAAGCAAATGGCCACATCTTTCTCCCATGGAGTGGCGGGTGGGTTCCAAACGCCTACACTTTGGTTAGCTGCTGAGAGCTTTAACCACTGATTTATATATTTTTAAAATATGACTGTGGCCACATTTATTTTATAAAATGTGGCCACAGTCATAACTTAAAATATTTGTTGACTTTTGAACTATATATACTGCAGCATTATTTTTTGCTTGTCTCTCCATCTACTTTTACAAACCATGCCTCCCCCATGCCAGAAGTATGTGAACAACTGACATTTATCTCTCTATATAGTTTGCCCTTCCCATATAATTAATAATAAAAAAAAATCCAGATATATGTAAACAAATACAGATATCATTGCCTTTGTTTTATAATGAATTAAATAATTATATTTAATTCCTTGTATGCTGTTTTCTCAAAAATCGCTCCAAGATAACTGTTATAGATCTAACTAATTATTTTAAAAGGCTATGTAGTAGTCCGTGGTAAAGATGAACCACAATTTATTTAACCATCACTCCTATTGATAGTCATTTACCATACTCCCCACCCACCCTTAGTTTTGAGCCATTACAAATAATGTCCTTGCACACTACTTCTAAACACTGTTGGTTTTATTTCTATAGAATAGATTATAAAAAGTGAAATTTCTGGTTGAAGCGTACATGTATATTTTTATTTTAATTATAAAAATTCAAATTTCCAGCAAGAGTTATTATCTTTTTCAATTATACATTCTGATGGGAGAAAGCTGCTATTACTAAATTCTTCAATTTACACTTCTTCAGTTACTAAGTTTAAAATCTTTTTATACCTTTTTTTTTTTGGCCATTGTGTTCTCTCCTCTGTAAATTGCCTACTAATGCCTTTACCCATTTATCCATATTGTGGGGGGCAGACTCTAAGATGGCTCAACGATCCCTGCCTCCTGACATGTACTCCTTTGTATAAACTCCTGCCTTTAAAAATAGGCTGGATTTAGTTACTTCTAACATACAGAATACCAAAAAAAAAAAAGAGAGAGAGAGAGAAAGAGACAGAGAGAGAGATGGAATATCCTTTCTGAAATTATGTTATAAAAAGGCTATAGACTCTCGTTTTGGGTACTCTCTCTTGTTCATTTGGATTGCTCACCATCTAAGGCTGGGTTCTCTACAGAAGCAAAACCAAGGAAGTGTATGTATATATATATATATATATATATATATATATATATATAGTTCTTGTCATTAGGAGCCGTTGAGTCGGTTCCAACTCATAGCGACCCTATGCACAATAGAAAGAAACACTGCCTGGTCCTGCGCCATCCTTACAATCGTTGTTATGCTTGAGCTCAATGTTGCAGCCACTGTATCAATCCACCTTGTTGAGGGTCTGCCTCTTTTCCACTGACCCTGTATTCTGCCAAGCATGATGTTCTTCTCCAGGGACTGATCCCTCCTGACAACACGTCCAAAGTATGTAAGATGCAGTCTCGCCATCCTTGCCTCTAAGGAGCATTCTGGCCTCACTTCTTCCAAGACAGATTTGTTTGTTCTTTTGGCAGTCCATTGTATATTCAATATTCTTCGCCAACACCACAATTCAAAGGCATCAACTCTTCTTCCGTCTTCTTTATTCATTGTCCAGCTTTCACATGCATATGATGTAGTCGAAAATACCATGGCCTGGGTCAGGCACACCTTAGTCTTTAGGGTGATATCTTTGCTCCTCGACACTTTGAAGAGGTCCTTTGCAGCAGATTTGCCCAATGCAATGCATCTTTTGATTTCTTGACTGCTGCTTCCATGGCTGTTGATTGTGGATCCAAGTAAAATGAAATCCTTGACAACTTCAATCTTTTCTCCATTAATCATGATGTTGCTCATTGGTCCAGTTGTGAGGATTTTTGTTTTCTCTATGTTGAGGTGCAATCCATACTGAAGGCTGTGGTCTTTGATCTTCATTAGTAAGTGCTTCAAGTCCTCTTCACTTTCAGCAAGCAAGATTGTGTCATCTGCATAACACAGGCTGCTAATGAGTCTTCCACCAATCCTGATGCCCCGTTCTTCTTCATATAGTCCAACTTCTCCTATTATTTGCTGAGCATGCAGGTTAAATAGGTATGGTGAAAGAATACAACCCTGACACACACCCTTCCTGACTTTAAACCAATCAGTATCCCCTTGTTCTATCCAAACAACTGCCTCTTGATCTATGTAAAGGTTCCTCATGAGCACAATTAAGTGTTCTGGAATTCCCATTCTTCCCAGTGTTATCCATAGTTTGTTATGATCCACACAGTCTAATGCCTTTGCATAGTCAATAAAACACAGGTAAACATCCTTCTGGTATTCTCTGCTTTCAGCCAGGATCCACCCAACATCAGCAATGATATCCCTGGTTCCGTGTCCTCTTCTGAAACCGGCCTGAATTTCTGGCAGTTCCCTGTCAATATAGTGCTGTAGCCGTTTCTGAGTGATCTTCAGCAAAATTTTGCTTGTGTGTGATATTAATGATATTGTTCTATAATTTCCACATTCAGTTGGATCACCTTTCTTGGGAATAAGCATAAATATGGATCTCTTCCATTCGGTTGGCCAGGAAGCTGTCTTCCATATTTCTTGGCATAGACGAGTGAGCACCTCCAGCGCTGCATCTGTTTGTTGAAACATCTCAATTCATATTCCATCAGTTCCTGGAGTCTTGTTTTTCACCAATGCCTTCAGAGCAGCTTGGACTTCTTCCTTCAGTACCATCAGTTCCTGATCATATGCCACCTCTTGAAATGGTTGAATATTGACTAATTCTTTTTGGTATAATGACTCTGTGTATTCCTTCCATCTTCTTTTGATGCTTCCTGCATCGTTTAATATTTTCCCCATGGAATCCTTCACTACGGCAACTCGAGGCTTGAATTTTTTCTTCAGTTCTTTCAGCTTGAGAAATGCCTAGTGTGTTCTTCTCTTTCAGTTTTCCATCTCCAGCTCTTTGCACATGTTGTTATAATACTTTACTTTGTCTTCTCGAGAGGCCCTTTGAAATCTTCTGCTCAGTTCTTTTACTTCATCAATTCTTCCTTTTTCTTTAGCTACTAGATGCTCAAGAGCAAGTTTCAGAGTCTCCTTTGACATCCATCTTGGTCTTTTCTTTCTTTCCTGTCTTTTCAGTGACCTCTTGCTTTCTTCATGGGTGATGTCCTTGATGTCATTCCACAACTTGTCTGGTCTTCAGTCACTAATGTTCAATGCATCAAATCTATTCTTCAGGTGGTCTCTAAATTCAGGTGGGATATACTCAAGGTCATATTTTGGCTCTTGTGGACTTGCTCTGTGTTGCTGTGATGCTGGAAGCTATGCCACCGGTATTCAGATACCAGCAGGATCACCCGAGGAGGACAGGTTTTAGCTGAGGTTCCAGACTAAGACAGACTAGAAAGAAGGATGCAGCAGTCTTCTTCTGAAAAGCATTAGCCAGTGAAAACCTTATGAATAGCAGTGGAACATTGACATAGTGCTGGAGGATGAGCCCCCCAGGTTGGAAGGCACTCAAAAGATTACTGGGGAAGAGCTGCCTCCTCAAAGTAGAGTCAACTTTAATGACGTGGATGGAGTAAAGCTTTCAGGACCTCCATTTGCTGTTGTGGCACAACTCAAAATGAGAAGAAACAGCTACGAACATCCATTAATAATCAGAACCTGGAATGTACGAAGTATGAATCTAGGAAAATTGGAAATCGTCAAAAATGAGATGGAACACATTAACATCGATATCCTAGGCATTAGTGAGCTGAAATGGACTGGTATTGGCCATTTTGAGTCGGGCAATCATATAGTCTACTATGCTGGGAATGACAACTCGAAGAGGAATGGTGTTGCATTCATTGTCAAAAAGAAAGTTTCAAGATCTATCCTGAAGTACAACGCTGTCAGTGATAGAATAATATGCATACACCTACAAGGAAGACCTGTTAATATGACTATTATTCAAATTTATGCACCAACCACTAGGGCCAAAGATGAATAGAAGATTTTTACCAGCTGCTACAGTCTGAAACTGATCCAACACGCAGTCAAGATGCATGGCTAATTACTGGTGATTGCAATGCGAAAGTTGGAAACAAAGAAGGATCAGTAGTTGGAAAATATGGCCTTGGTGATAGAAACAATGCCAGAGATTGAATGATAGAATTTTGCAAGACCAACAACTTCTTCATTGCAAATACTTTCTTTCACCAACATAAATGGTGACTATACACATGGACCTCACCAGATGGAACACACAGAAATCAAATTGACTACAGCTGTGGAAAAAGACAATGGAAAAGCTCAATATCATCAGTCGGAACAAGGCCAGGGGCTGACTGGAACAGACCATCAATTGCTCATGTGCAAGTTCAGGCTGGAACTGAAGAAAATCAGAGCAAGTCCACAAGAGCCAAAATATGACCTTGAGTATATACCACCTGAATTTAGAAACCATCCAAAGAACAGATTTGACACAATGAACACTAGTGACTGAAGACCAGAAGAGTGAAGATTCTATTTATAAATATTCAATGACTTGCTAGACAAATCGTATTCAAAATTTGTATGTAGGTTTGTTGTATGACAATTGGTAGAAGAGAAGTGTTCAAATATCACAATTTGCCAACGTGACAATCAGGAACGATTGGTAATAAAAGAAAGCTAAGACTGTGAAAGCTTATCTGCTCTTTTGGGTGGATTTACCAACCCAATAGGTGACCCTCTAGACCAGAAGACCGCAGGACCAGGTGGTGCCTCTGCCCCTGAGGTTATTTTGGATTTGAGACCTAAGAAAAAAATAGAGAAATGCTACTACCCTAAATGATTCTCCTTTTGCAGAATTACATAACTACAAAATGTTTCAAAGTTGTATAGGTTGGCAGTATAAGAGCCACCATCTGAAAAATGGTAGTCAATGTACGTTAAATAGAGAAATGTAGGTCTCATGACTTCTATATTGCAGAAATGCCAACAGTTTTATCTTCTTGATGGTTTGATCTTTGCCTCTCGTAACAAATTTTGACTTAAAGTTTATTTTTGTCTGATATTGAGATAGCCACACCAGCTCTCTTTTGTTTACTATTTGCATGAACTTTTCCCACCCTTTCACTTTGAATCTATTTGTGTCTTTAGATTTAAAGTTAGTGTGTTGTAGACAGTTGGTTAATATTATTGTATCCATTCTCTAAATCTATATTTTAATTTTTGAGTTTAATCTATTTACATTTTATTACTTACTTCTGCAATTTTCCTATTTGTTTTCTGTGTCTTATATCTTTTCATTTTCTCCATTACTGCTTTCATGTTTAACTGATTTTTTTCTAGTGTACCATTTTGATTCCTCCCTTATTTCCTTTTCTGTATATTTTTTAGTTATTTTCTTAGAAATTACACTGGGGATTACAATTAACGTCTTAAATGTGTTAACAGTCTATTTTGAACTTATATCAACTTAGCTTCAAAGCTTACAAAATCTCTTCTATGTAGTTCTATCACCAACACTTTAAGTTGTCATCCAAAATTACATTTTTATACATTTTGTACCCATTAAAATAGATTTATATTTTTTTATGCTGTTTACTTTTAGAATATTTAGGAAAGAAAAGAGAGAAGTTACAAACAAAAAATACAATAATACTGACATTTATATTTACTTATGTAGTTACCTTTACTGATGTTATTTCTTCATATGGCTTTGAGTTGCTGTCTAGTGTTTGTGCATTTCAGCCTGAAGGACTCAATTTAGCATTTCTTATAGAGAAGGTCTATTAGTGATGAACTTCCTCAGCTTTTGCTTATCTGGGAATGTCTTAATTTCCCTTTCATTTCTGAAGTATAATTTTGCCAGGTAGAAAATTCGTGGTTGATTTTTTCTTTTCTTTCCACACTTTCAATTTTCGTTCCTTCTGACTTCTGTCCTCCATGATTTCTGATAAGAAATTGGCCTTAAATTTATTGAGGATCCCTTGTATATGATGAGTCATTACGTGATGAGTCATTTTTCTCTTTTTCTGTCTTTGACAGTTTGATTACTGTGTCTGGGTGTGGCTTTCTTTGATGTTATCCTACTTGTAGTTCATTAAGCTTCATGTATACGTAGATACATGTCTTTCATTAAATTTGGGACATTTTCAGCCATCATTTCCTCAAATATTCTTTCTACCACTTCCTCTCTTTTCTTCTGGGATTCTCATATTATGTCAGTATAGTTGATGGTATCCCTCAGGTCTCTATGGACTGTTCATTTTTCTTCCTGCACTTTAGAGTGGATAATTTTAATTAGTATAGCTTCAAATTCAATGATTCTTCCTTCTCCCT
This sequence comes from Loxodonta africana, assembly GCF_030014295.1. Lineage (NCBI taxonomy): Eukaryota > Metazoa > Chordata > Mammalia > Proboscidea > Elephantidae > Loxodonta > Loxodonta africana. The sequence goes on along the minus strand of NC_087347.1, from coordinate 103,541,321 downwards.
GCTCCAGCCTGTGTTGAACCCTTCTAGTGAAGTTTTGATTTCAGCTATTATACATTTTTAATTCTGAAATTTATGTTTGATTTCTTTTTATAATTTCTATCACTTTATTGATATTCTCTATTTGTTAGGACATTATTCTCCTGGTTTCCTTTAGATGTTTCTCCATCATTTCCTTTAGCTCTTTGAGCTTATTTAAGACTGTTGATTTAAAGTCTTTGCCTAGTAAGTCCAATATCCGAACTTCCTCAGGGATGATTTTTGTTAGATTATTTTTTTTCCTGTGAATGGGCAATACATTCCTTTTTCTTTGCATGCTTTATAATTTTTTGCTGAAAATTGGACATTTTGAATATTATAGTATATGAGTCAGCATCAGCCTGACAACCCACAACAACAATTCTGGAAATCAGATTCTCCCCCTTCTCTGCAGTTTGCTCTTGTTATTTGTTGTGGGCTGCTGTTATCTATTTGTTTAATGACTTTTCCAAACTATTTTTGCAAAGATTATATCTTTGTCTTGTGTAGGCATTAGTTTTTGTTCTGTTAACTTGGTGGTCAACTACTGACCTGATAGAGATTTCCTTAATGCTGAAATTTAGCAGCCTTTTTGTTCATTAGACATTCTCATGGTTTTCCTAAGATTTTTATTAGATTCCAGAGTTTCAAATATGACTCAAATTGGATTCCAGATTTCATATATGTTGACCTTGACAATTTTTGCAAGCTTAACAATTGCTTCAGTGATGGGAAAGATCCATGGAGCTCCTGATTCTGCCATTTTTTTTTCTTGATGTCACTCTTTGACAATAGTTGCTTTTACCCACTCTGGGAGAAGATGAAGTAGGTGCTGAAATTTTATTTCTTTTTCTCCTTTTTTATTTTTTACTCGTATAAGTCATCAGACATTTACTTAGAATTTCAACAAATATAGACTTAAGATCACCATGTAGATATGAAATAAAACTAAGTAATTTGGATTCTGTAAAGTTATTTTTCTCTTTAGACTTACTGTTTAAGCCTATTTAAGAACCCCAGTGGTGCAGTGGTTAAGTACTAGGCTGGTAACTGAAAAGTTGTTAGTTTGAACCCCACTAGCCACTCCATGGGAGAAGGATATGGTGGTGTGCTTCCTTAAATATTTATAGACTTGGGAACCCTATGAGGCAGTTCTACCCTGTCCTATTGTGTTGCTACAAATTGAAATTGACTGGAAAGCAAAGGATTTTATTTAACCCAATTAGAAATAATTGAAAGGAAATTAACATTTTAAAATCAAGGGTAAGAATGCCCCAGCTTACACTAACAAAGACACTATTTGGAATCATCATGGACATAGCCCTTTGGGTAACTTTTTTCTGCTCATTGTTTTGACAGTTTTATAGTCTTAAAGAAACTATAAAAGTCTTCATTCATCTTCAAGCTTGTGTGTTTCCAAATATTGATTTTAGTAATAGGAACTATTTGATTTTCTACTTATGTTCCAATAGTCTTAATGGTTATGGAGTTAAAAAACTTTATTTTTCCTCTATAAACAGTAGTTTTATAAATCTGTCCACGTAACTAAAGAAATAGTAGACATGTTTGTAAAAATCAAAGAAATGGTCTTGCAAAATATTTCACAAACTTTATAAACTCATTCTTTTTCAAAAGATAAATGTTCAAATATAATTTATAATATACAGATATTATTTAATAAAAAATTTTATAATATTTATAAAAAGTGAGTTTAAATTGGCATAAGAAAATAAAGTTTTCTGTTTATTCTGTACCATAAAAATGCTTTAAGGGGAGTTAATTGAATTTCAAATAGTTGAATTTATTTTCTTTTTATACTGAACAATGATGTTATTATTAAAATGTGGAAATATAATAATGATGAATAAACTGACAGGGAATATTCTCCTGGTGCTTCTGAATAGCATGCCTTTAATGCGGCTACTCTTAACAGTTACAGGAACTTTGACAGTTAAGTAATCCCTTCACCACTTAAGTATAACAGGATTTTATTATTAAGTACACTGCTTCGAAATGGTGTGCTTTTTTCATTCACACTATAAACAGTTTTGTTAGATTGGTAATCCTGCTTGTCAGATTTGTTCACTGTTTGATATTAATCAGTAGGTTTATAAAAGGTGCAGCATTGGACAGAAATGAACAGAAAATACATTATAAATAATGTTTCTATAAATCACAGAAAGTCAGACATCTCTAACTCTGAGGTGTACTGAATATTTTGACATTTTGTGGGTGGTTTGATAGCTTGCTACTAAACCAAAAGTTTAATAGTAGAAGCTACCGTCCATTTCACTACATGACTTTATAGAATTGGCTTTCCCAGTATAAATTTGTTAAAAGTTCATGGGACATCTTTTTTTTTTTTTTGGTATGTAATGCATGAATGCTTGTTAACCTTTTAAAGATTGTTGTATTCTAGAATGTGCACAATAAAATGCTGTGGTTATATCATGAAATATAAAATTGTAAATCATGAACAATTATTCTGCACATGTCCTCATCTGTAAATTTCTGTATTTCAGAAAACTTTCAGATAACCACTTTATGTAAATATTCCATTATGTAATTAGCAGTTGTAGTCCACAAAATGTGATTTTTTTTTTTTTATATAACTTGCAAACATTGAAATAGATTTGGACGTGGTTTTAAATGTTTTAGGAACTCCAGTGTTTACAATACGTACCCATGGGGCTGTTACGAGGAGTCATTAAATTAATGACTAGTTAGCATAAAATACTACAAAAGACTTGTGATTATTGGATGTAACTCCTGGGAGAACACATAGGTACTTTTGTTATTTCTCCAATAGGTCTTCACCTCTAAAATATGCAGATTATTGAAATGAATATATACATATTGTCCAAAAGCTATTTGGTCTAAAATATGCTTCAACCTAACAGTGTTTACTGGCTCTTTTTAAGCCTTCTAGCTTTCCCCGTGGCTATCTGTTCCTCATGCTCATAGTTTCAAGGGGTTGGCAAGTTTTAAATGTTTTCCATGCTAAATTAGTGTTTCCAAATTCCATGAGAAAATTGTTTGGTCCCAAACTCTTCTCTCCTCTTCATTCTCTCGCTGTTTCCTCCTTCCACCCATGAATCTACACCCTTGCTCGATGTTTTCCTCCCAGATGAGACTTTGCTATAGAGTGGTATTGGTTGGATCTCAACAGTTGCTGCAGGACAGTGAGGAATCTGGAGTGAAAAGGAGAATAATGAGATAATTCTGCACATTTTAAACAGGAGGAATCATGGTTAGTCCTAAATCTACAGCAGGACTCAAATCCTTAATCCATTGTTCAATGTTCTTTATGATTCATAAATTACTAACATGTTGATATGAATGAGATGTAGCCTTTTAGGACTTCTGCATTATCAACACTTTCACTGTCTAGTGACAGAGAAATGAAGAGTTCTTGGCAGACCTGATTTACACCATATTTTCTTCGAATTTTTCTTTTGGGAGGTGTGTGATTGACTGGTAAAGACACAGCCAACCAACAGGTATTTGAGAGTCAGTTCAGACACGGCAGTCACGTGAAGATGTGAACTCAGAGTCAGGGTTTGCCAGGCTTGCACCACAGGGTGCATTTGTAGCAAGGCAGCAGAAAACATTCTCACATATGTTATGGAATCGTTCACATACATGATGAATTGTGGGCAAGAAAACCTGGCTTCTGGTCATGGGTCCGTCATTACCCATGCAACCTCTGCAAATTGCTAAATACTCTCATTTTCAATTTCATTAGTATTAAAATGTGGTTACACTCTATGGTTTCTAAAATCCCGTTTTTCATTAATAGCTATGATGATATTGAATGTGGTATGTCTTCACAGTAGATGTCAATGGCTAAACTATGAAGCAGGGAGAGGAATATGGAAGCAACTATTCTTTTATTTAAAAAAAATACATATTATGCATAATGATAGAACAGAGAATAAAGGAAATAATAGGCCAATTACTTTTCTTAGTGAACAAATGTTTGCAGTTTTTAAGTTTATTCCTGAGTTAGAGGACTTCTTTCATAGATTTTATGTATGATATGAAACTCCTTATAAACATAATAATTTAATTTGCCTTTCTTTTGACGTTACTTTTCTAAGGTCAGGAATATTATTGATATGAATCCATTACTGGACATTTTTATTCAAAGGTTTAAAAAGTACACTGAAGTATTATCTCGTATAGACTTGTTTTTTTAGGAGAAAACATAAACACATGGAAACCATAATCCTGGTGTAATGTAGGAATCTAATTAAGACTAATGAGGGAACATTAAATTTAATGTATGATGCAGTTTATATGTCTCCCCATTAGAACTGTAGCAAGCTGTTTGTCAGAGTCGATCTTTGGTGACTATCCCCCTACAGGCATTCTTCAGCAATCTGGGGTTAGGCCTCAGCTCACATATTAGGCTTGTGTTGGTCTTGCAGAAAGGTGACACAAAAGCAACAACGAGAAGTGAAGGTACAGTTGGAATCACCTACAGGGGGACTCAGCCTACTGATGAACCAAGACACATCTCTGCTGTGGAAAAGTTCTCCTAGGTTGCTAGGCCTCACCATTGAATTTAAGGACACCATGACTCATTGTCAATGGCCAAAAAAAAAAAAAAATCTAATAGAAGTGAAAAACAGTTCAAAGTAAGTAGCGGAGAAAGTAATGAGATGGTTTTACGGGATGCCTAAGAAGGCTTAGGGGTTACTGATGCAGAAGGATTGGGGAGCATCTGAGGAGAAAAACCTTTCATGCTGGAATTTGTACCAGAAGTTAGCCAATGTGCACATAGACACAGGAGAGAAGGGACTAGATTCCAGGAATCTGGAAGTAAGAGAGCTTTATGCTCTAGCATAATACAGTAAACCTGTGCAGTAATAGCTACTGCAGCAAATAACAATAGCTGACATTTGTTGTGGTTTTTGTGTGTACCAGGCACTGTTTTAAGGGTTCAGCATGTATTATCTCATTTAGTCCTTAGGAAAGTGTCATGAGGTAGCCATGGTTATCATCCCCATTTTACCAGAGGAGTGACTAGGGTATGGAGGTGTGGCAGATATGGCAAGTATTGCACCGGCCCTGGGTCCATGGCACCACTGAGCAGTTTCTATTAGCCCAGTATGGGCAGTGGAGTATCTACAGAAAATGGTGTCTGTGGCAAGCACTGAAATTTTGCCAAATATTTGATACCCTTCTTTTAGATAACATAATATCAGCTCAAAAATACAAGTCAAGATTGTTAATCTTTTAACACTTGACAGTGCTTGAGGAAGGATGCTGGGCAGTACCACGATAATGGAAACTGTTCTGTGGTACCATGTGCCCAGGGCCAGTGCAATACCCTAGATACACCACTGCATTTTACATTAAACAAAACTGAATCAGAGAGAGATTAAGTAACCGGTTACTCAGTAAGTTGGTGGCCAGGTAGGATTAGCTTCTTTAGTACAAGTAAGTACCCCTAAGGCAAGGGAAATGGGTGTATAACTCCACCTCTTAACCTTCCAAATGCTATGAGTAGGTTATTGACATGGATAAAATCATATTGCTGGTTAACAAAAGAGAGATCTTGAACCCACACTTGCTAAGATCAAGCCTATATCCTGTGTTGCACAATGACAACTCTTTTGCTTATTTTAAAATTAAAATAGCTATTGGTAACTTGGTTCCTTGAATAAAAACCTGAAACTCTCTGAGCTCGAATCATGTTACCTCGAAACTTTATAAATAACTTACAAGCTGCAACCTTTCTAGATGTACTATGTTCCTGCCTTCAAGAGTGATGGTTTATTCTTCCTAATTGTGTCTGTCTATTGACATATAATGGAGCCCTGGTGGCGCAGTGGTTAAGAGCTTGGCTGCTGACCAAAAGGTCGGCAGTTCAAATCCACCAGCTGCTCCTTGGAAACCCCATGGAGGAAGTTCTACTCTGTCCTATAGGGTCGCTATGAGTCAGAACCGACTCGACATCCTCTAACAACAACATTGACATATATGGCTTTGTACAAAGTTTCTGTAAGTTTGAATTCATAGCCTTCTCCAGTAGTCAATGATTCTGATTTGTTGTTAGATGGTTCAGTTCTACTCTGTCCTGTAGGGTCGCTATGAGTTGGAATCGACTCGACGGCACTGGGTGTTGTTGGGTTTGGGTTCAGGTAGAGGACAAAACTTATATATCCAGAGAAGGCCATGGCTAAAACAAACAAATAAACCAAACACCAAACCCATTGCCATCGAGTCGATTCTGACTTATAGAGACCCTACGGGAGTTTCCAAGGAGCGCCTAGGTGGATTCGAACTGCTGACCTTTTCGGTTAGTAGCCGTAGCACTTAACCACTATACCACCAGGGTTTCCAAACATACATATAGACAAAATCAAGTTCCAGTGGAAATTATAGGGTTGATGCTCAAAAAAGGAAGAAAAAAAAATTTTTTTTTCACTGCTTTCAGTTTTTCTTTGTTCATCTTAACTCCTTATATTCTTTCTGTTTTTGCAGGTCCAAAATTGTCACAAAAATTACAACTTTAGAGTTAGTAAACAGCAGAGCTGAAAGTTGAACCCAGCAGTGTGGCTCTGGCATCCACAGTCTTTACCAAGCATTGTATGCCTGCTAACTTGAGAGAGAGTTACTTTCCTTTGGTAGACTTCAAAAATTCCCATGTCAATTGCTTTGGTAATTGTTAAGTTGGACCCATTGGTACATACAACACAAAGTGGCAGATGTGGCTAATTTTAAGGTGAATGCAATCCTTTCGGGGCAGAACTATACGCTGATAGGGTTTTTGGTGACAGTTGCTAGTGAAATGTGTATATACAGGACGAGATTCAGCACTTAAAAAAGAGACCAAACCAAACGTGTTGCTGTCAAGTAGATTCTGACTCACAGCAACTCTGTAGGTCAGAGTAGAACTGCCACACAGGATTTCCAGGGAGCGGCTGGTGGATTCGAACTGCCCACCTTTTGATTAGCAGCCAAATGCTTAACAACTGTGCCACCAGTGCCCCCCACCACTTGAGTGACTGTGAATTATGGAGTAGCTCAAACACTCTTAATTCTATTTAGAATCTGTAACAAAAATCTTTTTCTATGCCTTCTATAGGTGGAGTCTACTCTAGGTGGAGTCCCTGGGTGATGCCAACGGTTAAGAACTTGACTACTAACCGCAAGGTTGGAGGTTAGAAGTCACCCAGAAGCACTACAGAAGAAAGACTTGGCAATCTGCTTCCCAAAGCCTTGAAAACCCTATGCAGAGTAGTTCCCCTATGATACACATGGGGCCCCATGAATTGGAATTGACTATAATGCCAATATGGAAAACCCTAATTCATTTTCTGCATACTAGTGCAAAACTAGAAAAGTCAAAAATATAGAAATAGATCACTTTGCTTAAAAAAAACCCACAAAGAAATGATAGAGCACATCATTACAATTAGGGATGGGCTACCTGCCTGGTCTTTAAAACTAGTGCCTATCTGTGGCTGTCCAATGACTCCACAAAGGTTTCTTAAACAACATCCAACCCCCCTTCTTTTTTGGATTGATGATTTCATTAAAAGCCATTCTCCTGTTGTAGTTTTGCTTTCTCTGCTTTAATGTGGTCTACGGGGTTCATTAGACCCAGGGTGTTAATGGCATCAGCTGGGTTTAGGTTTCGTTGCAGCTGAACCTCACGACTGCTAATCAGTTAGCTAACATATGCCAATATCACGGTACCTAATGACTCCTTCTACAGTTACTCCTTTATATTCCCATATCTCCCACTCTAAAAGACCAACATTGATTATTGTGTGAACTGCAGGATGGTGGGAGCACTCATGGCTTCCCCTCTCTCAGACAGCAAGATATGTATGTACTTGGTTTGGAATGTTTTAGATTTGCCAGGCTTTTTCAGTATCCTTTTTCATTCCTTCCTTCTCACCAGCCAGTTCCTATGGTTGATACATGATGCAAAAAATCAGGTGCCTAAAGTAGTCCCCGGAGAGTACAAATGGTTAAGTGCCTGACTACTAGCAGTAAAGGTTGGTGGTTCAAACCCACACCAAGGTGCCTCGGAAGAAAGGCCTAACTAAGGATCTGCTTCCAAAAGGTCACAGCCTTGAAAATCATATGGAGCCCAGCTCTACTCTGACACATGTGGGGTCACCATGAGTCGGAATCGGCTCGATGGCGGCTAACAACAAGACCAGAGTAGTAGAGACTTCGTATATTTGCCGCTCAATTTGTGCATCCAGTGTTGTCTAGGCCTCAAAGTAGCATAGCTCAGAGCAATCTTCATTTGCTTTCTGCAACGTCATCGTTCCCTGGGGACATTGAGCAGTCCAAGTGTGAGTGGGAAAATACTAAGGACAGTATTTTGCTCTTCAGAATTTTTGATATGCTGAGATAATTTAGTCTTTATATCTTGTTTTAGGCTTCCTTTGATCTCTGAGACTTGAATAAAAGGCACTGTCCAATCTCCTTCTCTCTCCCCTTCACCCTAATGTCAAACTTAAGGGAAAGTTGGGGGCCTAAAGTTAAGGGGCTGCTAGTTTGGGGGGCAGCAGCACAGTGTGGTGGCAGAAAGTAATTCAGCTCCAAGGAGGATCCTGCCCAATTTTTAAAACTTAATAGGATTAGTCACGGGAACTATTTTTAGCAGAAGTTCAACTCTATCCATGTATTTTAATGTGGGAAAATTGTGTCCTTTTCCCTCTGCTCATGTTTGATGTATTCCAGCCCTCCTGTGAGCGTGTTTGAGTATCTTAGGGGATCTGGAGTGGAGGAGAACTTCCTCTTGGATTCTCTCTGTTTTCTTTCGTGAAAATGACATTCCAAAGCTGTTTCACTTTCTGACAGGAAATGGAGCCTTGCCAAAAATGATTAAAGCCCAAGAAAGCATAACAGTTCCAAAGCTGCAGCAGTTCTTTAGGAGTCTGAGTTTGACATTGTGTCAAACAAATGTGAAATATTGTTTAATAAATTTGAATAATACAGAGATAGGAAAAAATCATTCTTGGCTTAGAGCAGGAGTGGTTTGTATTAAGTATGTAAAAGACTACCTACCTTTAATAATTGAAATAAATATGTAAATACACTTGCGAAATGTTAGCCCAGCCTAATACTTTATTTCGTTGTACTAGTTATATGCGTGAGACCAAGGGCTTCTTTTCTGATGTGTACAAGTTTTAAAGTGTGGACATTTCTACAGGTTTAAGGGAAATAACTTCTGGTTGTGTGATCTAACCTGTGCATAAGACATTTTTTATTTTTTAACTTTTGTAATGAATTCAATGTGTTTATCAATAAAAAGTCACTTAGACCAAAATAGTTTCATTGAAAAGAGCTAGAAGTAGTAATTGAAAGTTTCAGACAATATCTGAAGTCATAAGTCCATAAAGCTTTTTTTTTTTTTTAAAGGTAGAGGCTTCAATAACTTTACTGACAATGCTAGTTAAGTAATTTTATTTTTCCACCAGAGAATTATGTGTTTAAGTATCTGACTGTGCGTGCTCTCCCCTAAAACAAGAAAACTCGTCAAGCAAAAAAAAAAAAAATCAATCACTGCTCAAATCAAGAAAAAACACCACTTCCCTGAAAAAAAAAAGACTTTTGTGTGAAAAACTTATAAAACATTACTCTTTTGAATTCCTTTGCAAGACAATTATATTAAAAAAACCTAATTTTTTATTCATTTCTTCCACTCTTCCAATGTATGTTTACAATACTTGTTTTCAGTGCAAAAAGTTCCATATTTTCTGTACCTACTGACATTCAATGAGTACCACAATTCATAACCACTTTTTAGACAAGTTAAATTGATTAGAGAAGTCATTCAATGTCATTGAGTACCATTTGTCACTTCATAAACAGCTACAATCTGCTGCCTACAAATGTAGAAGAACCGCCAAATAAATCACATCAAACAGTGGGAGCAGATACTATGCCTTCATCTATAATTGGTACAGCCCTCTCCTGTCACATTTGTTCATTCTTGTGATTCTGGCGTGGATTGACACTGACACGGAAAGGGCAGCCACTGTCAAAGACGCTAGAGAGTCTACGTCTCGGTGATGTACGTGCTAATAGATATCCATCATAACATTACAGTAACGTCTCCCATGTATCAAACGTGCAACGTACCTACAGCTAGGTATCTTATGATGTGCCCATATGGATCTGTTCTAACAGGAGATAAGCTCTTTTGGTTTGAAGGGAAATTGATAAATGCCAAAGAAATGCATGATTAACAGATACACCAAAAAAAAAAAAAAGAGAGAAGCTTGCATATGCTCTTCTGGTGGACATAATTGTAAAGTACTGTAGTTTACTTCCAGGCACATTTTCGTAAAATATGATTACTGTGTTTTTCCTCATTTCAAAACGTTTCATTTTAAGAACTCTTTTTTTCTTGTCAAACAAAAAATGTCCACTATTACAATTAATACTTGATATTATGTCCTAAATTGAAGCCCTAAGGAAAATCTGCTTTCAAAAGGTCAAAACTCATCCCCCTACAATCTCTCTCTCTCTCTCTGTGCATACCCACAGGCTACTGTATATATTATCCCATACTGCCATACTAACATTAAAATTAACATAAATTAATGAAGACAATACACTTCCATGATGTCAAGTCTTTAAACACTGTAGACTCCAGGGAAATGGAAATGGACTTCAGTTGTTGCTGAAACATCTCTAATATATTGTATTCCACTCTGCAGAGATAAGGACCACATCTGGAAAATTCAGCCTTACTTTAGAACAGCTTCATTTTATTGGATTTTTATACTTGCCAGGAACTTTGCCTACATCATCTCCAATTTTTTTAAGCAAGTGAAAAATGCGGGCATTTGTATGTATTCCCATTTTACAGATGAGGAAAAGGATGCTCCAAGAAGATAAATGAAGTCCATAGCATCATCCAAAAAGAAATATAACTAAGGTCTTGAGCTCAGCACTCTCTGCCTCCAAACTCCTGTACACTATCATATGTTCTTTGCCCTGACAACAAATCTTTGAGAACTGAACGCATACCGATAATGCCAACAGTGAAAGCAGGCAATTCGGATCTTCTGAAAACATTACCCTTCTCAGAACTACCGTATAAAAAAAAACCAAAACCTGTTGTCGTTGAGACAATTCTAACTCATAGTAACCCTATGGGACAGAGTGTAACTGCCCCATAGGGTTTCCAAGGAGCAGCTGGTGGATTTGAACTGCCCACCTTTTGGCTAGCAGTCAAATGCTTAACCACTGTGTCACCAGGGCCCCAAAATACCATATAACTTGAGCTATTTCCTGGGAGCAGAGGTGTCTTCACAAATAGGGCATTCTCCATGAAACCCCTGGATCTATGCTTGGAACACAGTCTCATCCAACATCCAAGATGGAAAACTTTTTTAATAGGAGAGTTAGGTGAGGGACCGTTGGAAGAGGTACAGGAGGATGCTACTTGCCACAAGTTCTGAAACTAGTCAGTAATTTAAATGAAAGGTTCTTATTTTCCTATTGAATTAACCAAAATCTGTCATAAGCTTTTTGATGTTCTATAGAGAAAATAAGAAGCCTTAGTGGCACAATGGTTAAGCACTTGGTTGCGAACCAAAAGTTCGGCTGTTCAAACCCACCAATAACTCAGTGGGAGAAAAGACCTGGTGATCCACTGCCATAAAGATTACAGCCTGGGAAATCATATGGGGGCAGTTTGCTCTGCCCTATAGTGTCTCTACGAGTCCGGATCAACTTGACAACACACAAGAATAAACAACAACATGTAGAAAATCAGCCTTTGAGAAAATGCAGCAGCATTTCCATTACTGATGAATGGAACTTAAACATTATCTCTAGATAAACTTTCCAAGGGGCCTGCCTTACCTTCCTGGGGAAACTTATTCTTTAGAAAAAAAAAAAAAAAAGATTCTAGTTGGGCTTTGAATAGGTGTATATCATTAGAAACAAGTTGCCGGCAACAGTTCCCAAAACATCCATAACTAGACAATGTGATTTTACTGTAGTTTGACTCATTTAAAATCCATAAGACCTGTATTTGCTGACATGGAGTTTGATTTAGAAAGCAGTAAATCTATTTTTCTTTTCCGATAGATAGTTAAAAGGAAACATACATGAATTTATTTGAAAATAGGTGTGGACAAATAAACGGGAAAAAGTAATTCTAGTTATTTGATTGAAGTCACAAAAATGGAAGGCTCCTATTGATAAACAACACAGAATTGACCAATATCTCAAGCAGGCAGCTTTCATGGGACTGTGCTCATTGTCAACAAATGTTGTGAAAAGGTCAATGGTTAATTAAATAATCCATCACCTCAGGATAGAGAGTAGTTCTCAACTCTGACAATCAGTGACAGAAATATTAAAAGGTCAAAAAATGAGTTACAATATATTGCAGTTTGTTATTATGTATTATAAAGACGTGGCTCAATTCAAGAAGTAGAGGATAAAAAAAGGTTCATATTCTGCTAGAAACATGCTTCCCACATGAATAAATTTTTGATTATTTACTGATAGGAATATTGTGAGTTCCCCTGGAGCCATAGGCTTCTTTTGATTTTTGTACTTTATGGAAAAAAAAAAAAATGTGTTTTTGGATCCAGAACATTTTGTCTCCATACTTGAAAAACTTCGCCATGGGGGTGGAGTGGGGGGAGGGGGAGAAGTTCCTTTTTCCAGAAGTATTCTCTCTGGGGCCTGGTAGTTTCAAACTGCTCTAGGCTCTATGAAAGAACGTCTTTGCAAACGTGGTGGCTTTCAACTGCTGACTGTACTTTTCTTCCTACGCTGTATAACTCTATCATGCTCAGAGAATAGTAACGTCTCCAATTTCCTTACATCAAGTCCAGAATAACCCTTCTGTAAATTAAAAGTGCTACACAAACTTAAGATATCGATTCGACCTAATTTCCTTTGCCAGAATTGTCTGCTTCATTATCCTTTCCAGACAGTACCTTTTTTTTTTCCAGTGGGAATTATTATTTAGTATGGGCTGCCTTATCTAGCCAAAACTCTTTCTCCATCACCCTCTCTTATTTCTTCTTTCTTCCTCCCCCCCACCCCCCGCCAAGTGCCCTTGACTCACTCTGAGTTTTTAAGTCTCAAGTCTAAGTATTTTTTTCTTTTTTTCTCCTGTGCTGTAGGTGGACTAAAAGAAATACCACCCATTTTAGTCCTTCCACCAGCCTTCCTCCTTTACCTCTTGGGGCCAAAATATGGAACACAGACAACGAAAAGAGGTACCTCAGAAGAACAGCTTTCCAGGAAGCCATAAATCGCGTATGATTAAAGTAATTGGCAACAATAGAAAGAAAACATGCTCCTGTGCTTTGGCTCTTTAGTTTTGTATATGAGAGGAAACCAGTCACCAGTTGAGATCACCGCAGGTTTATGAGAGATAATGCTTTATTTGAATAGAAAAACGAAGCCTCTTATTTCTCCCTTGAGGCTATGGGGCTTGGGGAGTGATATTATATGGCCATGTCACTGCAGCAATCTGCTGAAATGTTCATTTATATGGCTTCTGAACAAGGGGTGCCTCGCCAGGGACTTCGACCCATGACTGTGCACAGCTTTACCCCCTTGCTGTCTGGGTGATCACCGCCGTTTCCAATACAGGCGAGTGTTATGTGATTATTTTATCTTTTACTGTAAAGCGTTTTGAGAGACTTTGTATGAGAGGCAATATAAAAATAAATTGAATTGAACTGTGGCTTCACCTCCCTGCTTTTTAGTGCAGAAACCTTTAGAGCAAAAAGTGCAGTACAGTGACAAAGGACAAGATTAAGACGATGTCAGTGAAATGGTCAGCTCTGGAAAGTCCTGACCCTGCAGGAGTAGTTGTGTGTGTGTGTATGTGTGCACATGTTAGTTGTTGTCACACTTGCCTATGTGTTATATTTAATACATCACCAGCAAATACAAAAAATCATATTTGTGTGTGTATGTTTTTTTTAAGTTAGTTATTTTGAGCCATAAGATATCCAGAATTTTCTTTTGGTTAATACATTTCTACAAAGACAAGAAGACTTGTTGATTATACAAATACCTACTTTACATAACATATCATGGCGCATTCAAAGCCGCCTAGTTAGCCTCTGAAAGGCCAAGGTCTGAAGCACGTCATATTACTTTCAGAATCCACTACTGCAATAATTTTTCTTTTAAAATAAAATAATCTTGGCTTACAGTAATAGGTTTTTCCAGCAGAAATATGATTTTGTGTTTTATGACACAGCATCAATACATTATTTTAATAAATGGCTCTTGGTGCACCAGAAGTGCTGTATTTTGACAATATCAGCCAACCTTTTCATTTGTTTAAGCAGGAAAAGTAGGGTGCCAAAATAAAGCTACTCCAGGAGAACATCTCAAGAATGTTTATGAAAACTCGGTTAGAGCTACATTTATTAGAGTTAAAGCATAGTATGAATTTGTCATGCAGAATTCCAGGGAAGTGAGTAATTTCTATTTCTCTAAATGCCAGCATTTCATATTTTGAGGCAACAATTTGCTTGTAAATATGAAACTAATGACATAGACTTGAACGCGCCAAAAGGTATCAGAGATTTGTCATTATCCCGCAATAGTTACTGGATTAGTTACTGGGTGTCTTTGCTGCTACGCCATCATGTTTCTCATAAAAGGAAATTGGGGGATAGAAAAGCTTGTCACACCAGGGTTCCGACAATAGGCCTGAATTATTATTATTATCTGAACTAGATGATTTACTAATGGATTGGTCTTCCGATTCGCTGTTGACCATGCGATGACTCAGGACCCGGCAGCATTTCATTCTGTTGTGCATGAGGTTGCGATAAATCAGGGCCAATTTGAAGGTGGCTAACAACACCAAGGTCTTTGGAGAATGGCTCCCCACTATCCCCACTCCCACCCCTCACAAAACAGAGGCTTCCCTTTCACACCTCATTCCTGTCTCCACCCAGGCGCTCTGAGACTCTGCTTATAGATGAGCATAAGCAGAGCAAGAGTCAAGTCAGACTCATTTCAAAATTGCGATCCCGCTGACTGTTAAATTATAAATATACACAGAGAAAATCTCTCTTCCCTGCACCCACAGTCCTGATTATGAGATTGCAGGGAGCGTTTCCCTCTTTAGATTATTTGTTGCTTTTTAGTCCTTTTTATCTAATGCTCTCAACAATATTTTTGCATAGCGAGTCAGATCCTCCCAGGTATCCTGGGGAATCAGTGAGAATGTTACTGTCTCTGGGCATTACATGGTCCCTTGGGAGCCTGACAGTATAAATGCCCCTTCAAAGGTGCTTATTGTCTTATGAGGGCCCAGAGATGCTGGCAGTCATTCATTTATGTGCTTATTCCGATTTCTGGGATGGTAAGCTCTGATTAGGAGAAGGGCCACTACCCCTCCACCCCTAGAATTAAGATGATAACAGATAAATATCTGCACACGTTGGCATTTCTTCTACAAAGGGCTCAGAGTAGATTGCAGTTCTACCTGGTAATTTAACTACAAAAATATGAACAGATCTCAGAAAGATTGAAGGGAAGATATATTTTGCAATTTATTGAGTTATAGTTCCTAACAGCTTCCCCCCAGTTGTATTTGTTTTTCTATTTCGACCAGGACTCCAGGTCCAGATGACACAGTCACAGCCCGGGGTCTTACCACATCACCACACACACACACACACACACACACACACACACACCTCTTATGCAACAGGACACAAGACCATTGACTTCTGTTTGAATACACTGGGTACTTTTCACTCGTGGGCCCCTGTTCAGGGTGAGCTCTCAGAATGCAATCAATTCTGGCATTTCTGAATATTGCAAGCCCACTCATCTTCAAATCCCTTCTCAAGCATCATCTTTTTCATGAAGACTTCCCTAGTCTGAGCAGCAGAAATGAGCCTCAGTTTTCCATCTGCAGAAGGGGGACCATAACTTCCCCTTCATACGGTGGTTACGACAAACAACAGGGAGCGTGTTTTTGCAACTGCCTAGCAAAATGCCCTGGTGTTCTTTAAGTGAATCACATCTTTCCTTGAGAACCAGGGGCACTTTGTACTTACAATATCCATTTTATTATGCATAGAAGGCAAAAATCTCTCTAGTCATTGTAGACCTTAAGGACAAGCTGAACATTATACGCTAGTTGCCATCCGGTTGATTCCTACTCACAGCAGCACTGTAGGACGAGTAAAACTGCTCCATAGGGTTTCCAAGGATGTAATCTTTATGGGAGCAGGCTGCCACATCTTTTCCCATGGAGCCACTGGTGAGTTCCAAATGCCGACTTTTTGGTTAGCGGCTGAGCACTTAACCACTGTGCCACCAGGGCTCCTTTTTACTTATAACCAAAACCAAACCTACTGCCGTCTAGTTGATTCTGACTCATAGCGACTCTATAGGACAAAGTACAACAGCCCCATGCGGGTTCCAAAGCGTCCAAGGCTGTCAATCCTTATGGAAGCAGAATGCCACATCTTTCTCCTGCAAAGCTGCTGGTGGGTTGGAAACGCCGACCTTTTGGTTAACAGCCAAGCGCTTTAACTACTGCACCACTAGGGCTCCCTTTATTACTTACGGAAGTATGTAATATTTATATTTTATTTGTGCCTCTAGACTCTGTGAGAACTTAATAAATATTTGGTAAAATAGCCAGTTCCAAAGGTACAGTGCCTTTCTTTGTACATTCTTATATCATTTGCCCAGTATCAAATTGATCTTGAAATTAGTCCAATTCTCCAGGTTTGTTCGTACTGCAGCATACTCAACATGATTGGTACTACTAGTTGGCACCTTTGGACAGACACTGCCAAAGAGACATGACATGAAGAAATACGTCAACTTCAGTTTTTGGTTCTGCATGATTTTTTTACACAGTCCAGTTGATTAGTTGATACATGCCTAGGAATGGGACTTTATTTACAGGCTCACTTGATGCTTGAAGATCCTACACTTGCTGCTTTTTTTGTAGCAGCCTTGGAGATGGTTATCTGTGCTTCAGATAGTGATGCCATGAGTGGAAGGTTAAAACTGCACGCTGTGAGGAGCACTTTACCTCAAGTGGCTTCCCCAGTCATAAAGATGCCCAGTTATTACACGATGGAGGAGGGCAGCCATTAAAATGGACCACTTTGGTATTGACACATGCTGGTTGACTGGGTATAATGTGACAGGCACAAGAAGAAATAGTAGGTGCAAAGGCCTCCAAAGGTGTGGTGAGCTCTTTTAACAGAATTTCAATATTGATTAGAATATAAACTGTGCTTCCTTATTAAAAAAAAAAAAAAAATTTTTTTCCTTATTAATGGACCAATTAGACGCTTCCCCAAAGATGAGGTGCCAAGTCTCTTGCTTTTCTCTGTTGTTACTTAAGCATTCTATTTTATACCAACCAATTAGTTAGTGGAATATGAACAACTTATAAAAGCAAAATAAAACTACATAAAAGTGCCTCTTAAGGTTGTTGTTGTTGTTCTTGTTTTTTTTTTCTCTTTGGCCACACTCCTTTTTTATTCCCTCAGAGGAAGCTGGCTTCTTTAAAATGTGTGGAGAGCTAGACTTTTGTATTGGTGGCTTAGTATCCAGCCCAGAGACCACATCCCACAAAGCAGTGAAGGGCAGACAGGAGACTCATCATAATGCCATCTTTAGATTGAGATGGCGTGGCCCTGCATAAGCCCACTATGGAGCTAGTCATTTGCTAAACTGAATTTCCACAAGTTGCTCATGCAAACTGCAAGTTTAAAACGTACGGGAGGATAAAAGGACCAAATTCTAACAAATATCCAATAGGTTTAGATTCTGAAGCAAAAAAAAAAAAAAAAAAAAGACATTTATGTATGTATTTCTTAATTTTCTTTTTAAAGAGGTAGAGTGAAGTTTGCCTCTTGGGCCATTGTTTTCAAGTTCTCACATGTCTCAGTGAAAGCCAACCTAATTAGCATAAATTGAGACTTTTGTATTATAGATGTCCAAGTATAATGAGTTCTATTATGACAGATTGCAGTGGGTGAGAGATACACTGTTCAATGATATGTCTAGGAAAAAAAATAAACATGCTTCCTTTCTTCGTTAACCTCCCACAGAGCGGCTGGTGGGTTCGGAACTGCCCACCTTTCGGTTAGCCAAAAAACTCATTGCCATCTAGTGGATTCTGACTTATAGCGACCCTATAGGACAGAGTAGAACTGTCCCACAGGGTTTCCAAGGAGTGGCTGGCAGATTTGAACTGCCGACCTTTTGGTTAGCAGCTGAGCTCTTAACCACTGCACCACCAGGGGTCCTTCATTTCTTCATTAGAAAACGCTTATTTATAGCACAATATATCTACTTCCACTGTTACATTACGGTTTTGACTACTTTTTAACTATAAAATTTGATCTTGTTGCGGCAGCTGCCCTATTCAAATGATAGCTGTAGTACAGCTGTTATTGGTGAGGATGATTTATGGCTTCCCTACATGGATAAAGATATGTGCATATTTAATTTTGGTTTTACTGCCTGTGTCTTACATTTTAATAATACAGGTGAGATAAAAGAACATTATAATAAAGAAGTACTTTAATTCTGCAAATACAAATGGCAGGCTTCATGTAACAGTTTGTTTTAACTTTGTATAATTCCCTGCCTTTTCCCTCCCTGAAACAGCCTGAATCTGTAAAGATTTTATTTATAGTCCAGCAAATTCCCTTATGTTCATTTGTTTTTGGAGTTTCTTTCACACCTGAGATACTGGTTAGGACACAAGAGGGGAGGGAAGACGACAAATCTGAGAGAAAAGAGATGAGTAAGTAATCTAAAGTAGAGCAAACAATTTTTTTTTTTTTTGGTAGTCAATTGCTGAGAGAAGTTGTTTGATTTGAATCTCGAGATCCAACCTCAAGTCAATTTGGAAACACAACTTGCTGTTCAGTAGATGACAAAGAAAAGGAATAGGAAGTTCACTTTTTTCCCAGCTGATTTTGTCTCTTGTTCTTTGTCTAAATATTGTCGTGAATCCATATCCTAGTGACAGATGGGCAGAATCCAGAGCTCCTGGCAGTTTGGATCAGATCCGATAAGCATTCAGGTCTATTTGGTAACGGAAAGGAGCTGAAAATCACATGAAGACAGGCTTTCTCAGAAAAGTCCCATTGCTTGCTAGCTCCTGATGGTTTGAAAGTACTGCCAGAAGAGTCTTTGGAGTATTTGAGGATATCATGATTGATATCAGGCATAACAGAGGTGCCCAATGCACTTTCAATGATATTAATCACATTCTGTCAGGCAGAAAAAAAGTTTTTACTTGTTCTTTCATTTTTCCCAAACTGTTGAACTCTCTCACATACTCATACCATCCTCTCAGTTTTTTCTCCAGAGACTTGAGAGTTTAAAACGCTCTTTTAATTATGTCTATTTACACACTAATAAACCTGTGAAATTAGCAAAGAGAAGTGCCCTATAGTGTGTGGAATTTAAGGAAACATGCCTTGATCTCTCAATTACCAGAGAAGTATTTTTCAGCCCTCAAATTTTCATCACATATGTATTATTTTTATTTTTTTATGTATTAGGAAATAAATAGACAATTCAAAATTTGTTGAGTAAGCAGTAAAAAAAAAAAAAAAAAGGTAATTTTACCCATACTTAAATAAAATGAAAAAGACAGATCCTTATCTGTTTCCTTTTCCCTTCAGTAATCTAGAGGCAGCTTTGTTAGCTTTTTAAGCTAATTTGATATCTTATGTGTTCCTTTTTGCGCTAGGGTCCTAAAAAAAAAAAAAAAAAAAGTCCTATGTGGGGATTATTCTTTGCTTTTCGACCATATGCAAACCACATTGCCATTAAATATTTATCAAACTGCAGCTCCTAAAAAGTTCATTGGTGTCTTTTTAACGAAGTCCAAATTGCTGCCTTTCTGAATAAAACAGTGACAGTTTAGTTACATGAATTATTGTTTCTGTAATAATTGCCTGCAACTGAATAACACATGGAGACCATCTTTGATAAATATAGAAATAACTGAGTTTGCTAAAGAGTTTCTGCATTATTTCATTATAAAACTATTCCACTCAATTAATTCAGCTCTCCCTCAATTGAACACATAGTACACCAAGTGCTGAAATGAGGAGACACCTGGTCTTCAGGGTATTCAAGCACTTTTTTATTTCCTCATGCAATAACTGTCTCAGTTCAAAAGATATTTATCAAGAATATGAATAAAGCTCCAAGATAACTATTTCTTAGCACCAGTTTCCTTACTCTGTACCACCATCCCACATTTCTCACTATAAAATCTGGCCATTAAGGACAAAATCTTTTCTACTAATGGATATTCTGCCTGAGTCCTTTTAAGGAGTATGGACTTGTGGGTTCTATTTTTCAGGTGTTTTCTAAATAACTCTTCATTGTATCTGCATACTTATGATAATTTAATTTTCTTCTTGATGGAAAAAAAAACTATAAAAATACAGAATTTCACACATTTCCATCCCAGATTTTAATATCAGATGTTATAACTGACAGCACGTATCAAAAGCATGAAATTCTACTTACAGTAATACAGATGAGTAAACTTCTGGTGAAGAGAAAATCAGCACGGGAATGAGCTCATAAATAAATTTATATTTGTCAGGTGCCTGACTGTACTTTATCCTAAAATTAGTCCTGTCAACTGATTAAAAGTAATGCAATCTTTGCTGCTATAAATCTAACATGAAGTACAATACAATTATGAAAGTTTATTTAGTATTTTAATTTAATAATTTTACAGCGATAATTTGGTTTTCATTTTTTTGTTTGTTTTAAATTCTACTGCCTAAAGATGTTGCAAGTACTTAATTGATTGGTTGATTGATTTCAATTTAATCTATGCTTCCTCAACACGCTTGGTTCAATCATATTTGATTGGATCGCCTGATCACTTGGTATTTATTAACTAGAGTTTTGAGTGAACTGGCATCTTATCCAATATCAGTGTTTAAAAGAGTTGGTAAACAGTCCCCGCATGAAGTGGGCTGGAAAAGTTAAAGGATTAAAATTTGTCAAATGCGTTTTAAATTAGGATGAGTTTTACTTTTTCTCATGAAGAATTATCCTTTGCCTCCAGGTTGTGATTGCATTTGGGCATGGATGTGTGAGGGGGCTACTCGTGGGAAAAGATATTTGAGAAGCTGAGTTCTATCTTGTGAGTTTGAGAGCATCATAGCATGTAATTCCTGTAGCAAGCCTGGAAAAGAGTAGTATTGGGCAGGTTATACAGTTGAAGTTAATAAGTGGCACCACCAAATTGCAGAAATAACCAGAAGAACCATTGAGACATAAGATAAACATTCTCCAATAGACATATACGAGCCACATACATAATTTAAGTTTTCTAGTCATATTGAAAAGAGTAAAAAGACACAGGTAGAATTAATTTCGATAATATATATTTTTGATATTGTAGAGTAAAACCCTGACTCTGTTAAGGATTAAAATAGAGAGATTTATTGAAGGCAACACATAGTTTCAACTGGGGATAAGCAGAATCCACAAAGTTAACTATGCTCTCCAAGGAGTTACAGGCATCCTGGCAACATTTATATTGTTAAACCAGGAATTAACAACATAACACCCTGAATGGCTTACCAGCGAAAGGTGAGTTAACAAATGTGGGGACTTTACAGTGATTGGTGGCTTACAATTTTCTTTTAAGGCTCTTTGGGAACAAGCTAACGACCCTCTTGATTGGTGCTTGGTGAGGTAAGATAGTTGAGGGCGGGATATCTGAAAACGGGACTTTAACTATGATTGGTTTAAAGAGTATATGTGTGCTTTGTTGATTAGTTTCCACTCGGGGACTGCAATGGGTTCACAGGGCGGTTACAAGACAACTGCAAGACATTCCTTTCTGCTAACATAGCTCTCCTGTACAGTGTGGTTCCTGGGAATGACTTGCATAGCTTGGTTACAAAGAAAACATCTCCTTTGATACCAGATTAAGTCTGTTTAAAGTTTAACTTCTTAGATATAGCACGCTTTTTAAAAATAGGGTTGAAGTTCAGGCCCAGAGGCAGCCATCCTTTAGTCAAGTCAAGTGTCCCAGAGATTTGGAATTTAGGGTACTCTATCTCTTTTTTTTCCATTTCAACATGGAATCAATATAAAATTGTTAAGGAGGTAATTTTCATTTTTAATACTAAGTCATTGAAATTCAGCATGTATTTATACTTACAGTACACATGATTTTGAGCTAGGCACATGTCAAGTGCTTGATAGCTCTATAACCAAACCACACCAAACCCGTTACTATCGAGTCAATTCTGACTCATCGTGACCCTATCGGACAGTTTAGAACTCCCCCATAGGGTTTCCAATGAGCAGCTGGTGGATATGAACTGTCAAACTTTTGATTAGCAGCCTGAGCTCTTAACTGCTGCACCACCACGGCTCCCAATAGCTCTATGTGCCTGAAAAAAAAAATTGCTATGAAGCCAATTCCAACTTATGATGACCGCACGTGTTGCCAAGTAGAATTGTGCTCCATAGGGTTTTTTAAGACTATGATCTTTTAAGACAGATCACCAGGCCTTTCTTCCAAGAAATCTCTGGGTGGGTTCAAACTACCAGCCTTTTGGTTAATAGTCGAGTGCTTAACCGTTTGCACCACCAAAAGACTCCTCTATGTGGCTAGTGGCTACTATATTGAAGAGCATAGCATTAGAGTTCTTGAGAGTCCAAAAAGTAAAACACATAATGATTGTAATCGCTTGGCTAATGGTCATTTAGCTAAGATGGCCAGAAATTCCAGAAAAATGGTTTTACTGACATAGGCATTACTTTAGGCCTTCTAAGTAAGGGCTGGTTTCACTAGGGGAGGATATAAGTGATCTAAGGGAACATGTAACTTAGAGATAATTTGGAGAACAGGACAGTAGAGAAAGGATCCACAAGCCTACTGCTTGGAGAAGCTCAGGAGAAACCCTTCCCTGGATTCATAATCTATTTATTCATCCAAAAAACATTTGTTAAAACCACTGTCTCTGTATTGGAAATAAAAACATCAATATGGTTTTTATTTCCAAAGAATGCATAGCCCATCTAAGAGACCTGTCTTCATATCCATGATATATGTACATTCAAAGATAGAGATTGATAAGTTCTTTAAAGCTGATCATAAAAACATATTCAAAGGGACTGGAGAACTGTACTAGTTAGTTCAATTCTAGAGGCACTACTTACATATAAAAAAAGGCAATCAATCCAGTACGGAAAAGAAGTTAATCTAGAAAATAACCAGGAACAACTGGGCCTCCATCATGGGGGGTGGGGTGGGGGGCAGTGATTTTAGACCCTGAGAAAAGGAATTGACTGTAAACTAAGTTCATGCTTGTAGAGGATATAGGTATTTTATAGCTAGTGTAATTAATCAGAAATTCTGTGTTATGAATTGAATTGTGTCTCCCAAAAATAAATGCCAACTTGGCCAGGTCATGATTCACAGTATTGTGTGGTTGTGCATCATTTTGTGATCTACTGTGGTTATCTTATGTGTTGTAAATTCTAACCTCTATGATGTTAATGAGGCAGGATTAGAGGCAGTTATGTTAACAAGGCAGAACTCAATCTACAGGACTAGATTGTATCTTGAGTCAATCATTTTTGAAATATAAAAGAAAGAATTGAACAGAGAATAGGGGGTCCTTAGTAGCACCAAGCAACAGGAGCCAGGGGTGGAGCACATCCTTTGGATTTGGGGTCCCTGCACTGAGAAGCTCCTAAAACAGGGAAAGGTTGATGACAAAGATCTTCCCCCAGAGCCAACAGAAAGAGAAAGCCTTCCTCTAAAACCAGCACCCTGAATTCAGACTTCTAGCCTCCTTAACTGTGAAAGAGTAAATTTATGTTTATTAAAGCCATCCACTTATATTTCTGTTACAGCAGCACAAGGTAACTAAGGCAGAATTTGGCACTAAGAGTAGGGTGCTACTCTATAAAGATACCTAAAATGTGGAAATAGTCTTGGAATTGAATAATGGGTAGAAGCTGGAAGAGTTTTAAGGTGCCTAATAGTAAAAGCCTAAATTGCCTTGAAGAGACTGTTGGTGGAATTATGGACATCAAAGATATTTCTCGTGAGGGCTCAGAAGGAAGTGAGGAGAGCTGTAACACTGCAGAAGGAGCAGATGGTGAGAAGTAGCAACAGAAAAATAGCAGCAGCAGAACCAGAAGATCAGTGCAGTAGCATGAGAACCAACCCACTGAGCAAGAGAGCTGAATGCCTTTGGGTAGGAGGCTTCCTGGTAGAGTAGGATGCTTCTGGACAGTTATGGGTGGAGCTAAGCTTGTTGGCCCATGAAGCAAGAGAGTTGAGTGCCTTCTGGCAGAGATTTACTGGCAGAGTGGGGTGTCTCCAAGCACTTATCGGTAGAGATAAAGAGCTTCGGAACACTTGCCTGAGCAGGGCAGTTACTAGGCTGGCTCAAGAGGCCTGAGGGGCCAAAGGTCTGAGGGCCCAAGGGGCCAAGAGGCCAAAGGACCATGAAGCTGAAGAGACAAAGTACATAAGAAACAAAGCTGCCTCGTTCTTAAAGGGTAGGACTACAACCTCTGGAGTCTCAAAGGGTAGAACCATGGCCTGCTGGGTCTCAAAGGTAGGCCATGGCCTACTAGGTTTCAAAGAGGTCTTCACCAACCTGGTCCTGGAGCGTGGGGCTGCTGTTCACAAGTGCCAGGGGAATGGGGCTGGATCCGCTGCCCAAAGCTGAGGGGGCAGGGCTGCGAGGCCCAAGGGGAAGAAGATTAGGGCCTGCCAGGGCTAAGGGGGTATGGGCACCACTCAGACTAGGAGAATGTGGCTGCCCAAATCCAAGGGAGTGAGTTGCTGTCCCAGTGGATCTGGAAGGCGGAGCTGAAGCCCAGGGCCGAGGGGCCTCCACCCAGAATCTGGAGAGTGTGGCCAATACCCAAAGTCTAGAGGGCAGGGTCATTGGCTAAATGGTCTCAGAGAACAGAGGATATTTTGAAGCCTTGAGAGCTAATGTAGTATGTTCTGCTGACTTACTTGGTGCCTGTTATCCCTTCTTTCCCCCAATTTCTCTAATTTATAGTGGAAATGTCTACTTTGTGCCTGTTCCGCCATTGTACTTTGGAAGAAGATAACTTGCATTCTGTATTTCACAGATGAAGAAGAATTTTGCCTCAGAATGGAATTTGCACTTGGAGTTGATTTAAGACTTTTGGGATGATACGATAGGATGAAAGTGTTTTATGTGTGGCAAGAACACGAATTTTGGGGGCCAAAGGGTGGTTTATCATGGATTGAATTGTATTCCCCCAAAATATGTGTCAGCTTGGCTAGGCCATGATTCCCAGTATTGTGTGATCTGATTTGTAATCTGATGCGATTATCTTATGTGTTGTAAATCCTAAACTCCATGATGTTAATGAGGCAGGATTAGAGGCAGTTGTGTTAATGAGACAGGACTGAATTTACGGGATTAGGTTGTATCTTGAGTTGATCACTTTTGAAATATAAAAGAAATAATTGAGTAGAGAGGAGGGAGACCTCAGTATCACCAAGCTGGAGGAGCCAGGAACGAAGCCTGTTTTTGGACCCAGGGTACCTGTGCTGAGAAGCTCCTAGACCAGGGGAAAATTGATGACAAGGACTTTCCTCCAGAACCAACAGAAAGAGAAAGGCTTCCCCTAGAACTGGCACAAGGAATTCAGACTTCCAGCCTCCTAAAGTGTGAGAAAGTAAATTTCTGTTTGTTAAAGCTTGTGGTGTCTCTGTACAGTAGCACTAGATAACTAAGACACTCTGCGTATAGTATACAGTTTAACTGTAGTGGTTTTAATAATCCAAAATGAAACCCATTGCTGTCAAGTCAATTCTGACTCATAGTGACCCTATAGGACAGAGCAGAGCTGACCCACAGGGTTTCCAAAGATGTCCAAGGCTGTAAATCTTTATGGAAGCAGACTGTCTCCTCTTTTCTCCACGAAGCAGTTGGTGGGTTCGAACCACTGACTTTCTGTTTAGCAAGTGAGCACTTTAACTACTGTATTACTGGAGCTCCTTATTTATTTATTTATTAATAATAGCAGTTTCAAATAACTGCTTTGTCCCATGTAGATTTCTTTGCCAATAAAATGAAGTTAATATTCACCAACTTTGTAGGGTTGCTATAAAAAAATAAGTGGTTAAGAGCATGACTCTGGGTCTGACAGCTTGAGTCCAAACCCTGGAACTGCCTCTAATTCTCTGTGTGATGTTGGGCAAGTTACTTAACCTCTCTGTTTCTCAGTTATATAAAATGTGCAATAAGGACAAAGGTACTTCTTACTCACTTGTTTTAGCAAAGATTAAATTGATTAAAATATACAAAGGGATTAGAACAGCATCTGGCACATAAATGGATATTCCACCAAAAAATTAGCTACACTAATTATTATTATTAAATTAATTTGGAAGAACATTTAAATAAAACCAGTTCCTTGACTCTAGGTCATAACTACTGAATTGACCTCTCAGGAAGCTCTAGTCTTTGTAAGTTTCCTCAGTGAACCTGAGGACCAGCAGAGTTTGAAGACCACACTGATGGGGAAGGAAAAAGTACTGCTGGTGAAACTGACTATACTGAAGATGAGTTGACAATCCTAACAGTGGTGAATCTTGACTGAGACCCGCCCTGGATTCACCAGTGAACTTCAAACATGTGGCTGCCCAGACAGCATCCAGATCAATTAAATAAAAACCTCTGGAGGTGGGTCCCTGGTGTCAGTATTTTAAAAACTCCCCAAATCATTGTTAGCTGTCATAGAATTGTCCCCTGACTCATGATGACCCCATGCACAATGGAAAAAAACTTTGCCTGGTCCTGTATCATCTCCATGATCCGTTTCGGACTGACCTTTGTGATCCATGGGGTTTTCAATGGATGATTTTCGGAAGTAGATCTCCAGGTCTTTGTTCTCAGTCCATCTTAGTCTGGAAGCTCTACTGATACCTGTCCAGCATCATATCAACATGCAAGCCTCCGTTGGCAGACGAGTGATAGCTGCTCAAACCCAGGTCTCCCCTGTGGAAGGTGGGAGTTCTGCCACTGAACCACCACTGCCCCCTTCTCCAAATGGTAACCCCAAAACAAACTCACTGCCATTGAGTCGATTCCAATTCATAATGACCCTATAGGATACAGATACTGCCCCACAGGATTTCCAAGGCCGTAAATCTTAATGGAAGCAGACTGCTACATCTTTCTCCTGTGGAACAGCCGGTGGGTTTGAACCACCAACCTTTTGGCTAGTGGCCGAGCAATTTAACAACTGTGCCACCAGGGATCTCTCCCTAAATGGTACCAGTGTGTAAATAAGGTAGAGCCACCTCTGATGTAAAATATGTTTAAATCCCACATCCTTTTTTTTTTTTAGCAAAATACTTCTAAGATTTTAGATGATGGCAAATTGACATAAAAGTAGCATATTAAGAAAAGCATTGTGAAAGGGTGCTTAACTGACCCAGCGTTATCTTTTGCTGCCCTTTTTTATATGAATGAATAAAGACAGATAGGAGTTAATTGCTCTTTAGCTAGATCAAGGTCAGTCTTTTGTACTGAAGTCTTAGAACTAGGTTAAACAGGAAGGTATTACTGGTATCCTTGTACTTAACCTTGACTTGGGTCATTTAATATGGTGCTTCCTAAACTTAGTTCAGCATCAGAATCACCTGAGGAGCAATTTGAAACATAAATTTATTTGCTTCACTTCATAAGATTTTGATTTTCTGGGTATAAGGTGGAACCCAGAAATCTGAGTTACTTAAAGCTTCCCAGATAATTCTAATGATCTAATTAGCATTTGCTGTGTGTACAGAACCAAGGTTCTGATTATGGCAAAACTGATGCTTTGTTAGTAACCAGAAAACATTGACATAATCTTATAAAAACAGTAAGCTAAATAGGCCTGCCCTGGCCATTACATGTCTAGAACATGTTTTCTTCCTATCCACAGTTTGATACTAACCAATGATCAAGATAGCCAGCCTTTTATTGAGCAATTTCTAGGCACTTTATTATATCTTCCCAACAATCCTTTGGGGGTAGCAGTTATGACACCCATTTTATAAATTGTGAAACCGAAGCTTCAAATGGTTAAATAACTTAGTTATAATAATAAAGCAGGTAAAAGTAATGCGTCCTGAGTTAGAATGTAGGTCTTTGTCACAGCAAGCCTATTCTTACACAGTTAGACAGCTTCAAAATGTCTATGAATGCTAGTTCTAACTAGCACCAGTGGCAGACAGAAATAATCAAACCAAAATGCAAATGTTTATATATTTATTCATTTTAAGAAATAAAGTTAAAAAGCATTTTTATGTTCTGCATGTACTCTGAATGGTAAAATGGTAAATAAAGCCTAATTATTATTATTTTTTCTCAAAGTATGTGGGTTTGAGAGGCTCTAGAACCCTGTCCATAGTTTTCGTCTATAATGAATAAACCAAGACAGACCTCTATGATGAAGGAGAGCTGGCTCCTTTAATCAGGTGCTTGAAATGATTGTTGAATAAATCCTTAAAGGAGCAGTCATTTAAACCAGGTGAGTTGTGGAGTCAATCTTCAGATAAAACAGGTGAGAGGTGTCTAAAAGATCTGCGATTTTCCCGTCAAGGTACGACAGCATAGGTAAACTTTGCTCTCAAATGAAATGTAAAGGGCGAAATATTCTGCAAGTGCTAATGAGAAGGGATGCTATTGTCAGATTTGCTATCTGAAAACTTTTTCACTTACCTTTTGCTCTCTGGAAATTCCGGGTCTATTTAGGCACAGACTTGGTTTGTGGATTTGGGATTTAAACTTTCTATACTGCATCAGATGTCTCTTCTTTGTGCCCTAATAGAATCTTGTATATTTCTTGGTGGTATTACTCATTACATTCCAGCATCCTTACTGCCTAATTGTTCACCTATTCAGGCCTGGTCATTTTCATATCTCGTTTGACATTCCATTACCTGTCTAGCTTAGGGTTTGATGCTTGTTTGGTTTCCAGTAATGATCGTTCACACAATGAATTGGTGGAATTAATGAAAGATGCTTGGAAATACGGAATTGAGCCATGGTTTTTCTAATTAAAATCTCTGCTCTGTGTAAAGAGCATTATTTGAAGTCTGCTTCCTATCATCTAGTAGCTCATGGACTGACTAAATCTTATCCTTTTTGGTTAATGACCCTTTTTATTCCTCAAAGGAGCATTTGAGTGGATTCAGGTATATAGCAATTACAGGTAAACTTGAAAATACTGTCAGTTAACAAAATATACATCTATTACTCTGACTTTTAAGGAGCTGGTGGCACAATGGTTAAGTGCTTCACTGCTAACTGAAGGTCAGCAGTTCAAACCCATCAGTGGCTCCACAGGAGAAAAGACCTAGCAATCTGCTCCTGTAATTATTACACAGCCTAGGAAACCCTACAGAGCTATTCGACTCTGCCATGTAGGGTTGCTAGGAGTTGGAATCAACTCAACAGCACACAACAATAACAATAACTTTTGAAAATAAGTTAAAAACATACGAAAAAAGGAGACTGAAGTTGAAGTCACCGTAAACAGTTTAAGTCGAGGTATGCACGGCTTTGCATTAGAGCACAGCATTATTGTTTGCGAGGCTAAAAAAATGAAGAGCAAGGAGCGACAGTGGCATATGATACATTAAAAAAAGATTGAAAAATGTATTCTTTCACCAAATGGTGTAAATTAAAGTAAGCTGTCAAATTGACAGCACAATAATGCCATCTTCACAGTAGCACATACTGTACCACAGTGGAAATTGTATCAATTTTATAGAGGAATTAAAGATGCAATCTGAGGAAAAATAGCTTTAAATGCTATTCTTTGCAATTTTAGAATCATCATTACTTGCTAGAATCCACTCTAAATGTAACCACAAGAATAACCATAATAAATCACGATAATTTATATCATAGCTTATTTTGGGGAAGTAGAATCAGATACACTTCATACTACTCAAACTATAATTATTTTCATTAAACTATAAAATTGCTTACAGCAGATTTACTCTAAACACATAAAATCATATCCTTAACAATGAGCACAACTAGGCCATAAGTGTTCAAAATAACTGAAGTCAAGTGTAAAATAGCAGTTCTTGATTTATACTTTTTAACTATATATCTTTGTAGACACAATCAATGTACTTTTGTGGGTCTATAATACATTCCTTTTTATTTTGTTGAAGCATCAGACAGGATTATTCAATCTCCATCCTGTTGATTAAAAGTTAGTGTCAAAATAAACATATGAAAATGATGTCAGGTGCCTATTAACACAAGCTCCCAAATAGTTTGTGTCTGTCAGGAGCACAGATTAAGGTTTAGAAGAAAAGCTAAGGAGTTTTGTGTTTCATGAAATGGAGAGGTGATAGGAAATGTGGTTGAATTATTTGGAAGAATTAAAGAGACCTAAAAATATGGCTCTTCTATGGGTGATATAGTTCATACTAAACAAGGGAGAAAAACTAGAATATTGAAAGCAGCCCATCAGAAATTGTATACTCTCCAACATTCTTCCTGTTATCAAACAAAAATATTTAACAGATAAACTTCAATGATTTATATTTTACTGCCATCTTTTCATGTCTAAGAAATGTTTATCTTTGAACACTTTGTCCCACACTATGATACTCAGGCATCTGGATCTAGATCAAGAGGCAGTTATTCCAATAGAACAAGGGGATGCCGCGTGGTTCAAAGTCAGAAAAGTCATAATCAGGATTGTATACTTTCACCGTACCTATTCGATATGTACGCTAAGCAAATAGTCTGAGAAGCTGAACTGTATGAAGAAGAATGGGGCATCAAGATTAGAGGAAGGCTCATTAACAACTTGTGCTATGCAGAAGACACAACCTTGCTTGATGAAAGTGAAGAGGACTTGAACCACTTACTGATGAAGAGCAAAGACTACAGCCTTCAGTATGGATTACACCTCAACATAAAGAAAACAAAAATCCTCATAACTGGACCAATAAGCAACAACATGATAAATGGAGAAAGGACTGAAGTCAAGAATTCCATTTTACTTGGATCCACAATCAACAGCCATGAAAGCAGCAGTCAAGAAATCAAAAGATGCATTGCTTTGGGTAAATCTGCTTCAAAAGACCTCTTCAAATTGTGCAAAAGCAAAGATGTCAACTTGGAGAGTAAGGTGCACCTGACCCAAGCCATGGAGTTTTCAGTCACCTCATATGCATGCAAAAGCTAGACGATGAATAAGGGAGACTGAAGAAGAACTGATGCCTTTGAATTGTGGTGTTGGTGAAGAATATTGAATATACCATGGACTGCCAAAAGTATAAACAAATCTGTCTTGGAAGAAGTACAACCAGTATGCTCTTTAGAAGCAAGAATGGTGAGATACATCTCACATACTTTGGACATGTTATCAGGAGGATAAGTCCCTGGAAAAAGACATCATGCTTGATAAAGTACAGGGTCAGTGAAAAAGGGAAGATCTTCAACAAGATGCGTTGTCACAGTGGTTGCAACAATAGACTCAAGCATAACAACAATTGTGAGGATGGGTAGGACTGGGCAGTGTTTTCTTCTGACTGAATGGCACCTAAAAACAATGTGATATCCAGGGGTTTTATTTAATGAGTACAGAGCTGGAAACCACGTAGTGCTGCAACACTTGCCAGGGATCTTCTCAAATAAAATAGTATGAACAAAGCTTGTGAATATTGACAAAACCAAGTGTGTGTGTGTGTGTGTGTGTGTGTGTGTAGTCATTTTTATTGGATATGAATTTACTGTCTTAAAAAATGGATACAAGACTATTTAAGAACATACCAAATTATTTATTCAAGTGTTTAGTACAAGAAAAAATTAATTTGTAATTGTTTTAAGTTTGACTAGTGAGGTTCTTATTGATACTTTGATTAAATTTCAATCTACGTAATATACTCCGAAGGAATGTAGGAAAATATTTTCTTATTCATTTTACTAAGGTTTAATTATTTGGTTGACTACATATGTTTTCAAGTTCACCTTAAAATTATCAAACTTCACTTCCCTTAAATCCAAATCATTGTTTTGTTGTTCTTGTTAGGTGCCATCGAATTGGTTCCGACTCATAGTGACACCATGCACTACAGAATGAAACACTGCCTGGTCCTGAGCCATCCTTAGCAATTGTTGATGTGCTTGAGCTCATTGTTGCAGCCACTGTGTCAAGCCACCTTGTTGAGGATCTGCCTCTTTTCCACTGACCCTGTACTCTACCAAGCATGATGTCCTTCTCCAGGGACTGATCCCTCCTGACAACATGTCCAAAGTATGTAAGACCCAGTCTCGCCATCCTTGCATCTAAGGGGCATTCTTGTTGTACTTTTTCTAAGACAGATTTGTTCATTCTTTTGGCAGTCCATGGTGTATTCAATACTCTTCGCCAATACCACAATTCAAAAGCTTCAACTCTTCCTTATTCATTGTCCAGCTTTCACATGCATATGATGCGATTGAAAATACCATGGCTTGGGTCAGGTGCACCTTAGTCTTCAGGGTGACATCTTTGCTCTTCAACACTTTAAAGAGGTCCTTTGCAGCAGATTTACCCAATGCAATACGTCTTTTGATTTCTTGACTGCTGCTTCCATGGCCGTTGATTGTGGATCCAAGTAAAATGCAATCCTTGACAACTTCAGTCTTTTCGCTGTTTATCATGATGTTGCTTACTGGTCCAGTTGTGAGGGTTTTTTTTTTTTTTTTTTATGTTGAGTTGTAATCCGTACTGAAGGCTGTGGTCTTTGATCTTCATCAGTATGTGCTTCAAGTCCTCTTCACTTTCAGCAAGCAAAGTTGTGTCATCTGCATAATGCAGGTTGTTAATGAGTCTTCCTCCAATCCTGATAACCCGTTCTTCATATAGTCCAGGTTCTCTGATTATTTGCTCAGCATACAGATTGAATAGGTATGGTGAAAGAATACAACCCTGATGCACACCTTTCCTGACTTTAAACCAATCAGTATCCCCTTGTTCTGTCCGAACAGCTGCCTCTTGATCTATGTAAATGTTCCTCAAGAGCACAATTAAGTGTTCTGGAATTCCCATTCTTTGCAGTGTTATCCATAATTTGTTATGATCCACATAGTCGAATGGCTTTGCACAGTCAATAAAACACAGGTAAACATCCTTCTGGTATTCTCTGCTTTCAGCCAGGATCCATTTGACATCAGCAATGATACCCCTGGTTCCATGTCCTCTTCTGAAACTGGCCTGAATTTCTGGCAGTTCCCTGTCGATACATTGCTGCAGCCATTTTTTGAATGATCTTCAGCAAAATTTTGCTTGTGTGTGATGTTAATGATATTGTTCTATAATTTCCACATTCGGTTGGATCACCTTTCTTGGGAATAGGCATAAATATGGATCTCTTCCAGTCAGTTGGCCAGGAAGCTGTCTTCCATGTTTCTTGGCATAGATGAGTGAGTACCTCCAGTGCTGAATCTGCTTGTTGAAACATCTCAATCGATATTCCATCAATTCCTGGAGCCTTGTTTTTCGTCAATGCCTTCAGACCATCTTGGACTTCTTCCTTCAGTACCATCGGTTCCTGATCATATGCCACCTCTTGAAGTTGTTGAACACTGACTAATTCTTTTTGGTATAATGACTCTGTGTATTCCTTCCATCTTCTTTTGATGCTTCCTGCATCGTTTAATATTTTCCCCATAGAATCCTTCACTGTTGCAACTTGAGGCTTGAATTTTTTCTTCAGTTCTTTCAGCTTGAGAAATGCCGAGCGTGTTCTTCCCTTTTGGTTTTCCATCTCCAGCTCTTTGAGCATGTCGTTATAATACTTTGTCTTCTCAAGATACCCTTTGAAATCTTCTGTTCGGTTCTTTTACTTCATCAATTCTTCCTTTTGCTTTAGCTGCTCGACGTTCGAGAGCAAGTTGCAGAGTCTCCTCTGACATCCATCTTGGTCTTTTCTTTCCTGTCTCTTCAATGACCTCTTGCTTTCTTCATGTATGATGTCCTTGATGTCATTCCAGAAATCAGTGTAGCATTAGGTAAACTTGTCAGCATACAGAGATTGCAGAAATAAAATTCCAGGTTTTTTTGTTCAAGTCCAGGAAGATAAATGTCTTACTTTTCCAGAGACTGAACAAAAATCTGAGTTTCCTCTGATTGGACCAACTTAAATCACCTGTCCCTACTGTGATCCGTGGAAGCATGTGATCAGGGAAGCCCATTCCCCTGAATGACTTATACTGGGTTATATTAACACCCCTGAGCCCAACCTGTGGAAAGCAAGGAGGGTGGATGCGTTTATATTGATTGACTCAAACCAATAAAATCTCACACTAGAAATGTGATTTGGGATGCTTTCACTCAAATGTAATGATGGAAAATTTGCATTTGCTAAAAAAAAAAAAAAAACAGGCAAAAGGAGTTATTTGATGATTTTAATAAAAAGTCTGCTATAAAAAGTTTTAAATTATACGGAGAAATTTAAATTACTCATTAAAAATGTACAAAATTACCTGTGATGGGTTTGATTTGCAAAGAATGTAACATTTAATCACAGGAAAAATAATATTTCTGAAAGAAATACTTACCTCGATTCACTATTTTTGCTGAGAATCCTACTCACTACTTTGTAGCTTGATATTGGTAATAGTTCTTCATTCCCGATAGACTCAGGCTTTGTTAAAACTGGTTTAAGTAGTTCATAAGTCTGTATGTTCCCTTGTCAAATTGTTTCTCATTTGTAAGCTATTGTCTGTAACATGGAAACCCTGGTGGTGTAGTGGTTAAAAGCTACAGCTGCTAACCAAAAAGTCCACGGTTCGAATGCACCAAGTGCTCCTTGGAAACCGTATGGGGCAGTTCTACCCTGTTCTATAGGGTCATGAAGAGTCAGAATTGACTAGACGGCAACGAGTTTTTTGTTTTGGTCTGTGAGACATTCTTTTTAAGGAATGGAAATGAAATTCAGAAAAAAAAAATCTATTAATATAACTCTAGTGGACATGTGAAAATAAATTTTAATATAGGTTAAATATCACAGGGCAGTTCAGCTTCCGTCACTGGAAGTGGTGATGAAGAAATCTCGAAAGTTTAGATTGTTCAGTTTAAATAAGAAACAATAGTAGATTTATGGTAAATTTAACACATTTCAGGCAGCAATTTGATGATATTGTATCTAGCCTTCTTGGAGAGATATTAGCTATTTTGACATTTTAGATTTCATTTTACATAATATAATAATAATTCTGGTTTCTTGTACATTATTTTATCTGATTTACTTGTTTGGACTTGTATCACTTCCAATGGCTTGTTGAATATAATTTTTTGTCTTGGAAGATACAAAGGATCGTTCTGAATAGTGAGTGCTTTCAAACCATACATGTAAAATAAGTATCAGATTAAAATGCTTAACCATGTCTCAAATTATCCAGGTAAATTGACTTTCAAAAACAACAATTATGATATTTGAGGATTTTAATTATAGCTCTCACATGTAAATTTAAATATGTTCTTAAAAAGACATTATTATTGTACCCCCGCATGTATTCTTAATTTATTGAAGTGTATAATTTTGAAAAATAACTACACAAATAAACTTTTATTTTCTGTTTCTTTTCCTATCACTGTAGTCTGCAACAAGGACCTCAAGCATAGCAATGATTGTGAGGATGGCACAGGACCAGACAGTATTTGTTTCTGATGTACATAGTGTCACTATGAGTCAGAACGTACTCGACAGCACCTAACAATAATAACATAGTCTAATCCTTCATAGCATAAAGATAATGCTACATAGAAATAACTCTGAAATTAAATTCATAGAAGACAGTTATTTTCAGATGACTGAGTAAAATAGAATGCCTTGGTCTTAGAACTTCCCAGAAATGCATTAGAACAAACATATACTAAATTCCCACTGTCTTAGTCATCTAGTGGTGCTATAACAGAAATAACACAAGTGAATGGCTTTAACGAAGAGAAATTTATTTTCTCACAGTCTAGCAGGTTACAAATCCAAATTCAGGGTGTCAGCTCCAAGGGAGCTGGTCGAGGAGCTTCTCAGGTGCAAGGACCCCAGGTCAAAAGGATGCACTCTTCTCCCGGTGCTGCATTCTTTTTGGTATGAGGTCCCCAACTCTCTGTTTGCATCTCTATTATCTCTTAAGAGATAAAAGGTGATGCAGGTCACACCCCAGGAAAACTCCTTTACATTTGATCGGGGAAGTGGCCTGAGTAAGGGTGGTTTTACAATACCACCCTAATCCTCTTAATATAAAATTACAATCACA
Source organism: Loxodonta africana (assembly GCF_030014295.1). NCBI lineage: Eukaryota > Metazoa > Chordata > Mammalia > Proboscidea > Elephantidae > Loxodonta > Loxodonta africana. The sequence continues at coordinate 103,505,016 of NC_087347.1, read as the reverse complement.
AAATGGAAGACAACCACACAATACTGGGAATCATGGCCTAACCATTTTGGAGACGTAATTCAATCCATGACATCACACCCTTTGATCCCCCCAAAATCACATCTTTGCAACATGCAAAACATATTTGCCCCATCATATCATAGCAAAAATCTTAACTCCAAGTCCAAAATCTAAAAATTCTTCATCTGTGAAATCTAGAGTATAAGTTATCTGCTTCCAAGGTTACAATGGCAGAACAGGCCCAAGCTAGACATTTCTATTACAACTGGGAGAAACTGGAGGAAAAGAAGGGATAACAGGCATCAAGCAAGTCAGCAGAACACATTACATTAGCCCTCAAAACTTTGAAAATAATCCTCTGTTCTCTGAGACAATTTACACAATGGCCTTGCCCTCTAGACTCAGGGTATTGGCCATAATCTCCAGATTCTGAGTGAAGGCCCCTTGACCCTGGGCTTCAGCTCCACCTTCCAGGCCTACTGGGACAACAGCCCTGCTCTCTCAGCTTTAGGTGCACCAATCTCCTAGTCCATCTGAGTGGCAACTCTCCCCTTAGAAATACCAGAGGCCATGGCTCAACACTTTGAAACCCTTGAGATCATGGCCATACCTTTTGACACGAGGCAGTTTGGCTTTTGTTTTCTCTTTAGCTTTTTTTTCTTGGTTTCTTGGCCTCTCAGCTCCTCAGGGCTCACACCTGCATCTGGCCTGCTGGGGCAAGTGTTCTAAAGCTCAGTAGCTCTACCAGTAAGTGCCCAGAGGCACTCCACTCCTCCCGAAAGCCCCGATAGAGAGGCATTCAGCTCTCTAGCTCAGTGGGTCGGCTCCAGTGCAGTCTTGCACTGGTCTCCTAGTTCTGCTGCTGCTGGTTCTCTGCTGCTGCCTCTTCTCTTCCGCTGCAGGTTCTCTATTGTTCTGGTCCTCTGCTCCTGTCTCTCCTCTATCTATTCATAGAATCAAAACCATTTCCACATTTTAGATATCCGTTAGAGCAGCAGGAAACCCTGGTGGTGTAGTGGTTAAGTGCTATGGCTAGTAACCAAAAGTTTGGCAGTTAGAATCCACCAGGCGCTCCTTGGAAACTCTATGGGGCAATTCTACTCTGTCCTCTAGGGTGGCTAAGAGTCAGAATCAAATTGATGGCAGTGGTGGGTTAGAGCAGCACCCCATTCCTGGTACCAAATTCTGTGTTAGTCATCTAGTGCTCCTATAACAGAAATACCACAAGTGGATGGCTTTAACAAAGAGTTTATTTTCTCACAGTCGAGTGGGTCACAAGTCCAAATTCAGGGTATTATCTTCAGGGGACAGCTCTCTCTCTCTGTTGGCTCTGGAGGAAGATTCCTTGTCATCAATCTTTCCCTGGTCAAGGAGATCCTCAGGCACGGGGACCCCAGGTCCAAAAGGACACGTTCTGCTCCTGGTGCTGCTTTCTTGGTGGTATGAGGTCCCTAACTCTCTGTTTGGTTCTCTTTTATCTCTTAAGAGATAAAAGGTGGTACAGGCCACACACCAGGGAAACTCCCTTTACATTGGATCAGGGAGGTGACCTGAGTAAGGGTGGTTTTACAATACCACCCTAATCCTTTTAACATAAAATTCCAATCACAAAATGGAGGACAACCACACAATACTGGGAATCATGGCCTAACCAAGTTGATTCACACATTTTGGGGGAGACATAATTCAATCCATGACACCTACTGTGCACAGAAGCAATACTGCAATCACTAGAGATGAGTATAGAGTGATAAAGGGATCGTAGAAACATAGACAGCCCATGATTGGTATCATTTTATGTACAAGGTAGTCCCCGACTTACAATGGAATTCTGTTCTGACAACGCCTTCCTAAGTCAGTTCTAACATAAGCCAAATACCTCATTTTTAAAAAACCTTTTATTATTATTGCCTTTTACTGTCAGTATATTTACAAATTTGACTTTTATTTGTCTTTTGGGGTTGAAAACATTAAATATAAACTTACAGATATATTTTAATACATACATACCTATCTACATTAAAAAACAAAACACAAGTCATAAAAATTTACCCTGATGATGAAGAAGAGTTGTGAATTGCAGTAATATGTCCACTTGTGGAAGATTCTAGGTCATCTGGATTATCCCTGGGAATGGGCATTTCTAGTCAAAAATTAGTGAGAGTTGTCTGTATGGTCTTTTTCTTTTTTTTCTTCATATACTTTGTGGTAACATCTCACTGCTTCACAAAACTGCACATTGATTTTAGCAAAGTGATCAGCATTTGGGTTCATGTTTTCAAGAAAATGAGTCAATTGATTTAGTTTAGAATACACTTCAACTAATCCTTTCACTATAAAATTACTAACAATAAGATGTACAAAAAAAAAAAAGAAAGAAAGAAAAAGGGCGGTCTTAAGTGTAGCTCACCATAAGTGTGGTTTGTTGTAACTCGAATACATTGTAAGTTGGGAAATACCTTTAGTTACCTTAAGAGTTATATTATTAAGACACTTTCTGCATGTGACAGGGTCTCCGAATCTATTCTCTTAATCCCTTAGTTAGACCCTCCTCCTCTCCATGTCTTGATTTCATTTTAAGATTCTAAATGGTGGCAAGATGGCTACCCCCAGCCACATTTCACAACTTCACAACTCCATGTTCATTGAAAACAGAACACTTTTTTTCTTTCCCCCAGGTATGGTTATGTGGTCAGACAAGCTTCAGTCATGCTTCTACTTCTGAACCAATTTCTGTGGCCATGGGAATGAGTGCACGATTTGCTTAATGCTGGGCCACACACCCATGGCTGGATTCAGGCGAAAATCATCAACCAAACCCAAAAAACCCCACTGCCCTTGAGCCTATTCTTACTCATAACAACCATATAGGGCAGAGTAGAACTGCCCCATAGAGTTTCCAAGGCTGTAAATCTTTACAGAAGCAGACTGTCACATCTTTCTCCCCAGGAGTGGCTGGTAGGTTCATACCACCAGCCTTTTGGTTAGCATCCCAGAGCTTTAACCACTGCACCACCCAGGGCTCCTTAAAGAACATGGCCCAGGCCACATGAAATGCAATTGGAAAAGGAAAAGCCCTAAGAGAAATGAGGAGTGCTGCTGCAAGAAGACAAGGTAAATGCTAAGGAAGCAAATGTTTGCTATTGAAGACTGTTCAGGCATTTATGGGATACTAACTGGACTCAAGATGTTTCTGGAACCCTTCTCTTAGTATAGAAACTTATGCATCACTCCTCCAAAAAATCCTTATAATTTTATATTCTGAGCCCATTCTTATCAGATATGGTTTTGTAAAATTTAATGAGCCATCTCCAGATTAGACCTGCCTCTGACTGATTTTTGACTAGTTCCAAAATATAAACTGTCTACACAGGAAAAGAGTTTGCTTCTGTTGAGTATATTCAGAAGAATATATCAGATATTCTCATGTTCCTTCCAAAAGCTAAGGTCTAAGACTATTCTGGGAAAATATTAGTAAAATTGGCATAAATCTCTAATACTGCAAGTTGACTGATTTTTTAAAGTAAATATTTGAATATATGCATTGTCCTAGTCATCTAGTAATGCTATAACAGAAATATCACAAGTGGATGGCTTTAACAAAGAGAAACTTATTCTCTTACAGACTAGTAAGTTATAAGTTCAAATTCAGGGCATTGGCTCCAGGGGACGGCTTTCTCTCTCTGTCGGCTCTGGAGGAAGGTACTTGTCCTCAATCTTCCCCTGATCAAGGATCTTCTCAGGCACAGGGACCCCACGGCCAAAAGACATGCTCTGCTCCCGGTGCTGCTCTCTTGGTTGGTACGAGATCCCCAACTCTCTGCTTGCTTCCCTTTCCTTTTTATCTAAGAGATAAAAGGCGGTGCAGCCCACACCCCCGGGAAACTCCTTTTACACTGGATCAGGGATGTGACCTGGGTAAGGGTGGTGTTACAACCCCACCCTAATCCCTTTAACATAAAATCAAAATCACAAAATGGAGGACAACCACACAATGCTGGAAATTATGGCCCAGCCAAATTGATATACACATTTTTTGGGAGACATAATCAAACCATGATACTCATTCTGATATATTTAGGTACAAAATATCCCTCCATAGCAATGTGGCTATGGCCACAGGCTCTGGAGCTTGATTTGCTGGGTTCAAATCCCAGATTAGCCACTGCTTGATCTTGATAAAGTTACTTAAGCTCTTTGGTCTTGAAATTTTGATGTGTAAAATAATAATGGTAGCAATAATAATAATCATGCCTATATAAACCATAACTTTTATTATTAGTACCTAAAAAATACATCTAAAAATGACTATAATGAGGCTTAGAGGTTGAGTTTATCAAATAATTTGTTTGGGAGGGCTATCAATTTGCTTTGGCTAGTATATAGGGGCATGTTGTGAAATAAGAATTGTTGAATAAACAGAGAAAGAAGGACTCATTGATGATGAATATGACACGGGACAGGGCAACATTTCCTTCTATTATACGTAAGGTTGCTAGCAGTCAGAATGGACTCAATGGCAACTAACAACATCAAAGCAAAAGTTTAAGTTTTGAAGCAATGAGAAGTTACTTTAAATTCATGAGAGGAGAGTATGTGATATTAGAGATGATGACAAACATTTTGAAACAAGGCCTAGTATAACAAGTTATATATAACAGCTTTTCAAGAAATGTGTGCTCAAAATAATAAATGTTGGAGAGGTTATGGAGAGACTGAAACACTTATACACTGCTGGTGGGAATGAAAAATGGTACAACCACTTTGGAAATCAATTGGCGCTTCCTTAAAAAGCCAGAAATAGAACTACTATACGATTCAGTGATCCCACTCCTTGGAATATATCCTAGAGAAATAAGAGCCGTCACACGAACAGACATATGCACACTGATGTTCATTGCAGCACTGTTTACAATAGCAAAAAGATGGAAGCAACCAAGATGCTCATCAATGGATGAATAGATAAGTAAGTAATAATATAGCCACATGATGGAATACTATGCATCAATAAAACACAAGGATGAATCCGTGACACATTTCATAACATGGAGGAATCTGGAAGGCATTATGCTGAATGGAATTAATCAGTTGCAAAAGGACAAATATTGTATGAGACCACTATTACAAGAACTCAAGAAACGGTTTAAACAGAGAAAAAAATATCCTCTGATGGTTATGAGCGTGGAGAGGGAGGGAGGGAGAGGGGTATTCACTAATTAAATAGTAGACAAGAACTGTTTTAGGTGAAGGGAAAGAGAACACACAACACAGGAGAGGTAAGCACAACTGGACTAAACAAAAAGCAAAGAAGTTTCCTGAATAAACTGAACACTTCGAAGGCCAGTGTAGCAGGGGCGGGGGTTTGGAGACCATGGTTTCAGGGGACATCTAGGTCAACTGGCATAATAAAACCTATCAAGAAAACATTCTGCATCTCACTTTGGAGAGTGGCGTCTGGGGTCTTAAATGCTAGCAAGTGGCCATCTAAGATGCATCAATTGGTCTCAACCTACCTGGAGTGAAGGAGAATGAAGAACACCAAAGACACAGGTAATTGTGAACCCAAGAGGCAGAAAGGGCCACATAAATCAGAGACTATATCAGCCTGAGACCAGAAGAACTAGATGGTGCCTGGCTATAACCGATGACTGTCCTGACAGGGAACACAACAGAGAATCCCTGATGGAGCAGGAGGGCAGTGGGATGCAGACCTCAAATTCTCATGAAAAGACCAGACTTAGTGGTCTGACTGAGACTAGAAGAACCCTGAAGCTCATGGTCCCCAGACCTTCCGTTAGCCCAAGTTTGGAACCATTCCCAAAACCAGTACTTCAGATAGAGATTAGATTATAAGATAGAAAATGATGGTGGTGACCAGTGAGCTTTTTGGCTCAAGTAGACACATGAGACTATGTGAGCAGCTCCTGCCTGGAGGGGAGATAAGAAGGCAGAGGGGGACAGAAGCTGGCTGAATGAACACAGGAATACAGGGTGGAGAGAAGGAGCTGTCTCATTAGGGGGAGAGCAACTAGAAGTATATAGCAAGGTGTATACGAATCTTTGTATGAGAGACTGACTTGATTTGCAAATTTTCACTTAAAGCACAATAAAAATTATAAAAAATTAAAACAATGTGTGCTGCTTTGAACACTAATAACTTAAAAATTGATACCATATTTTTACGCAAATAACGAGTGCCTCCTATGTTTGTCTGCCAGCTGTGTTCTCCCCTCTTGAGGTGTTCTCATGCATGCTACTATGCCAATTTTTTTACACGTTGCTATAAAAAAGTTAGCATAATGTGTTTATGAAAGTATCTTGTGGGCCGGGAGGGAGGTAGAGGGCCAGTTGGCAAACAAATGTAGAAGGTGTGTGTTATTTGCATAAAAATACAGTACTCTGGGCTGTAACACTAAGACACCATAACTCTTATGATATTGTCTTAATAAAATGTTTGATTTTAATCATACAGAAGAAACCTCCAAAAAACCAAACTCATTGCCATCAAGTCGATTCTGGCTCATAGTGACCCTATAGACTCATCTGTATTTTGAAAAGTTGTCTATCCCCCATACTTAACTCAAATTTATTTCTAGAAGGCAAACTTACTTTTCTTGAAGTATGTATATGTTTATACCCTTGACTTTATTCCCTTCTAGAAGATAGTCCCTCCCATTAAAGAGGGAGAGGCTTAGAAACAATTTAACTCCCAATAGGCCCTAGCATAATAACATTGCTTAGTAAATATCTGTCTAATTAAGGAGACCTTTTATCACACTTTACGCCAATCTAGGATTTACAAGAGATGAAGTTGCTTCTAGCTTAACTGAGATTATTTCTTGAACACTTCGTTAACTTTCCTATAATGTACACTTTTTTTTGTCCTCAAACTTTTCCTGTTTGTTCTTTTTTTCTTTCTTCATCCCTTCTGAAAGAAGTAGGTGCCCATTCTCCTTCCCAAGGCTAATTCCTGTTTTTTTGTTCCCTGACCATATCATGTGGGATCTATGAATTTAGAGTCTAACTTTTGCTGTGCCACTCTACCATAATTATTCTCTTAAATATAACCACTCTTAAGGAAAAATGAAATTTGTATAATATGTTTATGGCTGAAAATTGGGACAAATTTATGGCATGATTTTAAGCAGTTGGTAGGATATAAAAAGTGAGTTCTAGCTCCTTTGAGTAGCACAGGGCTGAAAATAGCCTACAGAAGTTTAAGAAATATGGGCAATTTAACTACAGTGCACAACTTGGCTCTACAGTGTAAACTATTTATATACTCATTGTATCAGTAAGGAGAGGTAGGTTATGCTGCAGCAACAAACAACCCCTAAATTTCAGTGGCTTTATTTCTGACTCTTGCTGAATGTTAATTGAGGGTTGGCAGAAGGCTCTGTTTTGTGTGGTCCTCACTCCAGGACCCAGTCCAAGGGAGCAGTCATGAAGCACATGTTCTCTGGAACACTCCTGTTGTTGTGGTGGAGAGACAGAGAGAGCATTGAACATCGTACACTGGCCCTCAAAGCTTCCACATGTCACTTCCATTCACATTTTATGGTTCAAAGTAAGTCATGTGGCCACATCAATTCTCATGGGGACGAAGAAGTTTAATCCTACCTTCTGACAAGAAATTGAATTAGAAATGTTTGCTGAGTATCAAAAATCACTATTATATTCATAAGAAATCAAAATGCTTCTTTAAAAAAACTAATAACATATTGATTTTCAACTTTAAGAACCTACGTATATGTAAAGCATAGAAGACTCAATTTTGTAACGTAAATGGTAGCATTGCCTTACTGAAAAATCTTTATTTCTACCCCAAGCCTCTTGCATAAAATTCAAACTCCTTAGAAACTGGTGCCTCCCTGCAGCCTCGTTGTCACTACCCTCCTACACAGATATTATTGTAAACCCTATGGAGTGGAACGTTGCCCGCTGCCTCTGAGGTTTGTCTGAAGACTGAAGGCTGAGAGGACTAGGCAACAAGTGTCCCCATTTTTCCAGAAAAGACACGCTTCTACCACCTCATCAAGCCAATGTAAGCAGAAAACTAGAGTTTTGAATGCACTGAATGAGTGGCGAGTTATATGTATAGAGGGAGAGTGTTTTCGTTTATCTTCTTTCTCTCCTTCTAAGCCTACTGAGAAAGACTATAAGGAAATTGTTCACAGATGTTGGAGATCTAGCAGAAAAGGAGACTAACATCTTCCTCTCCATAGGAAAACTTGCTGAGCTATAGAATATGACGATCATAGGCTCATACTGGTACGGTATGACACTAAGTTGATAGACCTGTACTGGTACAGACACCAGAGTAGATGAAGGTAAGGCAGATCTTTGGAAAGCTTTTCATGTGTCACATAGAGTTTGTTTCAAGTTATGAAAACATAGAGAATGGTGCCTCCATTCCCATGCAAATTCTGAGCCAGAAAGCTGGAGCATTTGTAACCAAGTCAAGAGGAGACAGCAGTATCAGTACAGCCTGCGCCAGCAGTGTTTTACATGGCAGGAATGTGTGAAGACTCCATGGATCAAGAGGAGGCCTCAGAGGGCTCTTGTGTCATGGGAACTGCATGAGTAGAAAATGATTGGGTAACAGCCAGAGACAGGAATGAAAGGCACAAAAGATCAGCCATGGAATGTATTCTCCATCTCAGGGAACCTCTGAGGGAAGGGGTCATTTGAGGAATCCACAAAAAGTGAAAGGATCAGCATTTGAAGGACTGCCACACAGACTTTGACCACACTCCTATCCCCTATATTGTTATTGTTAGTGAAAGGTCAAGAATGTTGAGACCTAAGAGAAGCCAGAAATAGAAGGGAGAGAGAGAGAGAAAGAGAGGGAGAGGCAGAGGGGGAGTGAAGGTACATAACAGAGTAAATAAAGCAAACCTCATCCATTCCCCATTGCAGGACCCAAGGCACAAGTCACAGTTCAGGTAGGAGGAAAGGAGGTGCCTTCAGCTGGATGTGAGATTAACTTTTTGAGCTACACTGAGTTTTAAATACTGAAAGGTATCAGAAAGTTGTGGGATTTGTCTTTAAAGAATAGGGAAAGGAAAGGTTCGACCATGGTTAGTGGTAGTGGTTAATGGAAAAACTAAGAATTTACATCAGGGATCATTCCTGAATTCATTTGTCTAGTCACATGGCATTCTTTCTCTGAGAATATTTTTAAAGAACATGGTGCTAGGCTGAAGGACTGAAGGCTCTGGGTTTGGCATGAATGGGGACTGGGTTGGTCTACAGCAGAGGAGCCAGGCTTGAGGTGATCTGAGAGACAGTGTCCATGCATGGAGCTATACTGGAAAGCCTGACAACCAGTCTAGTTGAGGCATCAACTCAAAGGGTCTGGGAGAGAGACAGAGTCAAGTAAATGGAAACAGGGTGAGAAATGGAACACCAGATGTGGCTGGTTTTAAAGATGGGAGGTGGGACAAAGAGATCTTCCTGGTTACTGGAACATTGTTGCTGGTTTTTTTTTTTTTTTTTTTACTCTGAGTCCAACAGACTTAGCTGTTGTTAAAGGTGATGAACTATCTTAGATACCTCACGTAAGAACCCCTTTCTATTTCTGGCACTGAAATTCTACCCATTCTTCTGGGACTGTTATAGAGCCCCCACGTACACAAAGTATCTTTGCTTCTTTTTCCCCATCTTTCCAGGCTGGGAATTGTCTCCCTTCATCTGGACTCAATAGCACGTTCATATTTATACTTACATATGTGCCTGTGTTTCCCATACTCAATGTGAAGATCAAAGGGATTAGCAGTTATTTTTACACCGGGAGTATTTACGAAGAATTCATTGGGTGAATATTACTGAGAAAATAAATTTACAACTTAGAATAATTTTGAGCCTGGTTTTCAAACTGCAACAGAAGTTGCAGATGAAGTCAACATCGATAAGTGATATTTATTAAGTGATATTTATTAAGCAATCACATTTACATAGTGATAAGCACCATACCAAATAAGTTAAATAAATTGTTCCCAGTTCTCTGAGAGCAACGTGCAACCTCATAATTTTGTGAGGTCCAAGGATAGATTGACTAGAAAGGGCTGTGGAATCCTGCGGTCATGAAAATTGTTTCAAACAAGAGCGGAATATTTGGCATTGTCCAATAACTATGGAAAGATAATTTGATAGGTAGTAATGAAATTTAGTTGTGGGGTTAAACATAAAGAAATGGCCATTATTTTCTCTTTTGAACCATCATAAAACAGGCAGCGTTGAACTTGCAGGCAGAAGGCATGCTAGTCTTTTTTTGTTTTAACCTTGTTCTTGATGGCGAATGTTTAAACTTAAGCAAGTCACGTAGCTTGAGTTTCCTTTTTCTAGAAAGCTAGGGGATTGCACGAGGTGAGTGGTTTTCCTTTTTTTTTTAAAAGTTAACATTTTCTCCCAATACTTTCTTACACAGACTCTCAGCATAAAGAGCATATAAAACTGGAACTGCTATGTGTGACTGGAGTGGTGTGCAGTAGGCTGGAATTTCAGCCTCCCACAGCACCTGTAACTGACTCTATACCTTTACAATCCCATATGATACATTAGAAGACCTCTGGTGTGGATCACCTTTCCCATTCCTTTCTGTATTCTGATTCTATATTTTATGACAAAAATCTTCTTACCTGCAGAGAGTAAAATGCACTTTCCAATCAATTTTCTCAGTTAATATTAAAAAAGCAGAAATGAGATTAAAAGTAAGTCTACTTGTGTGCTGGAAACACTGGTGGTGTAGTGGTTAAGTGCTACGGCTCCTAACCAAGAGATCAACAGTTCGAATCCACCAGGTGCTCCTTGGAAACTCTATCGGGCAGTTTTACTCTGTCCTGTAGGGTCACTATGAGTTGGATTAGGTGGGTGGGCTTGCGTACTAAGAAGCCCTGGTGACAGAATGGTTAAGCGTTCAGCTATAACTGAAAGGTCGGCCACTCTGCGTGAGAAAAGACGTGGCGATCTGTTCCTATAAAAGTTACAGCCTAGAAAATCCTATGGGGGTAGTTTTACTCTATCATATAAAGTCACTATGAATCAGAATGGTCTCAACAGTGAACAAAAATGACAACTTCTGTGCTGAAGATAAAGAAATCGAGGCACAGAAAGGTCAGGGACAACTTCTTGAAAATCTTGTGAACTTTTCCATTTAGCTATGTGTTTATACAATGGTGAAATCCTAGAAACTTTAAGACCAAAAAACAAACAAACAGGCAAAAACCAAACCTGTTGCCATTGAGTTGATTTTGACTCATAGTGACCCCATAGGACAGAGTAGAACTGTCCCATAGGGTTTCCAAGGAGCAGCTGGTGGATTTTAACTGCTGACCTTTTGGTTAGCAACTGAGCTCTTAACCAATGCACCATATACCTGATGAGTATATCTGCATACTCACTGGTGTTCATATAAACTATAGGAAGAATAACCAACACCTGTGGGTAGATATATACTATAGAGAATATGAGTTATAGTATCAAATATTCTTTAAAGTAAAGACAGCAAGATTTATAATTAGAAAAATGAAGTGAGCATACTGACTTACTGTGAGGGCCCTTTTTACTGGAAGTTACAAGATTTGTGTCACAGGGACTTGAGTGCTCCAAAGTGTCCATTCCATTGCAAAACGTACCTTGTTATCTGGAAGAAAAAGGAGGAAATATGCGAAGAGATCTGATTTGAAAAGATGGTACCCATGCCTGCATTTGCTTGTGCTCTCAGGTTTGAGAATTTTAGATTAGAAGAACATCTTTGGGGCATTAGTCCACTCTCCCCCAAAAGAACCATTAGGAAAATCCTTAGCTTTGGTTGACTAGCATCAGCAACCATGCTCCTTCCTCCACATTCTTTTTGAAATAGGACATATCCCAGCTTTGTGAAACCAAGCACAGAAGAATAGTGCTTGTTCTCAAGCCAGTTGGAGGAAGGCAATGTTCGAGTCATGACAAATATTGTTCTAAACAGAACAATGACATTGGCAACATCATTTGATCCCTGTGCCAAGGGTGAAATTAATGTCATATGCTCACCCCAGTGGATACTTGGAAATAAGTTTCTATAAAACACACTCTTAAAAGCAGTCATGTCTTCTCCCACTTCCATGTTCCTTTCTGATAAGTCAGGGAAACTTCATAAACACTGCTGGCTTCTGGAAAATTGGGAATAGCAGAGGAAAAAACAAACCACCTTCCAGAGAGATGAACATTTTCAGTAGGCACAAGCTGCCCACATTCTCTCCCAATCTCATATATCTTCCATGATCAAATAAGGCAGTAGATTTCTGGGAAATGATGAGTTCTTGAAGGAGAAACATGGGGAAACATGGGTTCTTGAAAGTTGTCAAGATCCAGATCCAACTCTGGCAGACGCCTACCATTCCCAGTCCAGGTTGCTTTGCATTTGTTAGATTCTTAATGAACCTTTAACACTTGTAGCTTGTGGCTTTGTTACAAGTCATTAGTACCAAATGAACGTGGTTGCTTTCCCAGGCTATTTATCTTCACCCTTTACTTACACCTCATCAACTCACCCCAAGACAAGTAAAACAGGTGTACTTTGCTCTGAGGTTGGATCAGCAAAAGCTCGCATACAGCTGTGCAGTTCTTGCACACGTAAGCTTTTGATGTTGCGTTTGCTTACTAGCTAGACAAAAGCCAGATTTGGGCAAGGAATCATTCCTACATGTTGCACTTGAGAAAGCAGGAGAAAGAGAGGTGCTGCCTTTGGTTTTTGCACTCTTCTGTCTCAAGCTATGCACTTTCAGAGGGAGGACATATGCCCAGGAATTTGTAAGAACCAATGCTGATCAAGATGCAAGGTTTGATGGTGGTCCGTTATTGAGTCCACATAGAGTTCTCCTGAGGGGCTTTGGATACCTGTTTATTCTAAAACCAGTTCAACCTGACTATGAAAAACCAGTGTCACTTTATTTTTAACTGTGGTGACAGTTTAATTAATAACATGATTGCTGCATTTTTCTTGAATTATGCATTAAAATAATTTGTTCTTTGCTTTTTTGAGGCAGTTCATTTTCTAATTCTAAAGTGAGAACAAAAATACTGATGTCATAGATTTTGTCATTTTAAAAGTTTAATTGGTCCCATTATCACAAAGGTAACACATACCACCTTGGCAGTCAATATCAGCCAGGACCGATAACCAAACTTCTTTAACACAGGCCTTCACAAACGCTGGCAGAGATTAGGAAAAGTCGTTGGAGTTGGAGAGCTATCACTGGAGGCTCTGGGAATTTCTTCTGAAGTCATTCTGAATTAGCAGCTAATGGGGAGCTTTCTTTGATAGCTCTATTATAATTAAATGCAGCTGGATGAAAATCAACCACAAAGGGAACTCGTTTGTTTATCATTACTTCTGACTTTGTTAGCAGATGTTTTCAGAGTACCATAGTAGCCAGCTTAATTTGTCTTTGTGTAATGCGAAGCAGGTAAACTTTGATTAATAAACTGACGAGTACACTCCTTAATTTCTTTTCTGGAGTTTCCTTCTGTGACTCTTCTATAGCACATGTCTAATCCGGAAAGCACACGGGTAAACATTCAGTTTCTTTTTATATATGTCAGGCCAGCTGAGATGGAGGTGTCATTCAGCGGTGAGGTGGCTTGTCAAATGTTCATCTTGAAAGCTGCTGTAGTATTATCACATGTAAGTAGGCTAGTGAAAAAAGATAAACACATATGGCATATATGTACCAGGCTATAGAACGACAGCTCTCTAAGTTGTCATCGCTATTGGCTTTCCATAAGGTACCCAATAATTTTGAGTAAATTGGATCCTTTATGGGTTTAAACATTAATTCATCTATTTAAAAAGGGTAATTTTGACATATCCTTTGCTTATAATAAATGCCTCCTCCACTTCTTAGCAGACTTCCTCACCACCCACTTTGTCTGTTCAACACACTCTAATTCCCAAGTCTTCATTCAGACTGAACTTTCTACCTGTCTCCCTCTCCAGTATTCACAGCGTGTCTCTTCCATCACCTAAAAAATAAAGGGCCCTTGAAATTACTCCTTTGTCTCCTAATATTTCCCACAGGACTGGAAAGACTGGTGTTTTTTAAATTGACTCAACTAAGTTGAAATATGCAACTTCCATGAGTTGCACTAGTTACGAATAAAACAAATTCACATATCCTGTGATTTCTGCAGTCTCTTTAACATGAGTATTTGCTCAAAAATAAAGTTGCAGGTGTGTCCGTATGTCCTTTTATTTTTGTATCCATGTCACAATATTATCAATTTCACATTGTGGGGTCTACATCCGGCTTTAATCGCCAGCATACCCTAGCACTCCCCCAAATATTTCACATGTACATGCAAATCACATTTTTGATGCATGCGCTCTTACACCAGCTATTTATTCAGTAATTTGTTACTTCAGCAAATTTTTTTCTAGGTTCATGATATTCACTATGTGTATGTGATTGTGCGTGTGTGTGTGTTTATGTCTGTGCTCATGTTCTCACCTGTCGTACAGAATTCATCAGGGCTAAAGTTGGCAAAAGATAAGAAAAACCAATCAACCTTCGGCTCACTCTGAAGCTAACTGTAGATAAGCCTAGGGAAATGTAATCTTTGACTCAATCCTGTTTCCCTTTCTTTAAAGTTCTGATTGAGTTTAAAAAAAAAAAGTATTCTTCCTGCAGGCAGAGCAGAAGAGAAGAAAGAATATTAGTGTTATGATTACACAGAGGTGGATCTGAATCCCAGCATCGCACCAATCAACTCCCTAAGCTTTAGCTTCCTCATCTATAAAATTAGGGACAGTATAATACTACCTTGTGAGGATTCGCCACCTGGCGAATAATGGTCCTCAGTATATATTGGTCAATGTTATTAGGAATAATTTTTATGTTATTTCAGTAGAGAAGAAAAAAAGTTAAAAATTGTCCAAATGTGTTCTGTAAAACATTGGTCTTCTGTATTAGTCTTCAGGGATGCTGTTTACCACATATATCAGCACACTGATTGAGACCTTATTTCATGTAAAACTAACTTAAAATGTTAAATTGAACTATTAGTAAAAATGACTGAGATTTATTAATGCCTACAGAGTATAATCTTCATGGAAAGAGAACACCTGCCTGTGACCTGCTGTATACATTAAATGTACATTAGGCTTCCAACTACCAATTTTTATGGGATTAAAAGAACCCATTTCTAGCAGATACTCTTCTGATTGGGGGACCTTTCAAGGACACCTCATTAAATGTCCATTCTTTGAAAAACATTTGGAATGATTGTGTATTTTAAAAATGTCAGTATTATTAGTTAAATCACAATCTTAGGTTTGTATATATTGTCATTGTTAGATGCCATTAAGTCAGCCCCTGACTCATAGTGACCCCATGCATGGCAGACCATTGTGATCAATTGGGGTCTTCACTGACTGATTTTCAGAAGCATCATAGCAACACACACGTCTCCACTGACATATGGATGGTGGCTATGTGTGAGGTGTGTTGGCTGGGAATCTAACCTGGGTCTTCTGGGCCTTCTGCATGGAAGGCAAGGATTCTTCTAAATGGAATACAATCCATAACTAAAAAATACACAAACACCAGAAGATAAGCCACATAACTGGAAGCTTCTAAAAATTAAACACTTAAATATTCATCAAAAGACTTTACCAGAAAAGTAAAAAGAGAAATTACAGACTGGAAGAGAAAAAAAAAAATTGGCTATGATATATCTGACAAGGGTCTAACCTTTAAAATCTACAAGATACTGTAATGTCATAATAAAAAGATAAATAATCCAAGAAAAAAATGGAAAGGATATGAACAGACACTCCACCAAAGAAGATATTCAGGTGGCTAATAGACATGTGAGGAAATGCTTGCAATCATCAGCCATTAGAGAAATGCAAACCAAAAGTACAATGAGATACCGTCTCACTCCGATATTACTGGCACTAATGAAAAAAAACAGAAAATAACAAATGTTGGAGAGGTTACAGGGAGATTGGAACTTTATGGACTGCTGGTGGGAATGTAAAATGGTACAACCACTATGGCAAACAATATGGTGCTTCCTAAAAAGCTAGAAATATCATACGATCCAGCAATCCCACTCCTAGGAATATATGCTAGAGAAATAAGAGCCATCACATGAAAAGACATATGCACACCTATGTTCACTGCAGCATTATTCACAATAGCAAAAAGATGGAAACACCCTAAGTGCCCATCAATAGGTGAAAGGATAAACAAACTACGGTATATACACACAACGGAATACTGTGCAATGATCAAGTACAATGATGAATCTGCAAAACATCTCACAACATGGATGAATCTGGAGGGCATTATGCTGAGTGAATTAAGTCAGTCACAAAAGAACAAATACTGTGTGAGATCACTATTATAAAAACACATGAAGATGTTTCCACACAGAAAGAAACAACCTTTGATGGTTAAGAGGGATGGAAGAGGTGGAGAGGGGAATCACTAAATAGGTAGTAGTAGGTAAGTGGTAGCTTTGGTGTAAGACCCTCAATGAGATGGATTGATACAGTGGCTGCAACAGTGGGCTCAAGCAGAACAACAATTGTGAGGATGGCACAGGGCCAGGCAGTATTTCATCTTGTTGTACATAGGGTTGCTATGAGTTGGAAATGACTGGACTGCATCTAATAACAACAACAAAGCTTTGATGAAGGGAAAGACAGCATATATTATTGGGGAAGTCAGCACAATGTGACCATGGCAAAGTAGTAGAAGCTTCATAGACACATCCAAACACCCTGAGGGACTGAGTTAATGGGGTGCAGGCTGGGGACTATGGTCTTGGGAAACATCTAGATCAATGGCATAACATAATTCATCAGGAAAATGTTCTAAATCCAACTTTGGTGAGTAGCTTCTGAGGTCTTAAAAGCCTGTGAATGGCCATCTAAGATACACCTACTGGTCCCATCTCCCCAGAGCAAAGGAGAATGAAGAAAACCAAAGACACAAGGGAAATGTTAGTCCAGAGGACTAATGAATCACAAGTACCACAGCCTCCACCAGCCTGAGACCAGAACACCTAGATGGTGCCCAGCTACCACCACTGACTGCTCTGACAGGGATCACATAGAGGGCCTTGGACAGAGAGGGAGAAAAGTGTAGAATAAAATTCAAATTTACAAAAAAAAAGACTAGACTAACTGGTCTGACAGAGACTGGACGAAACCTGAAACTATGGCTCCCCAGATGCCTTTTTAACTCAGAATTGAAGTCATTCCTGAAGTTCACCATTCATCCAAAGATTACACAAGTGTATAAAACAGTAACGGACATGAGAAACATGCTTCTTAGCTCAATCATGTAAATGAGACCAAAGGGGCAACACCTGCCCAAAAGCAATGACAAGAAGGGAAGGGAAGAGGCAGAAGGGGATAGGAAAATGGAACGAATGGAAATGGGAAACCTGGAGTGGAGAAGGGGAGGCTATTGACATATCACGGGGATTACAACCAAAGTCACAAAACAATTTGTATATAAATTATTGCATGAGAAACTGATTTTCTCTGTAAACCTTCAACAACAACAACAAAATCTCTCAAATGGGCCACCAATATTGGTGTGTAGTGAGGACTGAATGTATAGTGGTATCTTTATGTCACTTTAGAATATCTGAGAATTGTATCTGGATTTTTTGTGCCTTTTGAGTTTTCTTTAATGGGGACCTGTCTTTACTTCTCTTCTTGGTGTGAGGAGAGCAGGCTAGAATTACAATGTTTTAATAGATTAGCTAATTTTGAAAAAAATTCTTAAAATGATTACCCTTGAGGAAAAGCCTTCATGTATAACTATCCTTAATATTTCACCTACTTTGCCAGAGAATAGAATTACCTGACAACATTTCAAAGAAAGATCATATGCTACCTGTGAGGAAGAAATGTGCCTTATAAACAGTGTGATATATGTCTGAAAAAGTATCTATGAAGGTGGGTGTCTTAGTTATTTAGTTCTGCTATTAAGTGCTACAGTTGCTAACCAAAGGGTCGGCAGTTCGAATCCACCAGGTGCTCCTTGGAAACTCAATGGGGCAGTTCTACTCCGTCCTATAGGGTCGCTATGAGTCAGAATCGACTCGAGGGCACTGGGTGGGTTTTATAACAGAAATACCACAAGTAGATGGCTTTAACAAAGACAAATTTATTCTCTCACAGTCTAGTAGGCTGCAAGTCCAAATTCAAGGCATCAGCTCCAGGGGAAGGCTTCCTCTCTCTGTGGGCTCTGGAGGAAGGTCCTTCTCATCAATCTTCCCCTGGACTAGGAGATTCTCCTTGCAGGAAGCCTGGATTCAAAGGATGCGCTCTAATCCAGGTGTTTCTTTCATGGTTGTATGAGGTCCCCCCGTGCTCTGCTTAACTTCCCTTTCCTTTTATGTCTTGTAAGATAAAAGGTGGTGCAGGCCACATTCCAGGGAAACTCCCTTTACATTGGACCAGGGATGTGACCTTAGTAAGGGTGTTATAATCCCACCCTAATCCTCTTTAACATAAAATTACAATCACAAAATGGAGGACAACCACACAATACTGGGAATCGTGGTGTAACCAAGAAGACATCTATTTTGGGGGGACACAATGGGTCTGAGAATAAAACAAGATGACCATTACATGTGACTCAGAATAGAACAAGGGGATACTGCATGGTTTAAAATCAGAAAAGGTGTGCATCAGGGTTGTACCATTTCACTGTGTTTATTCAATCTGTATGCTGAGCAAACAATCCAAGAAGCTGGACTGTATGAAGAATATGGCATCAGGATTGGAGGAAGACTCATTACACAACCTGCAATACGCAGATGACACAACCTTGCTTACAGAAAGCAAAGAGGACTCGAAGCACTTACTGATGAAGATCCAAGACTACAGCTTTCAGTATGGATTATACCTCAGCATAAAGAAAACAAAAATCCTCACAACTGGACCAGTAAAGAACATCATGATAAACAGAGAAATGACTGAAGTTGTCAAAGATTTCATTTTACTTGGATCCACAATCAATGCCCATGGAGGCACCAGTCAAAAAATCAAATGATGTATTGCATTGAGCAAATGTGCTGCAAAAGACTTCTTTAAAGCGTTAAGAAGCAAAGATGACACTTTGAAGGTAGGATGTGCCTTACCCAAAGCATGGTATTTTCTATTGCCTCATATGCATGCGAAAGCAGGACAATGAGTAAGAAAGATGGAGAAGAATTGATGCCTTTGAATTATGGTGTTGGCAAAGGGTATTGAATATACCCTGGACTGCCGGAGGAATGAACAACTCTGTCTTGGGAGAAGTACAGCCAGAATGCTCCTTAGAAGTCAGGATGGCAAGGGTTAATCTCATGTACTTATAAGAAGGGACCCCCAACCCAGTGCCGTCAAGTCGACCCTGGAAAAGGACATCATGCTTGGTAAAGTGGAGGTTCAGTGAAAAAAACAAAGACCTTCAATGAGATGGATTGACACAGTGGCTGCAACGTTGGGCTCAAGGATAACAACAGTTGTAAGGGTGGTGAGGGACTAGGCAGTGTTTTTTTTCTATTGTACACAGGGTCACTATAAGACAGAACTGACTCAATGGCAACTAACAACATCCACAACAACAACAGCAACAACATTTTAATTTACCTCTGAAAATAACCAAATTCGTTAACTAGATTAAAAGTAAAAAGGATATTTAGCATCCTCTTTTTTTTTTTTGTTTTAAAAGATGGAGAGTGGGGAGTAAGGGAAGTCTAATCTTTCATTTAAAAATAGCAGAAATTAAATCACGTGTGTCTTCACAAAGTTGGGGTCATGGGTTTCTATTGCACAAGTGGTATGGGCTTCCTTTCAAATCTGGGGAAATCAGGCCACATCTTGGAAGTAATTTACTGTGGTGTTCAGGTCTCATTAGGCAAGTGTGAGTGAAAATAAAACATTAGGTTGTCAGGTAATTCTGGGTATAATTGTTTAAATAATGCTGTTTGAGCAGAAGAAGACAAAATAACATTATTTAAGCAGAGCGATTGTTTCACAATCACTGGAGAGTACCTTACTGATTTTTGAGATTAAGAATAAATAGTACAGTTTTAAAGCCAGTGTCATTTTTGTGGTATTTGTTGAATCCTCAGAGTAAGAACACTTGGCGTGCACACAGGGAAGCACTGGTGAGTGAAAGAAGGATATCTAAAACTGTTAGTTTAAGGAGACCTGAGGCCAAGTATACAGTAGACCTAAAGGATCTGGGGACTATAGCATCCCATTTGCAACCAAGAAAAAAGCCTTCCAAGCACTACTAAAAGAAGATGTCAGATGTCCATCTTACTGCGATGTCCGGAATACGAAGGGTCTGTCGGGTGCGAGGCAAGGAGAGCCAGGGTGAGATGGCTGTCAGAACTAGAAGCCTGGAGTCTGCATTGGTGATAGGGGTTCTGTTGAAGGTATTTGTTCAAATCAGGCAAATCTGGCTGCAGGATGCTTCTGGAATGTGTGCAACTTGTTCTTTGTACTCAGAAGAAAAACTACATCCAAAAGTAAGGAGACCAATACAAAAACATATGTGAGTAGTGCTCACAGTAATACTTCTGGTGATATGTGTCTGCTTTCACATTTCCAGAAGCCTTGACCCTGACTTCAGTCCTAGAAGCTTATCTCTTAAGCTGTTTATGGGCCTTCATCCTTTTGCTCTGAGCCTGCAGCAATACAGGAGACTCAGGCTGGGGTGAACGAGGGGGTGACCTTACTGATTCCCGAGATACCCATGTCCCTGCTGCTGAATGCTCTGCCAAAGGCTGAACCCTCTGAAGGACTGAATCCTTTCTGGAAATTAAAAGGAGAGAGGGAGCTAATTTGAAGGATTGTTTCCTAGACTTTTATCTATTTCTGGTTTTTACCCAACTTCTTTTGTGGAAAGTTCCGTAGCGAAAGCCTGCAAAAGAAAATAGAACAGATGATAGAAATTGATGACTGAAATCAGCTGTTCCGTAAAAGCAACAATAATGTCAGAGTGGTAACTGGATAATCCGTTCTGTTTTAGGCTTTGTTTATTTTTCTTGTGTCTGAATTGTCACTTCGAGTTGCCTCTTATTTATACTTCAGTGAATGGTTCACAATGTGTGTGTGGAAACATATGTGAAAAGTAGCTGTATTGTCATATTTATCATTAAAGAGCTGTCTTTGTTTCATTTTACAAGCATCACACTGATGATTTGAATAATAAAGCTGACTGGCTTACGCACTAAAGGTTGCTTCCATAATGGAGCAAATTTATGTACCGAGGTTCTCATTTTCTTTATTAGATAATTGGACAAAATGCTGAGAAACTGCTACTAATTGAGCACTAGTTCCAGCTTTTGTCTATATTGAGGCTGGACAGGTTTTCTGACGTTTGCGAAGGATTTGAATATCCAGCAAACCTTGCAACAGCTTCTCTCATCCAAATATGTTTTCATTACCTTGAATTGAGTCCCTGGGCTTAAATGTGGTTTATACCAGAATTTTAACACTCACCTTTTATAAGAATCACATACTGGAGGATGTTTTCATTTTAGGAAAAAAGTGTGATCAAAGACAGGTCATATGTTTCCTTCTTTGAGGCAGCAGGGGCAAATGGGCAAGGTTCAGATCAAATGTTTTTGCTAGCATGACATTCAATAGGTAACAGTTGCCCTGAAGCAGGGCATGAAAGAGTTAGGGGAAAGAATAATAGAAAATGAAAAACCTTTGAAAATCCATATAATATTAGGTATTTTGAGAATCAGAAGCCGAAGAAAAATCATTTGTAAGAACTTGGAGTAAGGCGTGAGGTTTGCTATTTCAAGAGATGCCGTCTTTCCCCTCCCATTGCCACTGCTCTAGTTGGGGCCTTGACTTTGTTTTTTAGGATAGCTTCCTTTAATGTGTTCAAGGCCTTCAAAATGTGTCTTGTACTTCAAGTTCATCTTTCACAGGACTTCTGAGTTAATATTCTTGAAGCACATTTCTGGTCATGTCACAGCTATGTTAAAAAAATAATCAGCCATTTCCTATATATAAAATAATAAAGGTCTAACTTGTTAGTGGAGTCCTTGGGTGGTGCAGTTGGGTAAGTGCTCGGCTGCTAACCCAAAGGATGGTAGTCTGAGTCCCCTTGGTGACACCTTGGAAGAAAGGCCTTGTGATCTAATTCCAAAAAATGAGCCACCGAAGCCTTACGGAACACAGTTCTACCCTGACACACATGGAGTTGCCATGAGTCAGAGTCAACACTACTGTTTTTTTTTTTTTTAACTTATTAGCCTGACATTAGCGTGACATACTTCAAAGACTTATTTTCGAATATTCATCATGCATTCATATTGCCACCAAACTGAAGTAACTACATGTCCTTTTCAAATAAACCCCTATGCTTCCACACCTCTGCCTATGTGCTTATTCTTCTGAAACCTGGACACTCCAACTCTTTGTACTTTCACCAAATGAAATTCTATCTATCCTTCAAGGTATACACTGTGGTATGCAGTCTCTGAGATGCCCCCAGTGATCCTGCCTCCTGGTATTCATGAACTTGTATAATTCCCTGTCCTTGAGTATGAGCTGCAGCTGGTGACTTGTTTATAATGGACATAATGTGACCAAAAAGATGGGATGTCCCTCCTGAAATTAAGTTATGCAAAAGCTGTGATTTACATCTTGCTTACTCTTACTCTCTTGTTCTTTCAATCCAAGAGAAGCCAGGTACCATGATGTGAACTATCCTATGGAAAGATCCATATAACAGTGAACTAAAGGAGGATTTCAGCCAATGGCCATTGAGGAACTGGGGCCTTAATTCCAACAGCCTGGGAGGAACCAAATCCTTCCAACATTCGCATGAGTGGCTTGGAAGTAGATCCTCCCCCACAGGAGGAGCCTTCAGAAGAGACTGCAGCCCCAGATAGCATCTTGAATGCAGCCTTGTGAGAGACTTTGAGTCAGAGGCACCCAGCTAAGCCACACTTAGATTTGTGACAGAAACTGTGGAGATAGTAAATGTTTAAGCCACTAAGTTTTGCGATTATTAATTATTCAGCAACAGGTAACTAATACAATTTTTGGTAGCAGGGGTTGCGTTTGAACCCCTGCAGTGATATTGTCTACCCCACACTTTTATCCCTAATACCTTCTATAATTCTTCCTGTAAGAACAAATATTTCTCTTTTGTATGTTTCCATAATTATTTGTGTATCCTGGTACTTTTTCACATTTCAAATTCTGCCTTGTTTCTTCTTTTTCTTTTTCATTATAAATGACTTTTCTGTCTTACAAAACCACAAAGCTCCTAGATGTCAGGGAAAATGTCACATTAATCTTTGAACCTCTCTCCTCTGCCAGGGCGTTTGGCAAGAGATTTTACATAGCAGTTGCTCAATATATATCTGTCGAATTGAATTCGTTGAATGTATTTAGTCATATTTCTATGAGTAAGGTTGGTAAATGAGAACAATTGGCCGATTTTTGTCTTAATATTGTCCAGCTCTTGAGTTTTGTCAAGAATAGTGGCTGTGAGCTCTGGTGGTTTCTTGAGAGTCATCTTCTCAAATATTTCATGATATTTAGTAGTATCTCTTACTTGCCAGTTAACCCTTGTTGGGGAAGTGAATTATAGGAAAAACATGATTTTGATGGTCTTCCTAAGGAGTTGTTATATTTTCCCAAGTTAAAATATTAAGAAGCTTAGATTTTGTTATATGACAGCATCTATTGAAATATCAGGATTTTGTGGATGTTTCAAATTTAAAAATATATGATAGACACCTGGATAACTTCACAGCACCAATCTCTCTTTAGGAATTCTGTGTTCTTTACTAAATGGTTCAGTGTTGACATTGGCTTGCTTCCCTGTGTAGTGGTTGAGAACTCACAAATTACTTTCGAGATTTGGTAAAGCCATGCGCCAGAAAGAGTGTTGGTTTGGAGTAAGAAGATCTGGTTTGAATTTTGGCTGAACCACTTATTTGCTCTTTGACCTTGGGCAAGTTATTTAATCTCTGAGTATTCCACATATGTTTGATGGCACAATAGGCCCCAGGCCATGAATTCTGAGGACTAATTGAGATTTTATATCTATCTATCTAGATCTAGATAGATTTATATCAAATATATATATAATATATATATACATATATGAAGCTTACTCCAGTGTTTAGCAATTAGAAGTTACTAATAGTAGCCGAATACCAGGAGTCATTGGTGACTCAATGGTAGAATTTTCACCTTCCATATAGGAGGCCTGGTTCAATTCCCAGCCAATAACCCTCACGTGCAGCCACCGCCTGTCTATCAGTGGTGGGTTTCACGTTGCTATGGTGCTGAACAGGTTTCAGCAGAGCTTCAAGACTATGGTGGACTATGAAGAAAGGCCTGGTGATCTACTTCTGAAAAACAGCCAGTGAAAACCCTATGGATCATAACGCCACATTGTCCAATCTGCAACCAGTCATGGGGATGGCACAGGACTGGGGAGCGTTTCATTCCCTGTGCCTGGGGTTGTCATGAGTCAGGCTGACTTGAGGGCAGCTAGTAACAATAGAATACCAGACTACCTAGTTAATATTATCCAATCGGTCCCTCCATTTCCAATTATGTTCTTATGGACCTCCTGGCCCTCTATTTTGTTTAAACTGACTCATGGCTGTGGAAAACCTCTTTTATGTCATCTGGGATTTCACAAACGTACTATCTCAGCAAAGGCATTTAATTCCTGCTTTTATTTGGTCATTCATTCTACAAATATTATTGCATCTCTAACAAATATAAGTATTTCAGTACTATCACTTTTCTGGATTCCTGAGGCATTTGAATATTTGTAGCAATTACTTGATATGTTTAGTTTTGGTTTACCATCTACTAACCTTTACTGTTAGATAATACTCCATCCAGGAAGGAAGGCTACTATAAACAGTTTATTTTGTAATTATCCGCCCTTCATTCAATTTCCTACTCCTTTCCTTGCTAGCTGTATGACCTTGGAGAGTCACCTTCTTTGGTTAATTTTTAGTTTCCTCAACTATAAAGTGGGAGAATAATGGTACCTAATCAGGCTACTGTGTCAACTAAATGCCATAATCACAACAACATCATTGATACAGTGTCTGGTATAAAGTGTCCAATAAAATTTAGCTATCATGTAAGTATTGATATGTATATATCCTGTTTCGCAACTTTCACATTTTCAAAATAATGTATTTGAAAGTGCACTATTAACTGCAAAACTTACAAATGTGGGTGGTTTTTTAATAGTATCAAGAATGGGGACCAACTATCTCTAATACCTCATTGAATTCACAGGTCTAGGGGAAAGCTGCATAATCAATAGCTGATCAATACAGATTTGCTGTTGCTTGTGATAATGTGTTGATAAGATACCAGGCAGACCTCATTTAGCACTGAACAAGCTGATTCCTCAAAGTATGGGTTAGCCAATAAGGTGTTCAATTACCCTCTTGGCCAGGGAGCCCTCACATCCCATAGTGTTTGCTTTCCTTTGTTTATTCCTTTATGAGCTTTCTTTATGCCAATAACATCCTATTTTGCCACCGAAGATCTTTTGATTTCAAGCAAAATGTTTGGTTCTTTTCCAAAAGACAAACAAACACACGATTCTTTTTATGGTTAAAATACACACTGGTTGTTATAGAAAATCAAGGCAACTAGCCCCAGATGGACAGGAGTATCCTGCTCTAGGCCTATTCATTTCCATTAGAGGAACTGTGAGACTATAAAGACATCTTCTGATAGACCCTTATTGCATGCTGATCTTAAGGGTGGCAGCGTGGAGATGCACAGCTCAGATTTCCTTCAAGAGAATCTGTGGCCTAGAGCAGAGTTAACTGATAGCCCCAGCTGCCCTCCCTGAAAACTTTGAGGCCATGCTTCCCCCACTGCTCCCAGTAGTGACTGAGCACAGTAGGGAAAATAAACCTGGTCTGGTCCCGTGAGACTTGGGACATCTCCCATCGCCAGTGCTGAGAATTTCTCAGAACTGTGCTCCAGTCTGCAGTTTTTCCTACGCAATCCTTCCTTTTCTCTATTTTTTTCCCCCAGGTATCAGGCCAGCTTCCTGCCTATTCTTGTTTCCTCCACTTTACCCCTGAGAAGAGTTTTACCTCATAACTCTGTGGCATGTCAAATCCTGGCTTGGCATCTGCTTCCCTGAGGGATCACACTGACACAGTTGGTAATATGTTACCATATTGGAAATACCACTCAGTAGAGATTTTTTTTTTTTTTTTTTTTTTTAGAGATGTCTGTCATACTGGCCTAAAATGAGCTACTCTCCACCATACTTCCATGTCCAGGGATCTGTGCCTGTGTACTAAACAGAATATGCCTGTAGTCTCGGCCATGCAGTCCATAAAATCATAGACAGAAGACAAAATTCTCAAAATAGGACAATCATGGACCCCTTTCATCCCCTCAACGCAGACTTGTAATTTGTACATGCATATTTATTTAATATGATTACATGTTTGTATTCATTCATTCTCCAATCGGCTTTAATTTCCTTGAAGGCAGTAGCCATATTTAATCTATATCAATTTGTGCCTTTGTCTGACATTAACTACCTTTGATATCTGACAATATCTACAAAATTAGTAATTCCGTATTGGATCCCAGAATGATCTTTGAGTATTCAGGCCTGTGTTCAAATCCCACTTGTGCTGTTCCCTATTTGTGTAACTTTGGTCATGTTACATTTGCCTCTTTGAGCCTCAATTTTCTCACCTGCGTAATGATTTTTGTGAAGATGAAATGAGAAAGTATGGTGTGTGTACAATCTCTGGCATATTGTTAGTCTTCTCTAGGGTACTAAGAGTAAGTAAGCTTCATAGTAAATTAAGATTAACTATTTCTGTATGTTGCAAGTTCCCCCATAAATATATTTAATAAATACTCACTTTACCAAATAAAAGTTTATTTACAAACAACTTTTTGGGATCATAACTTTGAGGGAAATTAAATTAACCTTCATTCTGGACTCTGGTCTCTTGATGCTTAATTAATTCTTCTACTAAAGTAATATTAAAGGAAATCAGAGTGGTCTCGAGTTATTTCAAATTCACAAGAAGGGTATTAAAAAGCTGTGTTCTCCCTTGAGTTTCTACTATATAAACACCCATGTTTATATAGTCTTACTTATCATACAGTCTTTATAAGCTTGGGATATCCTGAGTGAAGAGTTCACAGTAATTGGCCCAAGACTTGTTTTGGTGGCTGTTACAAAACAGGAGGCAGTGATTTTCTTTAGCTTACCCATGCCCCCTATCTTTCCAATGCTGGTCTTCTATGCTTTCCAATGTTACAAGGGGCTGATCTGAATGTTATCCCTGTCGAGATGTTAAGGAATAAGATTGAAGGTGGTTTCCAAGGCCTTTCTTCTCTTTCATGGTAACATACAGCTTAGCAGTAACCTCAAGAAGAAGGGGACCAGGCTGTTTTCTGCCCAAAGCATCCTAGATAGTACAAATTTTCAGTTATATAAGGGCAAACCACTGGGGAATGTATTTTGGGTATGAAATTGCTTTCATTAGGCTTGAATCACAGGGGAAGCAGCCACCTCTACTAATCACATCAGGATGAGCTTGGAGTTTTCACCCTGATGATATCAGAGCATTTAATATTGTTTGGAAACCTATCCTAATTCTTACAGAAACTGGGTCTTTGATAACAGGATCAAAAAAATGTGTGTGATTTCTGCAAAATGTCCAGGCCACTATTCTGCAATAGTGAAAACGTGTTCTTCCATAGCTAGCTATAATCTTTGACTCCTGATAGTATGTGAGCCTGAATTATCAAATAATTAATTAAGATGCCCATGAGTGGTAAGTTGTGGTAAGGAAGATTCTGATTTAGGGGGTATTAAGTCCACCCCGTAAGCTTTTTGACAGCAGAGAAAACATTGTACTAAGAGAAGATGTTTCAGTGTGTGCCCTATACAGAGAGAGAGATGAACCTTGAAACCATAGCAAACGGAAATGATGACCTCTGTTAATGCATAGCTTTTTAACAATGACTACTAACAAAGTCCTTTCTGTTAGCAAACCCAAATGCTTTATGTTGCACTTCAAGAACATTTTTTCTTGTTTCAATGTTTTTTAAAGTACTTTTGATTTGCAGCAGAAAGCATTTTCACATGTCTCTCTCCATCTGCTTTTAATTGGCTACTAAAATGTCTCCATCTTCCACTGATCTAATTCCTCCTTTATGGAGTTGCTTTACTCAGCTTCACCTGTTAACCCTAGATTAACTTTTAGCTTTGCTTTCTGACTAGCATATGGGAACGTTCATATGCATATACTTGATATCTCTAACTTTTAAATCCAAACAACCATCAAACCCTGACGATTTTAGCTCCTGACCATTTTAAAAATCTATTTTTATTTCTCCATGAGCAAAACCATTGCCTTAGTACATACCTTTGCAACTGTTACCCAGAAAAATGGGGACTCTTAGCTTTTGTTTTCCAGCTGCCACATTGATAAACATTTTTGAGCATTCACCTCCTGTTTATGTTACTTATAAATGAACTACTATATTAATTTATTAAGTACATTACAAAGTGTGTGCCAAAAATAGAGAATTGTTGAAGGATGACATAAAAATAATTAGAAATAGAATTTCAATTCCTTTGCTCTCCCAATGAAATGCCTTGTGTTCTCCTTGGGAGAAGTCCATCCTACACACACCTCTTTGGAGACCACTGTCCTAAAATATACAATCATACTTTAACTCATGTCCTTCACTTTTAATATGTTCCTTTAAATTCATCTCCACTTAGTTGCCAAGGTGATTTATATGAAATGTGCACTTGGCCTTGCCACTCCACTGCATTAAATGATTCAGGGGCTGCCTCTCCCAGGCTGAGGTCCAAATCCTCCCACATGAAGCTTTCCCTAGCTGCCTTCCCCTCCTAAACTCTATTCCTGGCCTCACATTTCCTACTTTAGTAACACAAAAGAGCTCGTAGTTAGCTGTGCACATCTTGCTTTTCTGTTAGTCAGTACCTTTGCTCATTCTGTTCCTTTTGCCTGGAATAAACTTCCTAATCTTCTTAACTCACTATTCAATGGCTCGTCCTACAAGAGGCATCTCTGGCATCCACTTCTCTAAGAATCCTTCCCAGGGCTATTTCAAACACTAGGTATAATAGCCCAGGGAAAGGACACTGGGATAGGAAAAAGACATATGGGATTAACCAGGGCCTACCATAAATGTCAGCAGCCAGAAGGGGTAGGGGGGAGGGGAAGCTGCAAAATTGAAATGAGTAATGTTTAATTAAATACATACAGAACATAACATGTCATATGTCAACCAGCCAACTGCAACTGCAACTCAACTCAAATATTACATAGTTATGTATAAATTACATTCAGTTGTGAGACGTGGCAGCATTTTAATATATTTGCTATGACATGGGCTAGGACCTTCAAAAATAGGAGTGCCTGGAACCTGCTAATATGGTAGAATGTTCCTGCCTCTTTTGTGTTACCATATGGCTCTCTGGAAATCTCTAACAGATCACTCAGATTTCATATTGAAATCAGCTCTTTGTCCCTTTTGCTTTCTCCAAAATTGTAATTTTTGAAGCAAAAGGACCACACAAAATTTACTTTGCTCATTAGTATTTTATAAAATAAAATGTTCAGCATTCAAAATTTAAAACAAAAGTCAGTAAAGCTAAACATTTAAAACAGTTCAAATGCAAACATTTGTGAACATCAGATAAAGCATTAAATAAAATTTAAATTCATAAAACTATAAATATTAAACATACTTTATACTCTAATATGGCAGATTAGATTGAGACATTAATGTATTATTTTAAAATAACAAATTATATGAATTAACAAAATTTAATGAAATTATGAAAAATCATTTGGTCTTTTAAACATATTCAATTTTGAGGGACAAGTTGTTTCAATCCTTGGGTTGCAAGTGTATTTTTTTTGCAAATTTTTCCAGTGGCTGAAAGATTATTTTTGAATCTACACCAGTTGGAAATATCTAGAAAATAGATATAAACTAAAATCGAATATATTCCTCTGATTACTACATTTTCAAATAATTTTTTTTCCTGTTTGTTAACTTTTTGTGAAATTTCATCCGATTTTTTCATCAATAGCAATATACCAGTTTGTTTCAAGAAAGCATTTCTGTTTCATCTTTATTTTCTTTAGTTTCATCACACATAGAGATTTCAATGCAGTTGCTTCCATCAATATCAATACTGGTATGTTCAAGTTCCATTTTTCAGAAATTCTTTGTGCTAGAGTAAGAATAATTTTTGCAGTAGCAGCTTTGCTGTGTCAGCTCTCATTTTCTGCGTCCTCTGGAGCGTTATGAAGTATAGAAGAATACTTTCTAAGTGAAGGTACCTTTATTTAATTCACAGTTTTAATGTATATATCTGGGTAGAGATGACGTTCACCAAGTAAGTTGTTTCCTCACAAATTGAGAAATTAAGACACTGATCTTGATCTCAAGAGATCAATTATCCAATTTCAGAAATTTAAAAATATTATAGTAGAGAATTCTTTGGAATGCCCCCTGGTCTGGTCTTTTTGCCTCCACTGGTATAGCTGCTTCCTTGGACCATAGTGTCCTCCTCCATGGGTGACTTTCTTTCTGCCCTCTCTGATGTAGCTGGTGCTGTGGGGTTTCCATATCTTTCTGGTATGTTTGACTCTTCCAATGAAGATTTCAGTACCATTAACTCTGGGCAGCTCCACTCCTCTGGCCAGAGGCTGTGTTGAGGCATTTATTTGGTTCTGTCAATCGGAGAATGATTGCCCTGGTCAGGTGGAGACATCTACTTGCTCCACAGAATTTCTCCAAGTTTGCCACTTTTTTTCAAAGGGCCAGGGAAATTGTCAAGTGGGGATGGAGATGGGAAGGTGCAGGTGTGGGGAAACTGCAGGAGCAGAATAGGAAAAAAGGAGCTAATGACCTTTAGGTGAGGATTTCAGGGATGGGGAGTTGAGGAAGGACAGGGAAAGGGGAATGGTGAACAAAGTTACTGATTTATGTCCAAAATAATGTTATTTCCTCCTATTCTCCCCTGATGTACTTAATATTTAAAAAATAACAGGGTCTGCCAAAAATACTAAACATTAGTATTACAATCTCTGGAGAGCTAGCGTCTGATTTATCTTTTTACTTCTAGTATCTAACAGGTTATATAGATCACATAATTAGTATTCAATAAATGTTGAACTAAAATGACAATTATCTAGTCTTAAGAGAGTTTTTGAATGCAGGCTTTAATGTATACCTTTCTTATAAGAAGTTAGATTTTTTTTTTTCTCAAATAGAGTCATGCGAGCCTGTCCATAAATAAAATGACAACTACTTAAAGCTGTCATATTGTTTATGGAAAAACATTCTTAAATAAATGTTACTTTGAGTCCTGTGAAGTCATAAAGTAGATTTGGTAGATGATGAATGCTATTTCTTCCCTGATATGAAAATTTCTAACTCATTTAATTTTTCTCTTATTCAATCTATCAATTAGTTTTGCTGGTATTGTGTTTTTTTTGCCCAGAATTTTGCAATGCATTATAAAACACATTAAAAATGAAGGAGCGTCAAATATACTTGCTCCCCTCTTTCCACTCTCCTTGGACAATGAGTTTACTTCTTCTACCTGGGACTTTCTGTTCTCTTCAACCTCCTGCCAAATTTTATTTTAGCTTATGATGTTTGACATATGAAAGGACGTGGGGGAATAGCCTAATTTAATTATCTCTTGATAATTAATAATACAACATTGTGTATGGTAATGAGCCTTGGACTTGGCAGCAGGAAATCTGAGTTCTAGCTTTAGCTCTTTCACGTCCCACTGCTGCGGCATTGTTTGAGGCAATTCAACTCTTCATTTCCTCATCTATAAAAGGAGGATAACCAGTTTGCATTGAAACCTCACAGGGTTTTGGGGGGATCCAAGTGAATGTGTGAAAAGCTGCTATAAAATGTAAATTGTTTCCATGGTCTTTCCCTTGACCCCTCCCTTTTTTCTACCCTCTCTGTTGGTGGAAACAGTCTCTGTTGGCGGAAACAGACCTCGATAGATTGAATGGCAGAAAATGGCAGCAATGGATGCCTATAGTGGTAGCCCACGGAGAGCTTGGGTTGCCAACAAATCTTTATGTGTTGGAAACAGGGATGTTCTGAGAGCTTGTGTGTGTGTTCATGTGTGTGTGCTTGCGTATATGCTAATGCAGCATGTCCTTCCCTGCTCAAAATCCTCCAGGAGATTTCCAACTCACTCAGCATGAAATCCAAAGTTCTTACTATGACCTTCAAGACCCTTTCCTTTCCTTCAAACTTATTTTCCACCTCATGTCTCTCCACTCGCATATCTTTGAGGTTTCACAAACATTCCAATCCCATTTCCTACTCATAGGCTGTGTATTTCCTCTTCCTCTTTATATAAGGCTCCCCACCATGATACTTGCATGACTCATACTCTTTCTTTATGGAGGTTTCAACTCAAAGGCCACCTCCTCTAAAAGGCCTTCCCTCATCATCTATTAAAATAGTCTCCATGTCTCTCTCTAGTCCAATAACCATACTTTATTTTTCTTCCTTGTACTTAATGCTACCTGTCTTTATGTATATATATATATACACACACACATAGATATGATTTTTGTTATTTGTATCTCCCACTAGAATGTAAACTCCATAAAGGCACGGATACCATGTGTCATGTTCCCAGCTCTATGTTCAGTGCCTGGAAAGACACTCAAAATAATTATTGGATGAATTAATGACTGAATGTATAAATGAATAGATGTACACATAAATTTCATGAACTCTATATAACATTTGTAGACAAATCTATGTTTTTGAAAGTGAGTTATTTTTTGTCATAGATTAAGCACCTGATCACAGTTAATAGAATTTAGCTTTTCTCAATATAATAGCCCACTCTTCTGCTCTTACCTCCAAAGCTTGGGTGGATTATCTTAAGTCTTTGCTTTGAATACATTTGTATATTTTTGTAAAGATGTTTAATGACTTGAAAATAACCACGCACAAAGTACTTTAGTGTAGTCCTTACAGTTAGTTTTTGCAATTCTTGTTAGATATTCTGGAGAAAAGTGTGTACATTTATATGATACTCTTTCTGTCTTCGATGATTTTTGTAGTTACTTTTCAAGTAATTTAAAATATGGAGTTATAGTAAAATGATGAGATGTAGGTCACTGAAAGACAGAATTTCAAACTGGGCTCATGCTAAACGCAATGGACGGTGTTGCTGGAGGCTGTTAGAGGCGACTCTGTGTGTATGAGCCAGTGGCTTGGCTGCTGGCACAGCTACCGAGGTTGGGAAAAGCAAAACTAATTGTTATTAGTGAGACTCCAGATTTCAGGATCCTAAACACTTATAAGAGTAGCTGCCCTATAAGCAGAGGGAAAAATTAGAGAAAATTGGGAGTTACAAACACCTTAACACAACTTTTGTTGGCTCTGACTTTGCTAGCACAGTGGTGCTGTGTTTTGTAATACGGCAGTCATATTTTAGCTGTAGGATACGAGGGAGAGGAACAAAGGAGGGAAGTGCATAATTCTCTATTAGGTAAAGAGTGAATGTTTGTAAAATGTGAAGATAAACAGATGCAACTGTGTTTGTTCCTTAGTTAAAAGCAAACCTATAGCACTGGCACTTGGGTATTTTACAAAGGGTGGAAGTCACATTCAAAATATTTATTTAAAAATGTGCAGAGTGAAAGGAGAGGGATCATGCAAATGTATTTACTAGTTGTTTGTACTGTTTTATTCTTAAAATTGAGAACAGTTGACTCCCAGGTTTGGCTAAGAAAACATTTTCCTTAATTCTCTTTGTTTGATTCCTTCTTTCAAAAGACAAACAACTTTGAAAGAAACATTAGCCTGGTATTTTAGGAAGTTACTTGCTGAGCTCAGAGATGACAATGGAGAACAGTGCTGTGTGCCAGTCAGGTGCAGCCTGTGGAGATGTTTTTGTTTGCAGCATTTTCACACATATTTATTCAATAAAGCTTTTGTTTTCCTGACATTAGAAAACAGTGTACTGCATAATGCTGTGATTTTGAAATTACAGTGCCAGTAGGACTAGAGTAAAAGATTTGAAGTGAATTGAGGCTGAAAACTAAGGCTTTGTTCTTGCTTAGTTAGGAAGGAAAGTGAAATTTAAAATTTTTGTCTAAGTCTTGCATCCACCGACTGGAAAAACAACAACAAACCAGCTAGTGTCATCCATTCCACTATTATTAGTGAGAGAATGTGATTCCAAGTGCTTTTTTAATATTTCTTGGGGAAATAAAAATGAACATTTCTTATATAAAGCAACACATATTTATTTAACACACATTATGAAATTATGATGGTTAAGGTTAATTGTCAACATGACTGGGCTATGATTTTCAGTGGTTTGGCAGTTATGTAATGATGTAGTCTGGCAGTTGTGTAATGATATAGTTATCCTCCATGATGTGACTTGATGTGATCATCCAACCAGTTCTAAGAGGAGTTTTCTCTGGGGTGTTACCTGCATCCAAAATATATATGAAGGTTCTGGCAAAGCTCACTCACTTGCTCTGGATCCTACACCTGGATTGTCATCATCTAACCTCCAGTTCTTGGGACTTGAGCCACCAGCCTGCTGTATTGTCTGCCTATCTTGGATTAGTCAGCCTCCACAGCCCATGAGCCAGTGGCCAGCCATCTGACCTGTCAGTCTTGGTTGGGTTTGTCAGTCCCTGCAGCTACATGAGTCAGGAGAAGCCTCCAGCTTGACACCCGGCAGAGTGGGGTACCTCCAGGCACTTATCAGTGGAACTAGGCTTTCCGGCCCCCAAAAGCAAGAGAGCTGGCTGCCTTCTAGCTGAAGTTTACTGGCAGAGTGGGGTGCCTCCAGGCACTTACTTGTGGAACTAAAGACCTTTGGAATGCTTGCCCCAGCAGGGCAGGCATGAGTGGTGAGGCCTGAAGGACCAAGAGGCCAAGAAATCAGGAACCAGAAGCTGAAGAGACAAGGAACACAGGAAACTGAGCTATTTCAGTCTCAAAGGGTATGAATTTGATTCCTGAGGCCTCAAAGGGTGAAGCCATGGCCTCTGGTATTTCTAAGGGTAGAGTCACCAATCGGATGGACGAAGAGAATGGTGTACCTAAAGCTTGGGGAACACAGTTGCCGTTCCAGTGGGCCTAGAAGGCAGAACTGAAGCCAGGATAGAGGCACATCCACTCAGAATCCAGAAAGTGTGACCAATACCTAGAGTCTGGAGGGCAAGGCTATTGTACAAATGGTCTCAGAGAACAGAGGGTTATTTTCAAGCCTTGAGGGCTAATGTAATGTGTTTTGCTCACTTGCTTGGTGTCTGTTATGCCTTCTTTCCCTCCAGTTTCTCCTGTTTGTAATGCAAATGTCTACCTTGCACCATTGTACTTACACCATTATACTTTGGAAACAGATAACTTATACTCTAGATTTCACAGATGGGGAAGAATTTTTGGATTTTGGACTTGGAGTTGATTTAAGATTTTCCCTGTAATATGATGGGGTGAATGTGTTTTACAAGTGGCAAGAATATGAATTTTGGGGGGCCAAAATGTGGACTGTCATGGTTTTAACTGTGTTCCCCAAAAATGTGTGTTAACTTGGTTGGGCCATGATTCCCAGTGCTGTATGGTTGTCCTCCATTTTGTGATTAATGTGATTTTCCTGTGTGTTGTAAATCCTGATCTCTGCCTGTGATTGATGAGGCAAGATTAGATTATGTTAAAGAGGATTAGGGTAGGATGTAACACGCTTACTCAGGTCACATCCCTGAACCAATATAAGGGGCCATTTCCCTGGGGTGTGGCCTGTACCACCTTTTATCTTACAAGAGACAAAAGGAAAGGGAAACTAACAGGGGGTTGAGGACCTTATACACCAAGAAACCAAACTGGGAACAGAGTGCATCCTTTGGACCTGAGGTTCCTGCACTGAGAAGTTCCTTGACCAGAGGAAGATTGATGACAAGGACCTTCCTCTAGAGCCAACAGAGAGAGAAAGCCTCCTCCTGGAGCTGATGCCCTGAATTTGGATTTCTAGCCTACTAGATTGTGAGAGAATAAACTTCTGTTTCGTTAAAGCCACTCACTTGTGGTATTTCTGTTATAGTAGCACTAGATAACTAAGACAGGAACGGAGCCTAAAACATTTGGTACCAGAGAGGCTTCTGAGAAACAAAATCATAAGGATGAGTTTTCTAAATTGGTTCTCAAGTCTGAGTAGTCTTAAAGGCACGGATGACTCTTCCTCCAGTAGTAAAGAGGGTGCTGCTAATTCATGGCAAGGGTTGGCAGAACTAATATGCAAAATGTCACCAATAAATAAAGTATTGGAGAGAAGTGAGGCCCTGGGTGATCATATGTTTGATACTTTTTTACAACTTTGTTAGAATGAGAAGTATAGGGAACCGGGTTGGTTGGTCCTATTTTCGTTAGACAAAGTGGTCAAAGAAAGAGATGAGCTCAGGGTTTTGGAGTCACAGCTGAAGTGCTGCATAAAAGACCTAAAAGCTGCCACTTTTGTCCTAAAAGAAAGCCTTATTTATCAAAGTAATAGAGCTGATATTGCCAACAACCAAACCCAGAGTGTTATTTTAAGAATGGCTGAATTATAATGGCAACTGAATCCCCAACCTTGAATGATGTCTGAAGTTAAAGTGAGGGCATTGATTGGGAAGAAATGGGATCCTGAAAATTGGGATGGGAATATATGGGCAGATAATCCAGAAGCGGGGTCCTTGAGCCCCTGAATTCCATTGAATCACTCCTGCCAATAGAACCAGCCCTCTTACTCTCATCTGAAGAGATTGCTCCATCTTTGTCTGCAAAGATACTCTCCCCAGTAAAACCATTATACCTTCTATCCCCATCCAATGAAATTAAGCCAGCTGTGTCTGAAGAGCCTTTGTCTGAGATATTGCCTGGAGTGGCATCTGAGTCGTTGCCTTACAAAACACTGCTGAATATTCACAGGACCCACACCCACCACCCATTTTTGTTTCTAGGCTTATACTAAACTTAAGTCCCAGAGAGCCCCAAAAGGTAAAGTACAAAGTGTGCCGAGGAGGAGGTATGCTACAGTCCAAAAGAATTGCTTGACTTTTCTAATATGTACAAAGAGAAATCAGGCTGTGGGATAATGGTGCAAGGAACTTTGTTATGGATTGAATTATGTGCCACAAAAATATGCATCAACTTGGCTAGGCCATGATTCCCAGTATTTTGTGGTTGTCCACCATTTTGTCATCTGATGGGATTTTCCTATGTGTTGTAAATCCTACATCTATGACGTCAATGAAGTGGGATTAGCGGCAGTTATATTAATGAGTCAGGACTTAAGTCATTCTCTTTTGAGACATAAAAGAGAGAAGTGAGCAGATAGAGGGGGACTTCATACCACCAGGAAAGCAGTGCCAGGATAATAAAGCATCATTTGTACCTGGAATCCCTGTGTTGAGAAGCTCCTAGTCCATGGGAAGATTGATGACAAGGACCTTCCTCCAGTGTCAACAGAGAAAGAAAGCCTTCCCTTGGAGGTGGTGTCCTGAATTTGGACTTCTAGTCTACTAGACTATGAGAGAAAAAACTTGTTTGTTGAAGCTATCCACTTGTGGCATTTCTGTTATAGCAACACTAGATAACTAAGCCAAACATAAGGATGGATCAGTCAGAATTTATTGATATGGGCCCACTAAGCACAGATTCTTAATTCAATGTTTCAGCATGAGAGGTTAGGAAGGGATCCAACAGTTTATTTGGTTGGTTTGCTGAAGCATGGATTACATGGCGGCCTACACTAAATCAAGCTGAAGTGCTAGACCTGTCTTGGTAAACTGTAGAAGAAGGTATCTAAAAGCTTAGGGAATTTGGCGTGTTACTGTGGATTTGTCAGATTAGACGCACAGATCCACCCATGGAGTGCCCAGAAGACAAACCTTTTATCACAACGGTGAGGAACAAATTTGTGAAGGGAGCCCCAGCATCCTTTAAGTCTGCTATGATTGCTATTTTATGTAAGTGAGATTTGAAAGTGGGAACTGCCCTATCTGAATTAAGACACCTAACTACAAAGGGGCTTATTGGACCCCTTGGTGGCAGGGACCAAGTGGCCACACTCAATCAACAAAGACAAAGTGGGCATTGTGACTGTAATGGACAGCAGAGTCAAAACAGTAATCAGAATAGTATGACTTGTATAGACTTATGGCCTTGGCTACTTAGTCATGGTGTCCCTAGGAGTGAAATAGATAGGAAATCTATTAAATGCTTACTTGATCTGTACAAGTGGAAGAATTCTAGGTCAGGTGAATGGCAGTCTAACTCAAATTTCCAGAATAGAAAGTCATAATCCCTCCATCAGTTCCCAGTCTTGAGCCAGTTTACAGACTCACAACCTCTTGAATGAAGGGAAAGCCAGGTTCTTGTGAGGAAGGACCCCATTACACTGCCAAAGGTTCATAAAGTTAATCTTTCTCCCAGTGTTCCCCAAAGGGATCTATGGCCTTTTACTAGAGTAACTGTTCACTGGTGAAAAGGGAATAATCAGAATTTTCCAAGATTACTGGATAGTGGCTCTGAACTGACACTAATTCCAGGAGATGCAAAACTTCACTGTAGCCCACCAGTCAGAGCGGGGATGTAGGGAGGTCAGTTTGTTAATGCAGTCTTAGCTCAGGTTCATCTCACAGTGGGCCTAGTGGGTCTCCAACCCATCTTGTAGTTATTTCACAGTTCCAGAATGCATAATTGGAATAGATATACTCAGCAACTGACAGAACCCCCACACTGGATCCCTGACAATTGGAGTAAGGGCTATTATAGTGAGAAAAACCAAGTGGAAGCCCCTAGAACTGCCCCTATCTAGGAAAATAGTTAACTAAAAGCAATACCACATTCCTGGAGAGATTGCAGAGATTACTGCTACCATGAAGGACTTGAACGATGAGGGGGTGGTGATTCCCACCACATGTCCATTTAATTTGTCTGTTTGGTCTGTGCAAAAAAAAAAAAAAAAAAAAAAGGATGGTTCTTGGAGAATAACAGTGGATTATCATAAATTTAATTCGATGGTGACTGTAATTGCAGTTGCTGTTCCAAATGTGGTTTTATTGCTAGAGCAATTAATACATCTCTTGGTACCTGGTAGGACATGTATTAATTTGTTCCAATTGCAGCTGCTGTTCCTAATGTAGCTTTATTGCTGCGATGCAGCTATTGATCTGGCCAATGCCTTTTTCTTGATTTCCATTTTGAAGGAACACTAGAAGTAGTTTGCCTTCAGCTGGCAAGGCCAGCAATATACCTTCACTGCCCTGCCTCAAAGGTATATCAACTTTCCAGCCTTATGCCGTAATTTAGTCTGCAAGAAACTTGATTGAATTTCCTTTCCACCAGATGTCACATGGGTCCTTTACATTGATGATATTATGCTGATTGGACCTAGTAAGTAAGAAGAGCCAATGACACTGGATTTCCTGGTACAACATTTGCATGGCAGAGGGTGGGAAATTACTCCCACAAAAATTCAGGCTCCTTCCCCCCTCAGTGAAATTTCTAGTAGTCCAGTGGTGTGGGGCATGTTGAGATATTCCTTCTAAATAGAAGGATAAGTTGTTACATCTGGCTCCTCCTACAACTAGAAAGTAGACACAACCTTCGGTGGGCCTCTTTGGATTTTGGAAGCACCATATCCCTCATTTGGGTGTGCTACTCTGGACTATTTATCAAATGTTTCAAAAAGTTCCTAGTTTTGAGTGGGACCAAGAACAAGAGAAGGCTCTGCAACATGTTCAGTCTGCTGTGCAAGTGGCTTGACATTTGGGCCACATGATCCAGCTGACCCAATGATGCTTGAAGTGTCAATGGCAGATAGAGATGCTGTTTGGAATCTTTGACAGGCCCTTATTGGTGAATCACAGCACAGACCCTTAAGATTTTGGAGCAAAATCCTGCCATCCTCTGCAGATAACTACTCTCCTTTTGAGAAACAGCTTTTGGCTTGTTATTGGGCCTTAGTAGAGACTGAACACTTAACCATAGGCCACCAAGTCTCCGTGAGGGTTGAGCTGTCCATCATGAACTGGGTGTTGTCTAACCCAGGGAGCCATAAAGTCGGACACGCACAGCAGCAATCCATCATTAAATGGAAGTGATATATATGTGATCAGGCCCAAGCAAGACCTGAAGTCACAAGTAAGTTGCATGAGGAAGTGGCCCAAATACCCATGGTCTCCACTCCTGTCACATTACCTGCCCTCTCCTAGTCTGCACCTATGGCCTTATGAGAAGTTCCTTATAATCAGATAACTAAGGAAGAGAAAACTCATGCCTGGTTTACAAATGGTTCTTCATGATATACAGGCACCATTTGAAAGTGGACAGCAGCACTACAGCCCCTTCCTGGAACTTCCCTGAAAGACAGTGGGGAAGGGATATCCTCCCAATGGGCAGATCTTTGAGTAGTGCACCTGGTTGTTCACTTTACTTGAAAGAAGAAATGGCCAGATGTGCAATTATATACTGGCTCATGGGCTGTGGCCAATGGTTTGGCTGGATGGTCAGGAACTTGGAAGGAACATGATTGGAAAATTGGTGACAAGGAGGTATGGGGAAAAGGTATGTGGATAGATCTCTCTGAATGGGCCATAGAAGTGAATATATTTGTGTCTCATGTGACTGCTCATCAAGGGTGACCTTGGCAGAAGCAGCTTTTAACAACCAAGTGCTTAGTATGACACATCCTGTGGAAACCAGTCGTCTTCTTTCCCCACCCACTTCTGTCATAGCTCAATGGACTCATGAACAAAGTGGCTAGGATGACAAGGATTGAAGTTATGCATGCTCTTAGCAACATGGACTTCCACTCACCAAGGTCGATTTGAGTATAACCATTGCTGAGAGAACAAACTGCCAACAGCAGAGACCAAAACTGAGTTTTTGATATGGCACCATTCCTGGAGGAAATCAGCCAGCAACCTGGTGGCAGGTTGATTACATTGAACTGTTTCCATCATAGAAAGGGCAGCATTTTGTTCTTACTGGGATAGACCCTTACTCCGGGTGTGCATTTGCCTTAGCTTCATGCGATGCTTCTGCCAAAACTACCAACCGTGGACTTAAAGAATGCCTAATCCACCATCATGGTATTCCACACAACATTGCATCGAATCAAGGGACTCACTTCATAGCAATTGAAGTACAGCAAAGGGCCCACGCTCATCGAATTCACCGGTCTTATCATGTTCCTCATCATCCTGAAAAAGCTGGCTTGCTAGATAGATAGAATGGCCTCCTAAAGACACAACTATGGCACCAGCTAGGCCACGTTTGAGCAAGTGTTCTCTGGGAGGTTGTATATGCTCTAAACCAGCAACAAATGTATGGTGCTGTTTCTCTCATAGTCAGGATTCACAGGTCCAGGAATTAAGAGGTGGAAATGCGAATGGTACCACTCATTATTACCCCTAGTGAGCCACTTGCAAAATTTTTGTTCCCTATCCCTGTGACCCTATTCTCTGTAGGTCTAGGTCTAGAGATCTTAGTTACAAAGGGAGGGATGCTCCCATTTGGAAACAACACAGATTCCATTGAACTGGAAGTTAAGAATGCCACCCAGACACTTTGGACTTCTCGTGCCTCTGGATAAACAGGCAAAGAAGGGAGTTACCATTTTGGCTGGTGTGATTGATCT
Source organism: Loxodonta africana (assembly GCF_030014295.1). NCBI lineage: Eukaryota > Metazoa > Chordata > Mammalia > Proboscidea > Elephantidae > Loxodonta > Loxodonta africana. The sequence continues at coordinate 103,463,272 of NC_087347.1, read as the reverse complement.
TGATTACCAAGGGAAAATTGGATTGGTTTTGCATAATGGAGGTATGTCTAGAGTACAGGAGATCCCTTAGGATGTCTCTTAGCACTACCATGAACTATGATTAGAATCAATGGAAAACTACAGCAACACAGTTCCGACATGACTACTAATGGCCTAGACTCTTCAGCAATGAAGGTTTGGGTCACCCACCAGGCAAAGAACCATGACCAGCTGAGGTGCTTGCTGAGGGTAAAGGGAAAATGGAATGGATGATGGAAAAATTAGTTCTAAATACCAGTTATGACCACATGACCAGTTTCAGAAATGAGGGCTGTAATTATTTCTTCTTTGTATGTGTGCATCAAGTATTTTTGTTTTCCTCACTTAAAAAATATAAGATGTAAAAGGGGCTAGTGCATTTTTTAGTTCTATGCATGTTAGTTTATCACGTTAGGCACAAGTATAACTTTGTAATTGTCTTTATTTGGAGATTGTGTATGCTTTAAGGAGATGTATGCAGGTGAGAAGTTGACAAGGGGTGGACTTTGATGGTTAAAGTTGTGTGTCAGCTTGGCAGGTCCATGACTCTCAGTGGTTTGGCAGTTACTTAATGATATAATTTGGCAGATATGTAATTATGAAGTTTGACAGTTATGTAAGGACGTAATCTGGAAGTTGCGTAATGGTGTAGTCATCTTCCATGATGTGATCTGATGTCATCAGCCGATCAGTTTTAAGAGGAATTTCCTCAGGGGTGTGACCTACATCCAAAATATATACAGATGTTCTGGCAAAGCTCACTTACTCTGGATCCTGCATCTGTCTCATCATCATCTGACCTCTGGTGCCAGTGGCCTGCTGTATTGCCTGCTGATCTTGGGATTCATTGACCTCCGCAGGCTGTGAACTAGCAGCCTGTCATCTTATCTGCCAATCCTGGATTCATCAGCCTCAGCAGGCAGTGAGCTAGTGGCCTGCTGTTTGACCTGTCAATCTTGGGTTCCTCAGCTCCTGCACCTACGTGAGCCAGAAGAAGGCTCCAGACTGATCCACAGACTTGGGACTTGCCAATCTCTATGTCCATGTCTTTCTCTGGTTTTGCTTCTCTAGAGAACCCAACCTAAGACAGTAATCTAGTTACAACTTGACCTTCTTAAAAGTGACTATTTAAACAAGATGGTTTAATACATACCAGAGGAAAACAGTGTGAGTTATCAGGGTTATTGAAATCATTTTAAATAACAGCAAATTTCTTCCTCACAACTGAATTTGATACTTAAAACTTAGACTCTGAAATATTAAGGCATCAAGGCATGGCGATAATCCTGTTGCAGTAGAAACCGGCTTTAACTCTGCCCCTGATATTCTGATTGAGTTTGTTGTGCCAGTGAACCTCTTTGGGACTTGAGCTTCTTCATCTAAGAGAATGTGGGACCTGAATTGCTGCAGGATTTCTAATACAGCCTCCTGTTCTAACACTCTGTGAATCACTTTGCTTCAGAAAATAATCCAAACACTGTGGTGGGTCCTTTAAAAATATATTTAATAATGCCAATGAACTTTTGTTATTCAGGTTTTCTGTAAAATAGAATATAACCAGGAAGTTATTATTAAATACAGTTAGAGTTAAAATGTTAATCACTTTTATGTTCATGGAAAGGTAGACAAAAGTAGTTATCCTAACAATGCTTTCACAACTCTGTTTTTCTTTCTATCATAGCATTCATGTTATTTGGTAATTATTTTATATGCCTTTGGCCTCCATTAAACTCCACTAATTCCTTCCATTCATGATGGAAGTTGAAGTCTTTCCCATGTTAAAAAAGAAAAAGAAAATGACTCATCCTTAATCATCTTCCTCAATTCCAAGTGTAATATTTCATACTGCTTCTTTACTTGTTTATTTCTCTAATGGTCAATCAACAGTTACTTCTCAATTATATTTATGAAAAGACTTCTCTATGGCATTTGACCTTGATAAATAGTACCTACCTTCTTGAAATTTGTTACCAATTATTCTCATTTTTTTTTTTTTTTAATAGGATTCTCATCCTACAGTGAAGTTGAAACATTGTTTTCCCCTGGGAGTTGAGGCTTGGCCTCTTTTCTCTATGGATTCTACAAGGATCCTCTTTCACACGCTTGCGTTACATAAAAATCAAGTAACTGATATTGCCCGAAATCATTGTTGTTGTTGCTGTTAGGTGCTGTCTTGTTGGTTACAACTCATAACAACCAAGTCACAACAGAAAGAAACGCTGCCTGCTCCTGTGCCATCTTCACAATCATTGCTATGTTTGAGCCCATTGTTCTAGCCTCTGTGTCAATCCATCTTGCTGAGGGTCTTCCTCTTTTTCACAGATCCTCTACCTTACAAAGCATGATGTCCTTCTGCAGGGACAGGTCCCTCCTGATAACATGTCCAAAGTATGTTAGATGAAGTCTTGCCATCCTCAATTCCAAGAAGCACTCTGGCTGGACTTCTTCCGAGACAGATTTGTTTCTTCTTCTGGCAGTCCACGGTGTATTCAATATTCTTCGCCAATGCCGTAATTCAAAGACATCAATTCTTCTTCAGTCTTCCTTATTCATTGTCCAGCTTTCATATGTATATGAGGCAACTGAAAATATCAAGGCTTAGTTCAGGTACCTCTTAGTCTTCAGAGTGACATCTTTGCTTTTCAACACTTTAAAGAGTTATTTCGAAGCAGATTTGTCATTTGATTTCTTGACTGCTACTTCCATGAGTGTTGATTGTGGATGCAAGTGAAATGAAATCCTTAACAAATTCAATATTTTCTGTATTTACCGTGATGTTGCTTATTGGTTCAGTTGTGAGGATTTTTGTTTCCTTTATGTTGATGTGTAATACATGCTCAAGGCTGTAGCCTTTGGTCTTCATCACTAAATGGTTCATGTCCTCTTCACTTTCAGCAAGCAAGGTTGTGTCATCTGCATATTGCAGGTTGTTAATGAGCCTTTCTCCAATCCTGATGTCTTGTTATTCTTCATATAGTCCAGCTTCTCAAATTATTTGCTTAGCACACAGATTAAGTATGGTGAAATGATACAACCCTGATGCACACCTTACCTGATTTTAAACCATGCAGTATGCCCTTGTTCCATTCACTTGACTGCCTCTTGGTCTTTGTACAGGTTTGGTATAAGCACAATTAAGTGTTCTATAATTCCCACTTTTTGAAATGTTATCCATAATTTGTTATGATCCACACAGTCTAATGTCTTTGTATAGTTAATAAAGCACAGGTAAACATCTTTATGGTATTCTCTTTTTCAGCCAAGATCCATCTGATACCAGCAATGATATCCCTGGTTCCACATCCTCTTCTGAATCTGGCTTGAATTTCTGGAAGTTCCATGTCAATGTACTGTTGCAACTCTTTTTGAATGATCTTCAGCAAAATTTTACTTCTGTGTTATATTAATGATATCGTTTGATAGTTTTCGCAAGCTGTTGGATTGCCTTTCCTTAGAATGGACACAAACATGGATCTCTTCCAGTCAGTTGGCCATGTAGTTGCCTTCCAAATTTCCTGGCATAGACAAGTGAGCACCTCCATTGCTGCATTCATTTGTTGAACCATCTCAATTCCTGAAGCCTTGTTTTTCATCAATGTCTTCAGCGCAGCTTGGATTTCTTCCTTCAAAACCATTGGTTCTTGATCATATGCTACCTTCTGAAATGGTTGAACTTTGATCAATTCTTTTTGGTGCAGTGACCCTGTGTATTCCTTCCATCTTCTTCTCATGTTTCCTGCATCACTGAAGATTTTCCCAGTAGACTCCTTCACTATTGCAACATGAGGCTTAAAATTTTTCTTCAGTTCCTTTAGTTTGAGAAATGCTGAGCATGTTCTTCCCTTTTGGTTTTCTAACTCTGTGTCTTTGCACATTTCATTTTACTACTTTACTTTGCCTTCTCGAGCTGCCCTTTGAAATCTCCTGTTCATCTCTTTTACTTGATCATTTTCCCATTCGCTTTAGCTTCTCTATTTTTAAGAGCAAGTTTCAGAGTTTCTAGTGACAACCATTTTGGTCTTTTTTCTTTCTTGTCTTTTTAATGACCTTTGCTTTCTTCATGTATGTTGTCCTTGACGTCTTCCCACAACTCATCTGGTCTTCAGTCATTAGTGTACAATGCGGCAAACCTTTTCTTGAGTTGGTCTCCAAATTCTGGTGGAATATACTCAAGTTTCTATTTTGGTTCTTGTGGACTTGTTTTAATTTTTTTTTCCGTTTCAATTTGAACTTGCTTGTGAGCAATTGATGGTTTGTTCTGCAATTGACCCTTGGCATTGTTCTGACTGATGATATTGAGCTTTTTCATCATCTTTTTCCACAGATGTAGTCGAATTAATTCTCGTATTTTCTATTCAGTGAAGTCCATGTGTATGGTCACAGTTTATGTTGGTAAAAAAAAGTGTTTTCAATGAGTAAGTCATAGGTCTTGCAGAACTCTATCATGTGATCTCTGGTGTCATTTCCATCACCAGTCATTATTACGAATCATTACCTGTAGTCAAAGCATTCCTCCTAAACTGCACCTGCCTTCTGGTCAACTCCACTCAGGCACCTCATCAGAACTTTGGCCTCAACATGTTAAAAATGGAACCAGTGTGTCCCCAAACTTCCCATGTCAGATATTTATAAACCATCCTAGAATCTTATCTCCATATTACCCTTCTCACCTTGTTACTACTAGTTACCAGTTGCTATCCAAACGATTCTAACTTATGAGAATCCTGTGTGTGTCAGAGTAGAACTGTGCTCCATAGGGTTTTCACAATGGCTGATTTTTCAGAAGTGGATCATCAGGCCTTTCTTCTGAGGTGCCTCCATGTGAACTTGAACCATCAACCCTTAAATTAGTAGCTGAGTGTATTCTCTTTGCAACAGTGTAATCTATTCAATGTTTTAGAATCTGCCCTATCCTTTCTTCTAATCCATTCCTACTGCTTTACTTTAGGGTTTCTTCATTCTCACTAGAATTACATTGATGTTTACCAAGTTTCTCTGTCCAGTTTTTTTCCCTCTCATCCATTCACCATAGTGCAGAGGAATTATTTAAAACTACAAATATGATCATACATTTCCCCGATTTTAAAACCTTTCCATGTCTCTTGTGGTTTTCCAAACAAGTCCATACACAGGGCATGCAGAGCCCTTTCTTTACCTACTTCTCTAAATTCATCTATTTGGACTTCACCAACCTACCCTTAGAAGCTACATTACAGGCATATATAGTACTTTCAATTCTCCAAACATGCCATGCTGTTATAGGTCTACATCTATACTCTTTCCTTTACCTGGAGTGCCCTACATCCATAGTAAGCCTGATGAACTCCTATTCATCCTTTAAGACCCAATGACATGAAGCTTTTTTATGATTCCCTCCATAAGCCAACTGAATGCTGTCCTTGGGCTTCCAGTGCCATTTCCCCCATATGTTGTCCATTCCTCCGTTATCATCCTTACTTTCTCTCATTAACCATGTTTTATTTATTTGTGAATCTGCAGTACATAACAGTGTCCCAGACAAGCAGTCTTTACTCCCTAAATGATGGGGAATCAACACACCAAATAAGCATCCCAGAAAATAATTGAGAAAGATAGTTAATAATACAATAATATTTCCTGCAGATTTTGTGAGCTTTCCTAGTGCCCTTTTCCCTTCACAAAAACAATTTGTGAAGAAAAAAAATAAAATAGAGAATAACTTGGTATTAAAATCCTGCGGGATAGTGTGGCTGTTGATGAAGAAAGATCAAGAGCAGGAAGCTGGAGTATTTTGGGCACTTCTGAAGGGGAGATGGAGACCATCTGGAGCAGAGGATGCTGCAGGAATGAGTGCCAGGACAGAGATAAAAGTGAATGGGAAGGAAATGGTGGCTGAACAACATCAAAGAGGCAACTCTACTGCAGAACTGAACAAGTAACTGTGCACTCGCTCTGGCAGAGATACAAGTGGGTGGCACTGGGTGATGGATCCTGATGGTTATGACAAGGAGTATGAAATAGGGCCATAATTTGGCTTAAGACACCTTCATCTAGAATAGTGGGGCTTATGTGCTTAGGTTAAAGTAACATAAAACAACTGGGGTAGGTTCTGATGTTTTCAATTTCTCTTTATGTGTAAATGTGTATAAGTGTGTGTTTTCTACTTTGAATAACACTAGCTTAAAATATTAATTCAAAGTAACTCTTGTTAACATGTTTCACTATTTTTCCTTTTTAGATAAATCCCTCCAGCTTCTCCAAAGACACCAAGAGCATTTTTCAGATTTAATTCCCTCTTAGTTACTTTTGTGTTCTGTCATTGGATTTTTTTTTTAGCAAAGCTCAGGTAGACCTGTACAAGGATTTAGCATAACCAAAAAAGGAGGTTTCTGTGATTAAAACAAGATACTGTATTTGTTTGGCTTAGGAAAAAAATCATAAATACAAACATCCTCTCCAACCATTTGCTTACAATTAATTGTTAATGATAGATTGAAAGCTTTGGGAGCAGCAGGAAGTGTAAATAATATAGGAAGAAAAAAGAGACCAGAACAGTGTTAATAATAACAGTTGCAGATGGTTAGCGTTTTCCCTGGAAAGTATTGTTTTAAATTTCTGTTAAATCTTGCCAGATTTCGGGAGATTGTTTGATCTTAAGTAGAACATGTTGCCACTACTTCAGTGATAGTAAATGCTGCTGAAACATTTGCAAAATTAAGATCAATACCACTGGAAACGTATGAGCTTATATGTTTAGGTGATAAATCCATAATGCCATAAAGAAGTTGCTTTTGTTATCTTTCCAGGCAATCAAGTTGTGTTCTTCAAAGTATTAATACAGTATCCGTGGTCTGACTTCTGATTTCTCTTGGATGCAGTAAGTATTAAAAAAAAAAAAAAAAAAATTCAAAATTACCACATATATATTTTCCTTTATATACTGAAGTAAATTTCTTCCCTCATTTTTTAAACAATAAAAGCCAAAACATGTAAGTTGGTAATGTGTATTGGTAGTGACCTAGAAATTGAGAGATTCTAATAATAATTACGAAGGAAATACTTCAGTTTTTTTTGTAGATGCCTGGCTGGTACAGAGTTCATTGTCTCACATAATGGTGAAATACTTAAATTTAAGCTTACTTAGCTTTTTTTTTTTTACAAAATTTAGAAAAAGAAGTAATAACTCCATCATATTCAACTTGAGGAGCAAATTAACCACACTCTGATAATATGATACTCAAAACCAGAAAAGTGTTAATGTATGAGTAGTTAAAACAGTAAAAAAGTAAACACAAAAGCACAACAACAAAAACTAGTTAGTAGTGTTTTGGCTACTAATACAGTATTTCCTATTGATATAGGAAATACACAGAAGTAGACAGTGGGCATTTTAAGTCACTTTTCACTTAAAAATCAATTCTATTCTGGTCTATTTTCAAATCCAAATAAAAGCAATGGATTACTACTGGCTATAGTTTTGGCCACTGATTTATTAAAGAGCCTGGAGGAGGAAGTCAGTACTTTAGAAGCTGCTTAAGTGAAAGGGGGGGTTATTCTAAAGAAATACTTTGGAACTTGTCCCTCTTGAATTTACAGTCAAGAATTTATATTCCCTTTGTGATCTAAGTGAAAAAGATCCATCTACTGTTCAAATTACCGGTCAATATGTCAGTCAGATCAAATGCCACTAATAAGATGCTAAAAAGTGCTTCTGAGGAACAGGGGGATTTCTTTAACAAGGCATAAAGTGCTTTTTAATCCATTTCTTACTTCTTAAAAGCCTTATGATTCTCACAGATTGTTCTATCACGATGCGGTTTTAATCCTCTATGAGAAGAAAAAACACATTGTGGAATTCTGAAATATAAATTAAGAATTGAATCTGGGTAGCCTCCTTACTAGTAGTCCTACTCCAAATCTGGGATAATAACACAGAGTTCTTCTGAAAGTATTGTGACCAATGAAATGTGGTATATATTTAAGAGAGACTGTAGAAATTCTTGGGAAATCCTTTTCTTCATGATTTAAGTTCTTAAAACTTGCTTTTGATTTCTAAAGATTCAGGAAGTTTTCTCCTGTTCTGAATCAAGTCCACCAGCTCTAGAATACCAAACCAATGAGTAATAGTGGGACTCCTAAGAAGAAGCAAAGATAATGTTACCTTGGAAAGGAAGAATGATTTTTATGTCAAACTAAATTGATTCTGGGATTAAGAGTAAAATTACCAATATCTCCATGTTTTCAGTGACCTCAATTATCTAATTATTTATCAGTCTTTCATCCCATTGTGTAGAATGACCCCATTTTTGGTCAAATTGAATTCAATTCATCTCTTAGTTAAATGCTAGAGACATAACAGTGAGCAAAATCGAAGAGCAGTAGGAAGGGATAGAGTTAGACTAGGGTAGGAAATGTTGATAAAGTCATATCAATTTGCCTGCTACATGAAGAATAACTTGGGGAAGAACAACAGAGGGACAAGTAGACCAGATATTAGATTATTGCAGTCATTTACATACAGTATAATGGTGGTTTGGAGTTGGTGTTAGGTGCAATTGAGTTGGTTCTGACTCATAGCAACCCTATGATGGTCCTGAGCCATCCTCACAATCATTGCTGTGTTTGAGCCATTTTTGCAGTCACTGTGTCAATCCATCTTGCTGAGGGTCTGCCTTTTTTTCACTGACCTTCTACTTTGCCAAGCATGGTGTCCTTCTTCGGGGACTGGTCCCTCCTGATAACATGTCCAAAGTACATGGGATGGAGTCTCGCCATCCTTACTTCTAAGGAGGATTCTGGTTGTATTTCTTCCAAGACAGGCCTGTTCACTCTTCTGGCAGTCCAAGGTATATTCAATATTCTTCACCAACACTATAATTTAAATGCATCAATTCTTGGAACTGGTGGTAGAATAGGCTTGAGAGATACTTCATGGGTAAAATTGGTAAGACATTAAATGGAGTTGGATCTGGGGAAGGAAGAAAGAATGGGACCAAGAGTAGTGCTTTGTATTATGGAATGGAGGGGAAAGAATACTGAATAGGTTGGGAGTGGAGAAAATAGGGATAAAAACAGTAATTTGGTTTGATACATATTGAACCTTTTTCACCTTTATATTCCAATCCATATTCACATGGTCATGGTTCATTAAAAGTTAAATAAATAAACACTTGAGTGAATGAATCAATCAACAAGGGTATGATCCAAACTCTCTTATTTTATGTCAAAGTAGCAAGCAATTTGAATAGATCCTCTCTCTCTCTCTAGATATAGATAAAGATATATAGATAATACAGATCTGTCCTAGATAGACAGATGGTAGATAGATAGATAGATAGATGATAGATAGATAGATGATAGATAGATAGATAGATAGATGATAGATAGATAGATAGATAGATAGATAGATAGATAGATAGATAGATAGATAGGTAGGTAGATAGGTAGATAGGTAGATAGGTAGATAGGTAAGTAGGAAGGCAGGCAGGCAAGCAGGTGGGCAGGTAGGTAGGTAGGAAGGCAAGCAGGCAGGTAGATAGATATAGATCTATGGCATGATGGGAAAAAAAAATTTGCCTTTCTAAACATCCCATCATTCCTATTTTAAGCCATGAAGACATTTCATCATGGAGCTTTTATCAATCAAGATTTATATAGTTGCTTTTATGAACCTCAGCAAAGTGACTGAAACTGCTGTAAGTGCTCAGACCTAAAAGTCACACAAGGAAAGTCTCTGTCTTATTTTGTGTCTTATTCTCCTTGCTTTTTATAATTTTAAAAACTTATTTATTATCATTTGTGTAATGGTTAATATATGGATCCTTATCGATACAATTGCCATTGATGGCAAACACTTAATTTTGTGTATTTGAGTGCAAGAAGTTCCAAGCATGGTATTTTTGTACATTGTCTAGAATTTTCTTCTCCATCTCAGAGAAGGTGCTTTCCTTTCGAACTTTAGTTCTATCTATTGTGGCAAAATGATTGAACATTTGTCATAATTATTTGAATAATACATTTTAAAAACCTAATTTGAAGATTCAAGCTCTCATTTTCTGCTGAATTATTCACAAGCTCCTTGGCATAGTATTTAAAGCACTCCACGGTTGCCACTGAGTTACTTTTCTATCCTTATCCTCACCTAATCCTCTCTTTGGAGGCCTGTGCTCCAGACAAACTAGACTGTCATTTCTGGTTTTCCTAATACTGTTCTCTAGACCTGAAACCCTTTGCCCTCTTACCAGATTACTTCCATTCTCACTTTTCATTTCCTGCAAGTTCCCTATTCAAAACTCTCAAAATTTTGATTAATATTCTTTCAAAGTCTGTCTCAAATGCTGGTTCCACCATATTGTTGTCAGCTGCTGTTCAGTGGACCCCTGACTCTTGGCAACCCCATGCCATCCCTGTGGTCAGTTGCAGATCTGACCATTGTGATCCATAGGGTTTTCACTGGCTAATTGTTATAGAACACCAGGCCTTTCTTTGTTAGTCTGGAAGCTCCTCTGAAATCTGTTCGGCATTATAGCGACCACTTAAGCCTCCACTGACAGGTGGGGGGTGGCTGCACATGAGGAGCACTGGCCAGGAACTGAGCCCTGGGTCTCCCACAGGAAAGCCAAGAATTCTACCATGGAACCACTGCTGCCCTAGATCCAGCAGATCCAGCATAGCAGTGTTTTATTGTTTTTCTTAACACTTTTAAAAATAATTTGCATACTTATGTACTCCAACTTTCTAAAGCTCTTACTCATCCTTGTATTTCTCATTGTGGCTATCTCACAATTTGCACATATCATGTAATCAATCAATATTTTTTGAATTAAGTTGAATCATCCCCACTGAGAGTGCCTGTCTATGTAACACATTAGGAAATTATTCAAATCACGGAATCATCTTGCTTGCATAGACAAAGGTACTGTACCAGGCTCTCCCCATTACATTGCCTCATTAGGCCTCATTCACCACACATGGTTTGAACACCTACTAATTGCAGTGTACTGTGTTACTCTGTCCTATAAACAGGACAAACATAATTACACAATCATGTGTCAGGAAAAATATATAATTATGTGCATCTTACATATTCAAAATAAATTTCTAAAATAAAATAATTGGACTAACTTGATATCAATTAAATCTTCTCCAAATAAAGGCTAAATATTTAGCTTTGTTCAGTCTCATGTAAAAGCTGATAAAGAGAGTTAATCCTTCCACTTGAGAAAAACAATTAACACGTATCTAACCTAGACACTCATTTATTCAATAACTTTCTCAACCAAATTCATAAGCAAAGAAAAATTTGTTTCTTCTCAGCACCTTGGTTGTTTTTCAGAGTTGCTTCTAAGGGTCTGGCTTCCGAGTCTGATTTTAGGTATGGCTCTCAGGGTTAGTTATAAACAGGAGCAGGACTGGAGCTGAAGCCTCAGAGGCAGCAAACAATTGTGGAAAATCTATGAAGTAATGTTGTCCTTACAACATTTTCTGCCCTACTTTTCAGGACTCAGGGGATCCAGATACTCATTAGGTACATGTCCAAAAACTAAAAACAAACAAACAAAAAAATGAGGTTTTTAAGCATGGTCCATCCTTGGTGTCATTTTTTTGCAGATAATTAACTTAATAGAGTACACTCTTTTACGTTGATTAAAAAGCTAGAAGAAGTACCTGCATATGTGTGATCTGACAAGTCACTGTTTTAATTTAAAATTTCCGGAGAGTGTTGCATTAATAAAATGGCCACATGATGATACGCAAGCCAAAAATCATACAAAGTGCATTATGGGTAAGGAGTTTATTTTTGTTATTCTTTTGAAAACTTTCTGCTGGTATTAAAAACAGATCTTTTGAGCTAGAACAACAGTGGTACAGGTAGACTTCCTACTTTTGGAAAAGATCTGGTCTTTAGCTTATGGGAACCGAGCCGAAGCAGATGTGAAAAGTTCAACTAAAGGAAGAACAGATTAAACTCACTTTTGTGGTTGAAAAACCAAAACAGATGTTATTATTAAACCACAAAAACCTGGGTGCATTTAAGTAACACTAGGTGTCTGAATTCTAAATTTATATTTAAAATAATTAAGACATTGTAACCTATATAGGCTATTATGTGCCATCAAACTCTTAATTTGTAATCAAGCAATATTTATATTAAAAAAAAATATCTCAAGAACATTGAGTCTCTGTCATTGTGTCTACCACCTGGAAATGAAACGGAAAGCATCTGACAATTTAAAACAAAGGATTTTAATGATTTTAAATTATTTTTTCAAGTGTTTTGAAAATATTTATGAAATTTCTTCATATCTTTATGGAACAGTCTTGGAATGTCTAGATCACTGTGATACAATGTAAATCTTGGAGTGATGAATAAAGCCACAGAGGAGAATGCCAGTATATGAATTCAAAGATCATTGGTCAATTTACTGGAATATTTTCCTACACATGACAGCATCTACCAGGGGACATAAAATGGCATGGGAAAATAAATATACAAATTGTCCCACAAAGGCACGCCTACTCTTTGATATTTAATTTTGGCTTTCTCAATAACTTGTTCTAATGTGCCACCTCATCCAATGCAACCAGAGAAGGTTAAATGTCTAAGTCAAAAGGACATGAATGCCAAGTGCTGTCCTGTGAAAAATCCTGCACTGGAGAAAAACCAGAGGAGAAAGGGTGCACAGAATGGTAGCAGTCATTTGTTGCATAGTTAGCAGCCTTTGATCATTAATCTAGATATGTTTTACACACAAGGCCTAAAGGGATGTATTTAGCTAAAATGGACATTAAGGATGTATTCTTTCACCTTTATTTGGAAAAATGAGTATTACATGATGTGGGATGATTTAGGGGAGTGTTGGAAGGATGCCAAGTTCTACATCATGAAATCTTAGTGTGTTGCAAGTGGAAGAATTTATTAATTCTCCATTCTCCACTGGAGGAATTGTCTTTTCCACAGTGTCTCTCAAATTGGAGGAAGGAATGAGGGTGGCTTCTAAATTATTGTGGGGATTTTTTCAAATTTCATACACTCTTCCTCCCTACATGAACAGCTCTAAGGCTTTTCCAGGTGATTCCGATTCCCACTCCTTATTCCCTTGTCCTGTCCCGTTCTCTCACCTTGAGAACCACAGTTCTTCAACCTTCTAACTGGGAGTGACCACTGCTCAGTTTAGCATCCTGAAAGATTCACGATATGACCAGCCTGTTTTAACCACCTCCCGCCCACCCCCCCACTGTTCCTAAGTGAACATAGAGAGGAAAGTTGATATTGATCAGCTCAAATCTGTGACTTTGCTTCCTTAGTGAAAACTAAAGGGTTCCCAAGCTAAGTTGGTTTTTTAATAATTAAGGATTGTGTTGTTTTCTCTTGAAGTCATTGATACACTGTTAAAAGGAAGTAACTTCTGTATTACAATAACAGAAGAAGAATATTGGTTTCAAATAGCATTTAAAATGTAATCATTATGTGTTAGACTATGTCACACAATCTGATTCAGTCCTCAATAGGGACCAAGCGCAGTGGTAGGTATAGGAGACAAGCACAAGCAACCCTCCCTGCTCTCCAGCTGATGGGGAAGACTAACACAAATAAAAGGGAACATGGCAATAATTCTGAAGTGTGCTCCAGAAAAGGACTCATGACAGTGAACTTCAGACATAGGAAGGTCAGTCATTGGGGCCTAGATGAGAAGAAAGGACAAAGAGCACAGCTGATGTGATGGTCTAGTCCTGCACTAGCCACTAGCCACATGTGCTCAGCCAAAAGTTTCCTGACATGGGGAACTGGATTATTGGCAGGACTGTGGAGAGTGACACATGTTCACAGTGGCACGGTCAGCCACCATCTTTGAGTAGGGCATCGCCACCTGTTTTCTACTTGGGTAAGCCCACACACAGGAGATTTGTTAGCTATACAACACGTATGTTGCCCTTGTTTCCAGTGCCCAAGGCTGAATCGTTTAGAACCAGTTTGAAGTCCTGTTTTGAAGCCACAATTCTAGATTATCAGGATCTGTTTGTATATTGACTCTATGTTCAAAAAATATTATTATAAAACAAAACAAAACAAAAAAATGCTTCTTTCTGTATCTCTTAATTCATGCCAGTCAAAAGAACTTTGAGCAGAATTAAGAGAAGAGAAGCCCATGTCATATCATGTCTAGTATGCTTCTTCTCAGCTTGATATTGATTCAATGGCTATAGTTGCATTTTATCAGAGATCAATTTATCTTACATGAATTTCATTATATTCTCTGTATAATACAAATAAAAGAGGGGAGAACTGAGAGAATTAGAGAGAAAAAAAGGAAGCATTATTAAAAGTAGAGGTTATGTTTCTCTTTGTTCTACTAAATTAATGTGTATGCCTTGTGGTTTCTGTTCTTATGGGGTACCCAGTTTTCATGCATTTCTTAGTTTTATCATTTTGTCAGACTGAGTGTGATTCCAGCTTTTAAAGATATTTTTTATATACACAGTATGGTTCCTAAACATGAGTCAACTACTTCATATAATGCTCAATCATAGAAAAAATGATTAGTTCCATAGCTGGGGGAAAAAAAATGGCCTGTGTTATTCTTACTGGACACACCAAAAAGAAAAAAAAAATCAAGGATAATTTTGACCATGTGTAATTATCACCCTAAAAATATGACTATCATTATCTGAGCCACAATTTGACCCACGCTCGCCATCTTATCAATGAAGGTATGATGTATAATTTTTGATGGGAATCAAGATGTATTATTCTTTTGCTTTTCCCTAATCTCCCAAAGTAGAAACATAACTCCTAAAATGAAGTTAGTGAAATGTTACTTATTACTAGTGGGTGTTTTCTAGCTCTTGGCTATCCTTTTGGTGTTGTTTTCTAACCCATTTAGCTTTCAATATTTTCTAGAATTCCTTTAAAAATGAGATAGATTTTTTTCTCACAGATTCAGGTATTCTGGTATGAATATAGAGAGCAGTACTCTATACTTCCTAAGTGGAATATTAGTTCTCTCATGCTGCAAAATGCTTGGCATCTGTCTTCTCAATCTTTGCTCATGTAGTGTCTCTTCTGTGTAAGCCAAATTCCATACCTTCTTCAAGGCCCAGGAAAAGATTCAGCATTTTCGTAGAGTTTCATCTGAGTACTAATGCCATGTACTATAACTTTTCTAGACCAGTTGCAAAGACAGTACATTCAAAATGTATCTACAGTATAGTAAAGTATGGTGTGAGATAGAGAAGCACCTGATTGGAATCATCTGAGGACCTTTAAAAAAAATACCTATGCCTTGTCTCATACCCATGGTCTGACTTACTTGGTGTAGAATAGACCTGAGGTATGAATATTCTTAAAAGTCCTCAGGTGATTCTTTTGTACAGCCAGTGTTGAGAATTACTCGTACTCAGTGACTGTAGCTGGATGGCAGCGGTGGAGCCTTACCTTACAGGGTACTGCTACATGTCCCTCTGGGCTCTTCTACTTTTCACCAAAGTTAGTAATAGCTGAAGAAGTTTTTTGTTTATTTGTTTTCATTTTGTATATTTTTAATGTTTTTTTTTTTTTTTTTTAACATCCATTTTCTTGTAGCATCTTTGGCGTTACCAGGAGGTAAGTATAAACCTGTGGGTCGTCTGCTAATCAGCTGCCAGTATTGGCAGTCTATGGAGTTCCCTAGCTATACCTCATTTAAGAAATGGGGGATGAGGCATCATAAATCTTCATCCTTATAGAAAACGTATAGCATCCACTTTATTTCCTTCACTAGCCCTTTTCTATGTGGTGCCTTAGCCAGTAAGTTTTGTCTTCTGTTTTTCTCTAATTTTAAAATTGGTTTCCTGATTCTAGGAACATTATTTACTTATTTATTTTAAAGAAAGAAGTGAACAAATTCTATGTCTCCTTTGGATAGAAAGAAGACAAATAATCTTACTAATTAGCCATGCCTATACTACAATTTTTTTTTTTTTATATACTACCAAAGTAGAGACATTTATTCTCTCAAGTCAGGCCAAAAATAATTTTGTTTAAGGTATATAGGTAATTGAGGAAGTCACATTTTCCATCCACCCACCATTTATCTGGATAATGACCTTGTTTTCCCACTCACCATCACCCTGTCCTTCTAATTTTGCTTTATAAACAACCTGCCCTTACCTTTTGTGGTGCTTATTATTTCTTTAACTAGTTACCCTTCAAAGGTTTAAAACAAACAAACAAGAGAAATTATACAACTCATATCACTTAAAAGATAAAGCTATTAAAAGATAGCAATACACTATTTGGAACAATGCAATTGAAAACACTAAAAAGATAACAGGTTTATAGAAAATTGGCATATGTTAGTGATTATGCAATAATTCATTTCCCACAGATTTCTTTTTATAGGAAACTTTGGAAAATCCCAAAAGAACTGACCCAGTCATTTAAACCACAACAGGTTTCTTTCAACATCAAAACCATGGGTTGGAGTGGGCGAGGAATAGTTTTGCATTTTTTTAAAGGCATGGACAGCCTGATTCTGACTGTGCAAAGCTGTGGCTTCCCCTCCTATGGACACCCTCTGAATGGTAGATCTGACTTCCTCCTCAAACCAAGGCATCCTGAAAACATCCAAGCAGAGGAAACATTTTTTCCCCATGACATGGGAAAGAGCCACTGAGATCCAAATGCAAACGGACATTTCATGTGAGTGAGTGCTTCTACCCCAGCTTGGCTTCTTGCCTAATTCAACAGGCACTTAGGTGGCTGAAGAGGGAAATTTTTGTTAAAGTGAATCCAGCCCTGAGTTGGACACAGAGCCTTTTGACTGGCAGCCGAGTTCCTTGTGCTAGCTGGCAACATTAGCAATTTTTTTTTTTAAGTTGTTGTTGTGGGTTTTGAAAATACCTCATTTCCTGGCAACAGTTTTCTTTCTCTAGTAGATAAAGGGAAAGATGTCTTCCATCTACACCATACAACACTTCTATCATCTTAGAAACTATTTTATCAACCAGGCAGGATCCCCTATAGACTCATTCTCGCTCTCCATGGCCTCTTGACAGCTGGCTTATTACCAAATGGTCTCAGAAAAGTCCTCCCTTCCTGATTGTGTATGTCAGTGGGAGTCTGTTTGCTGTCATCAGAAGGTTCATCTTACATGTATGACCATGGGGGCTGTGTGTGTGTGTGTGTGTGTGTGTGTGTGTGTAGAGGGGGGAAGGGGGAAGGAATGGGCAAAGTGCCTAGCTTTAAGCTTTCAAGCATACTGAAAGACTCTGATTGAGAAAATTAGAGATTGCAGTGGCACTCTTTCCCCTCTGCTTCCTAGGAAGCAACACAAAATCTCTGATGGGTCACCTACCATATTGATGCAATGCACATCACTGTGTTAATCAGAAACAGACGATCTTTGTGGTGGTGGAGTGAATTGACACAAAGTTTCCAGATGGCAGTGTCATGCTACAAATCAAGAGCCTTAAAAATTGCATATCCCTGCTTAGGAATTGATATTAAGGAAATGTTCAGCACTGTACACAAAGATTTATTTGCAAGGATTTTCATTGGAAGAGAAAATGTAGAAACAACTTAAATGTCCAACATTGTGGGAATGATTCATCATTTATTATATAATCAGTGGTTATGTTCACCTAATGGAATATTACGTAGCTGTGTTTTTAAAGACTGTCCAATGATATCAGGTAAGGTTTTTGATATAATATGGAGTGGAAAGAAAAGATAAATAAGAAACTGGTACACTCCAATAACAACTTTGTATAAATATGCGTGCATAATTGCATGGAATAAAGGACTAACGGGAAAAATACCAAAATTTTAGTACTGGTCATCTCTATGCTTTGGCATTCCAGATGGAATGGGAAGATGGATAGACAGATAATTATACAGAGATAAAACTTTTTGTAAGGAGGAAAGATGCATTTTATTAGACATAAAAAGGAAAATGTTTACCCTGCCTGTAAATATTATAAATTATAAACACATTCATAACTAAACCAAACCTACTGCCACTGAGTCAATTTAGACTCATAGGGACTCTATAGGACAGAGCAGAACTGCCCCATAGGGTTGCTAAGGCAGTAAATCTTTGGAAAAGCAGAGTGCCACATCTTTCTCCTGCAGAGTGGGCTGGTGAGTTTGAATCGCTAACCTTTCAGTTAGCCAAACACTTAATCGCTGTGCCACTAGGGCTCCTGAATATATTCACAGTTAATGCATATTTAAGAAATAGTAATTTTTGTTTCATAGGTCTAACTGCCACAAAATAGAAATAACTTAAAACAAGGTAAGACATTCTAGAGAGGGCAATGGGCCCATTCCATTCTCTACTTTCACAGGTGAGAAATGAGAGGCACAGAGAGGTGACTTTCCTTTTATTGGGGGTTACGGTCAGTTTAAGATAAAACCAGACCAATTCCCAGCTCATAGTTCACTGTACACAACATACTGCATTTTGGTGTTATTGTTGGTTTTGATCTTTTGTTTACACTTGAGTCATTAATTTTGATTTGAGTTTGGATCATTGTGATGGCATGTTTACCTCAAAATGGTCAACTGTCTCTTGATCTTGTGGGTGGTTTAATATTCTGAATTAAAAAAGGCTATCACAACATCAACAACAGCCTATACCTTGTGCAGAAAATGTGTGACAAGTGTGGTACGTGGGAACAATTTCTGTCTTTGAATCTTTCCCTATTAAGGCATCTGACTTTTAAGACAGATGATTTTTTAAAAAATTTTTATTGTACTTTAGGTGGAAGTTTACATAGCAAATTAGTTTCTCATTAAACAATTGATCACAAATTGTTTTGTGACATCAGTTGCCATACTCGCAATGTGTCAGCACTCTCTCCTTTTCCAGCCCGGGTTCCCTGTTTCCATTTGTCCAGGTTTCCTGTCCTTTCCTGCCTTCTCATATTTGCTTTGGAGCTGGTGTGCCCATTAAGTATCATCTACATGATTGAACTAAGAATCACGTTCCTCACATATGTTATTGTTTGCTCTATAGCCCTGTCTGATCTTTGGCTGAAGGATAAACCTCAAGAGTGACTTCAGTACTGAGTTAAAAGGGTGCCTAGGGGCCATACTCTTGTGGTTTCTCCAATGTCTCTCAGACCAGCAAGTCTGATCTTTTTTTTGGATTTTGAATTTTGTTCTACATTTTTCTCCTGCTCTATCTGTGATCCCTGTATTGTGATCCCTGTTAGAGCAGTCTGTAGAGGTAGCATAGTAGCATCTAGTTGTTATGGACTCAGTCTGGTACAGGCTGTGATAATTGAGGTCAATTCATCCTTTGGACTAATCTTTCCCCTGTGTCTTTGGTTTTCTTCATTCTCCTTTCCTCCACATGGGGTGGGACCAGAAGATGTATATTAGACGGCTGCCCACAAGCTTTTCATCAAAGTAGGATGCAGAACATTTTCATTATAAGCTATGCTTTGCCATTTTAGTTAGATGTACCCCAAGACCATGGTCCCTAATCCTCAGCCCAATAACTTGGTTCTTCAGGGAGTTTGGCTGTGTCTGTGAAGCTTCTGTGACTTCGCCTTGGTCAAGTTATGCTGACTTCTCCAGCATAGTGTACTGTCTTACCCTTCACCAAAGTTACCACTATCTACTATCTAGTTAGTGTTTTTCCCTGCCCACCCCTCTCCTCCCTGGTAACCATCAAAGGATGTTTCTTTTTGTGCATAAACCTTTTCTTGAGTTTTTTTTCATAGTGGAATCATAAAGTATTTGTCCTTTTGTAATTGACTGATTTCACTTAGCACAATGCCCTCCAGATTCATCCATGTCGTGAGATGTTTCCACAGATTCATCACTGTTCTTTGTCGTTGCGTAGTATTCAGCACTTAGGCTGTTTCCATCTTTTGGCTATTGTGAATAATGCTGTGGTGAACATGGGTGTGCACATGTCTATTTTAGTAACAGCTCTTATTTCTCTAGGATGCGTTCCTAGGAGTGGGATAGCTGGATCCTATGGTATTTTTATTTCTAGTTTTTTAAAGGAAGTATCGTGTCATTTTCTAAAATGGTTGTACCATTTCTCATTCCCACCAGCTGTGCATAAGAGTTCTAATCTTCCCACAACCTATCCAACATTTGTTATTTTCTTTATTTTATTTTTCTTTTTTGATTAGTGCCAGTAATGTTGGGGTGAGGTGGTATCATATTGTGGTTTTGATTTACATTCCTCTGAGGGCTAGTGATTGTGAGCATTTCCTCATACGTCTGTTAGCCACTTGAATGTCTTCTTTGGTGAAGTGTCTGCTCATATCCTTTGCCCGTTTTTTAATTGGCTTATTTGTATTTTTATTGTAGAGGAGTTGAATTTTCCTATAGATTTTAGAGATTAGATCTTCTTTGGATATTTCATAGCCAATCTTTTTTTCTCAGTCCGTAGGTTCTCTTTTTACTCCTTTGGTAAAATCTTTTGATGAGCATAAGAGTTTAATTTTTAGAAGATTCCAGTTATCTAGCTTATTTTCTGGTGTTTGTGTATAGTTATGGTTTGTATCTTTTTTGTGCCGTATATTAGAGCCTCTAGCATTGATCCCTCCCATGTGTCTGTCAGTTTGTTGTACTGTAAGAGTTTGTGTGTTGCTGTGATTCTGGAAGCTATGCCATTGGTATTCAAATACCAGCAGGGTCATCCATGATGGACAGATTTCAGCTGAACTTCCAGACTAAGACAGACTAGGAAGAGGGACCCGGCACTCTACTTCTGAAAGATTTAACCAGTGAAAACCTTATGAATATCAGTGGAAGATTGTTTGACATATTGTCCGAATATAAGCCCCACATGTTGGAAGGCACTCAAAATACCACTGCAGAAGATTTGTCTCCTCAAAGTAGAGTCCACGGTCCACCTTAATGATGTGGATGGAGTCAAGCTTTCAGGACCTTCATTTACTGATGTGGCACAACTCAAAGTGAGAAGAAACAGCTGCAAACATCCATTAATAATCAGAATCTGGAACGTACGAAGTATGAATCTAGGAAATTTTGAAGTTGTTAAAAATGAAATGGAACACATAAACATTGATATCCTAGGCATTAGTGGACTGAAATGGACTGATATTGGCCATTTTGAATTAGACAATCCTATGGTCTACTACGCCGGGAATGATAAATTGAAGAGGAATCTCAATGCATTCATCATCAAAAAGAACCTTTCAAGATCTATCGTGAAATACAAAGCTGTCAAGGAAGGCCAGTTAATACGACTATTATTCAAATTTACCTATCACCCACTAAGGTCAAAGATGAAGAAATTGAAGACTTTTGCCAACTTCTGCAGTCTGAAATTGCTTGAACATGCAATCAAGATGCATTGATAGTTACTGGTGATTGGAATACAAAAATTGGAAACAAAGAAGAAGGCTCAATAGTTGGAAAATATGGCTTTGGTGATAGAAATGATGCCAGAGATCTCTTGATAGAATTTTGCAAGACCAACAACTTCTTCATTGCAAATACCTTTTTCACCAACATAAATGGTGACTATACATGTGGACCTCACCAGATGGAATACACAGGAATCAAATCGGTTACCTCTGTGGGAAGAGACTATGGAAAAGTTCAATATCATCAGTCAGAACAAAGCCAGGGGCTGACTGCAGAACAGACCAGCAATTGTTCATATACAAGTTCAAGTTGAAAGTGAAGAACATTAGAACAGGTCCACGAAAACCAAAGTACAACCATCAGTATATCCCGCCTGAATTTAGAGACCATCTGAAGAATAGATTTGATGTGATGAATGCTAATGACCGAAGACTAGATGAGTTGTGGAATGACATCAAGGGCATCATACATGAAGAAAGCAAAAGGTCATTAAAAAGACAGGAAAGAAACAAAAGGATCAAAATGGGTGTCAGAAGAGACTCTGAAACTTGCTCTTGGATGTCGAGTAGCTAAACAAAAGGAAGAAATGAGGGAGTAAAAGAATTGAACAGAAGATTTCAAAGGGCAGCTCTAGAAGACAAAGTCAAGTATTATAATGACATGTGCAAAGACCTGGTAATGGAAAACCAAAAGGGAAGAACACGCTCTGCATTTCTTAAGCTGAAAGAACAAGAAAAAATCCAAGCCTCGAATTGTGATATTGAAAAATTCTACAGGGAAAATATTAAATGAGGCAGGTAGCATCAAAAGGAGATGGAAAGAATACACACAGTCACTATACCAAGAAGAAATGGTTGACATTCAACAGTTTCAGGAGGTACCATATGAACAGGAACGAATGGTACTGAAGGAAGAAGGCCAAGCTGCACTGAAGGCATTGGAAAAAAACAAGGCTTCAGAAATTGAAGGACTACCAATTGATATGTTTCAACAAATGCAGGCAGCTCTGGAAGTACTCACTGGTCTATGCCAAGAAATCTGGAATACAGCTACCTGGCCAACTGACTGGAAGAGAACTGTATGCCTATCCCCAAGAAAGGTGATACCACTGAATGCGGAAATTATTGAACAGCATCATTAATATTACATGCAAGTAAAATTTTTCTGAAGATCATTCAAAAGGTACTAAAGCAGTATGCCAACAGGGAACTGCCAGAAATTCAAGCCAGATTTGGAGAGGATGTGGAATGAGGAATATCATTGATGACGGTCCTGTGAAAGCAGAGAATACCAGAAAGAAGTCTACCTGTCTTTTACCAACTATGCAAAGGCATTCAACTGTGTGGATCATAACAAATTATGAATCACATTGCGAAGAATGGGAATTCCAGAATATTTAATTGTGCTCATATGGAACCTATACATAGATCAAGAGACAGTCATTCAAACAGAACAAGGGGATACTGCATGGTTTAAAGTCAGGAAAGTTGTGCATCAGGGTTTTATCATTTCGCCATACCTATTTGCTTTGTATGCTGAACAAATAATCCAAGAAGCTGGACTATATAAAGAATAACGAGGCATCAAGATTGGAGGAAGACTCATTAACAACCTGCAATATGCTGATGATACAACATTGCTTGCTTAAAGTGAAGAGGACTTGAAGCACTTACTGATGAAGATCAAACACCACAGCCTTCAGTATAGATTTCACTTCAACGTAAAGGAGACAAAAATCCTCACAACTGGACCAATAAGCAACATCATCATAAATGGAGAAAACTTTAAAGTTGTCTAGGATCTCATTTTACTTGGATCCACAATCAACATGCATGGAAGCAGCAGTTGAAGAATCAAAAGACCCACTGCTTTGGGTAAATTTGCTGCAAAAGGCTTCCTTGAAGTGTTGAAAAGCAAAGATGTCACCTTGAAGACTAAGGTGCACATGACCCAAGCTGTGATGTTTTCAATGGCATCATATTCACGCAAAAGCTGGACGATGAGTAAGGAAGACCAAAGAAGAATTGATGCCTTTGAATCATGGTGTAGGCGAAGAATACTGAACACATATACCATGATTTGCCAAAAGAATGAACATATCTGCCTTGGAAGAAATACAACCAGAATGCTCCTTAGAAGTAAGGACTGCAAGACTACGTCTCATATACTTTAGACATGCTATCAGGAGGGTTCGGTCCCTGGAGAAGGACATCATGCTTGGTAAAGTATGGGGTCAGTGAAAAAGAGGAAGACCCTCAATCAGATGGATTGATACAGTGGCCCTAACAATGGGCTCAAGTGTAACAACTATTGTGAGGGTGGCACAGGACTGGGCATTGTTTCATTTTGTTGTACGTAAGGTTGCTATGAGTTGTACTGTACCTAATGACAACAACAACAACAAACACTGCTCCTATTTTTTCATGCATGACCTTTATAGTTTTTGTTTTCTATTTAGGTCTTTGATCCATTTTGAGTTAATTTTTGTATATGGTGTGAAGCATGGGTCCTTTTTCATTTTTTTTTTTTTACAGGTGGACATCCATTTTTGCCAGCACCATTTTTTAAAAGTCTGTCTTTTCCCCATTTAGTGGACTTTGGGCCTTTGTCAAAGATCATGTGGCCATAGGTAGATGGATTTACATCTGGGTTCTTGATTCTGTTCCAATGGTCAGTGTGCCTGTTGCTGTAACAGGACCAGGCTGTTTGGACTACTGGAATTCTATAGTAGGTTCTGAGGTCAGATAGTGCGAGGCCTCCTACTTTATTCTTCTTTAGTAATGCTTTACTGATCCGGAGCCTCTTGCTTTTCACATAAAGTTAATGATTAGTTTTTCTATCTCATTGAAGAATGCTGTTTTTATTTGGATTGGGAGTGCATTGTATTTGTAGATTGCTTTAGGGTAAAATTGACATTTTCACAATGTTGAGTCTACCTATCCATAAACATGGTATGTTTTTCCATTTATGTAGATCTCTTTGGAAACCCTAGTGGCTCAGTGGTTAAGAGCTACAGCCGTTAACCAAAAGATTGGCAGTTTGAAGCCAACAGGCACTCCTTGGAAATCCTATAGGGCAATTCTACTCTGCCCTATAGGGTCACTATGAGTTGGAATCAAATTGAAGGTAATGGGTTGGGTTTTTGGGTTGTAGGCCTCTTTTGTTTTCTTGCAGCAGTGTTTTGTAGTTTTCTCTGCATAGGCATTTTATGTTCTTGATTAGATTTATTCCTAAGTATTTTATTTTTTTAGGGGCTATTATAAATGGTATTGCTTTCCTGATTTCCCTTTTGTGGTTCTGTTTATTGGTGTGTAGCAATCCAAGTAATTTTTGTATGTTTATTTTGTACCCTGCTGCTCTGCTGAATTTTTCTGTTAGTGCCAGTATTTTTCTTGTGGAGTCTTTAAGGTTCTCTCTATATAGTGTCATATCATCTGCAAATAGAAATAGTTTACTTCTTCCTTACCAATTTGTTGTTGTTGTTAGGTGCCATCGAATTGGGTACAACTTGTAGTGACCCTATGCACTACAGAACGAAACAATGTCCAGTCCTGTGCCACCCTCACAATAGTTGTTATGCTTGAGTCCATTGTTGTGGCCACTGTGTAAATCAAACTCATTGAGGGTTTTCCTCTTTTCCGCTGACCCTCTACTTTGCCAAGCATAATGTTCTTCTCCAGGGACTG